>NW_027361679.1:86892500-87442500 GCF_039654945.1 Dendrobates tinctorius | reverse complement strand
GCAGATTCAGTCTTCCCAGCCTGGTGCAGGGCTACAATTTTGTTTCTGGTGTCCTTTGACAGCTCTTTGGTCTTCACCATAGTGGAGTTTGGAGTCAGACTGTTTGAGGGTGTGCACAGGTGTCTTTTTATACTGATAACAAGTTTAAACAGGTGCCATTACTACAGGTAATGAGTGGAGGAAAGAGGAGACTCTTAAAGAAGAAGTTACAGGTCTGTGAGAGCCAGAAATCTTGATTGCTTGTTTCTGACCAAATACTTATTTTCCACCATAATATGCAAATAAAATGAAAAAAAAAACAGACAATGTGATTTTCTGGATTTTTTTTTCTCAGTTTGTCTCCCATAGTTGAGGTCTACCTATGATGTAAATTATAGACGCCTCTCATCTTTTTAAGTGGTGGAACTTGCACTATTGCTGACTGACTAAATACTTTTTTGCCCCACTGTACTCTTACTGTCATGTGTCATCAGTGACTTGCACATCAATGTCGGAGGGCCCCCCACGAGCATGGTCTCGGTCGCACCCTCTGCGACCATGATTGTTATGCCCCTGTGTGTAACTGTGTACATGCAGCATTACATAGTTGTCCAGAATGGATATTTTTAACCATTTTTTCAAAGTAACATGCACTCTATTATGTATTATTCACAAAGGCCAAAGGTAGACTATTTGTCACAATTCCTCTACTCAGTGTAGTGAGTGGCAGCTCAGCCGTCCGATCTGGGGCAGGGACCTGCTGAGCTGTCAGTATTATGATAGACTGCTTAGCGGTCTAATCTAAGGCTTAGTCATGCTGAACTGTCAGTGTGATGAGTGACAGTCCAGTCGCCCAATCAAGGCTGGGACGTGCTGGGTTTCCTATAGGTTTAGAGAAACTTGGGGGTCCGATAGCTTCCTCTAGAACAGTGGTCCCCAACCTTTCTGACCTAAAAAGCCACATTCAGCTCTGAGAGAGGGTCGCAAGCCACATCCAGCTCCCTACCCCCTCACAGTAGTGGCAACCAGAGCCCCCATTACGGGTATAATGATAACCAAAGCTTTTCCACAGAATTCACCCTGAAGCAGTATACTAAGATCCAGCGGTCCCCACAATAACCCCCATTCAGTATTCTCCCATCCAGCACTCCCAACACACTGTCTCATCCAGCTTCAGGCATCTCCTCCAACAGGTAATATCATCCTGTCTCCAGCGTACCTTACTTAAATTATCTCTAAACCCCTAACACCAGCATATGTGCATCCAGATCTACTCTTATGTGCAAGGCTACCCACAAAATTAACCATTTTGAGATTTGCTCTTCATATACCTGTTTGTTACATCTGGAGCTTATGCGCCAAACTGGAAGACAGCCACGAGCCACAATTCATGGGACCGGGAGCCACATGTGGCTCCCAAGCTACAGGTTGGGGACCCCTGCTCTAGAAGAAAGGGTACTGTTACGATTCCTCCACTTAGTGTGGTGAGTGGTAGCTCCAATTTGGTGCAAAGGCATGCTGAGCTGTCAGTGTGGTGAGTGGCAGTCCAGTCACCCAATCAGGGCTGGGGCATGTGGGTTTCCTACAGGTGTCTTCTGTTCGGAGTGACTCCCAGGCTATTTAGCTGGTTGTGTGCCTCTAATCTCTCTCAGTTGAAGTTTCTGCACAAATAGTGTGTGTGTGTCTGTCTGCTTTGTGTTTAAGTTCTAGTATTCTGATCTTTGTTGCCCGACCTTAGATTTGCCCTTTGACCATCCATTTGCCTGGCCCTTTTGTCTTGACCGGCTACCTTTTTGGTATTCTGACCCCATGCTGTGACCTGACTATGCCTTTTCCTCACCCCTCTTTTTATAACGTACCCTGCCAACCCATTGACTTGCCCCAAATTGTAAGGAGTTAATGGAGACCGTCATGCCCTTACATTACTACCAGACCTATACATGTCTTTTTCACCAGTATGGATCCAGGTTACACGTTCTGTGACCAGGTGGCAAATCTGATACAGATTAAATTTCCTTTACAGCCACTGCCAGCAGTGGAGAGCTAACAGTACCTTTTGACGTATAGTTGATCTCACCGGAACCTATGATGGACCTCACTGACAAATGTTCTGGAGAGAAAAAACAGTTTAGGGTGTTACCCTGTGACCTCTTTCTTCAGGGGATGAGTTCTAGTGGGTGGGGATAATCATGTTCATATTACATGGAACCTGCAATAGGATATTTTCTTTATCCCCACAAGCCTCAGAATGGTCTTGTGTTGACGTCTTTTTTTTTGATGCCTTAGGTTTGATTTATGATGAACCTGACAGGATCCTGGTTGCTGAGGCAAAGATTATAAACCTGGCAAAGGGGGCAACACTGCTGAAGACTACTACATTGGGTTCCAGCAATGATCCACTGATGTTCTATGCATAATGAATAATGCAGCTCTCAGGTGCCGTTTCTGCAAAGTTCTTTCCGAGACTCTTAAGGATGCTCTGGGTCTTCATGACTCCCCTAGTTCTCTGCTGGAGGCCATGACCTAGGCCATATGGATGGACTGCAGAATCTGTGAAAGATGTGGTGAGCAACAGGGTGCTAGTAATATTCCTCTGGAGCAGGTCCATTTACCAGGGATGGGGCCATTGGAGGTCGGCTTTGCCAGGTTTCGTGCTTTGGAGAAAGACGCAGACATGATCTTCGACTCTGTCTATATTGTGGTCTTGTAGTTAATTTTTTTTAAAAGAACTGTCCAACTCGCCCTCAAGCAACTAGTGAAACGCCTAAGTGTGGGTGATTGTTGTGTGGGTCACCCAGACATCCAGGTAAATTTGTTTATCCTCAGATATAGTATTGCTTAATACGTTTTGTACTTCAAGAACCAGGTATTGCCAGGATTGGCTTTCATTGACTCCAGGTCTGCAGTATACTTTATTGATTCGAGATTGGTTCTGAAATTAGGATTAGTGATAGTTAGTCTGGGAAAGAACAATTCAAATTTTTGTTATTGACAAAATAATGCTGCTTCTGAATAGGCAACGGTGATGTTCATGCTTTAAATGGGAACACTTCACTCTGAATCCATTTCCTATTTTGTCTTATATAATCTGTGGGCCGCAACTAGCGGAATGTTTTTTATTTTTTAACAGGGAGAAATGTAAAGTCCTACATCTGGGCATGAAAAAACATTCACAGAATGAAAGAATAGGGTGAAGCAACAACACATGGGAAAAAGACTTGGGTATACTAATAGTTCACAGGCTGCATAAGAATCAACAGTGTGCTGCAGCAGCAAAAAAAGCTAACACAATTCTGGGTTGCAGTAACAGAAGCATACAGTCGAGATCACGTGAAGTAATTATCCCCCTGTACTTCCCTCTGGTCAGAACTCATCTCGAATACCGTGTCCAGTTCTGGGCACCACATTGAAAAAAAAACAAAACATAAACTAGAGCAAGTTCAGAGAAGAGCGACCAGAATGGTGACCTATCTGCAAACAATGTCCTTTGAGGAATGGTTAGAGGATTTAGGAATGTTTAGCTTGCAAAAGAGAAGACTGAGGGGTGACATAACTGTCTACAAATATCGGTCTCAAGGGCTGTCACACACATTCTCCTTTGCACAAGGAAATACTAGAAGCAAAAGGATGAAAATAAATGGGAAGAGACACAGATTAGATATTAGAAAAAGCTTTTTGACAGTGAGTGTGATCAACAAATGGAAAAGTGTTGAGTTCATTCTCTGGTTCACCAGTTGTGAGTTCTCCTTCCAGACTCCCTCTGGTGGTAACAGGAGGTAGTGAGGCTGATTTGATCGGTGGAGATCTGCCACCTGAGAATGAGGATGACGATTGGACCTCAGGAGTCTCAGATTGGATTTAAGACAGCCAACGCCCTATTCAGTTGCTGGTGATTCCTTCTGGCTTGTCAGCTCTTGGTTTTCAGCTCTGTTCCAGTCATCTAAAGCTAAGTTTTTCTGCTAATGTTCACACTTGATTTTGTTGGTCTATTCAGTTTTATGGTGTGGTCAGCCAGCCCCGGCTGGGGGCTGTGCTGAATTTCCACTCTTATTTATCAGTATTTTTCCAATTTGCTTTTTGTCCCTTACTAGTTTGGTCTCTTTTTGCTCTGTCTCAGAATGTGCTGATATAGTGGGAGAAGTCTAGTGACTTCAGGGTTAATTTTGCTATCAGAAGTGTTGGACATTATTTTTGTAGGGTTTTTTGCAGGTTGCAGACCGTGTTGTGTCTTTCCTTTCCTTTCCTCTCTAGTTAGTTTGGGCCCCATCGTTTGCTCAGCCTATTTTCCTGCCTGTGTTTGTGCCTTCATCTTGTTTCACCGTCAATACATGTGGGGGGCTATCTATTCCTTTGGGGTCTGCTCTGGGGCAGTTAGTTTTCCCCTTTTCATGCTTCAGGCTTATTTAGTCCTCCGGCTGTGACGAAGCATCTAGGAACATCGTAGGTACGCTCCACGGCTGCTGCTAGTTGTGTGGTAGGATCAGGGATCTGCAATCTGCATAGTTACCAACCTCTCTGGTTTTCTGTGACTTAGCTTGTTTTGCTTTTTTCTCCTCGATGACCCATTCATGACAGAAGAACCAGCCATACTGCAGATTCTAGGGTACTCTAAAGCAGGAAAGGTTGTTAAAAAAAAAAAAAAAAAAAAAGTCAGAATTTTTTTTTTTTCTTTTTTATATTTTTTTCTCTTTTTCCTAATGGAGATTAAGCAATTGTCTGATCGTGTGGAGCAGCTGGCTGATGAAGTGCAGGGAATTTCCACCTACCTCATTCAGTCACATGCTGCTGGACCTAAGATCCCTACTCCTGATGTGTTTTCTGGGGATCGGTCTAAATTTCTGAATTTTAAGAATAATTGTAAATTATTTCTGGCCTTGAAGCCTAACTCATCGGGGAGCTCTGTGCAGCAGGTTAAAATTGTCATCTCCTTGCTGCGTGGCGATCCCCATGATTGGGCTTTTTCTCTTACACCTGAAAATCCTATTCTGACTAATGTGGATGCATTTTTTCAAGCCTTGGGGTTGTTGTATGATGAACCTAATGCTGTTGATCAAGCTGAGAGAACCCTGTTGGCATTAAACCAGGGTCAGGATTCTGCAGAGTTATACTGTCAAAAATTCCAAAAGTGGGCGGTCCTTACTACATGGAATGATAGTGCATTGGCAGCTCTCTTTCGGAAGGGTTTATCAGAGACCGTAAAGGATGTTATGGTGGGATTTCCTGTTCCCTCTGGTCTGGATGATTCTATGTCATTAGCTATTCAAGTTGATCGGCATTTACGTGAACATAAAACTACACGGGAGGCGCTGCCACCTTTTGAACAAACGTCTGAACCTATGCAATGTGATGGGGTTTTGTCTAGGGCGCAACGTCAGGAGTTTAGAAGGCGTAATAAACTGTGTATTTTCTGTGGAGATGCCTCTCATATTATTTCTGTCTGCCCAAAACGAGAGAAACGTTTTGCGCACACATTTGCTGTGGGCAGTATACAACCTAAGTTTCTTTTGGCAATTACTCTGATCTGCTCCTTATCCACGTTTTCCACGAAGGCTTTTGTGGATTCAGGAGCAGCATTGAATCTGATGGATTTGGACTTTGCTAAATGTTGTGGTTTTTCCATGACGCCTCTGCAGACGCCTATTCCTTTGAGGGGTATTGATGCTACTCCTTTGGCAGAGAATAAACCTCAGTTTTGGACCCAGGTGACAATGCGAGTTGCCCCAGACCACCAAGAAAATTGTAAATTTTTGGTGCTGCATAATTTGCATGATACTATTGTTCTGGGTTTTCCTTGGTTGCTAACTCATAATCCAGTTTTGGATTGGAAATCTGGGTCTGTGGTGAGTTGGGGTTGTCAGTGTGTTCTTAGGGACGCTCCTGTTTTCTCCACCTCTCCTCAGTCTCATGATATTCCTGATTATCTAGCCGATTTTTCTGATGTATTTAGTGAGAGCAAGTCTGCGTCTTTGCCTCCTCATAGGAGTTATGACTGTGCAATTGAGTTGATGCCTGGGTGTAAATTTCCCAAGGGTCGGCTTTTCAACTTATCAGTACCCGAACATGATGCTATGCGATCCTATATTAAGGAGTCATTGGAGAAGGGTCATATTAGACCATCCTCGTCACCTTTAGGTGCTGTTTTTTTTTTTGTGTTTTTTTGTGTCCAAGAAAGATGGTTCATTAAGACCGTGTATTGATTATCGTTCCCTTAACAAGATGACGGTTAAATATCAGTACCCGTTACCTCTGATGTCTGATTTATTCTCCAGAGTTAAGAGTGCCTGCTGGTTTACTAAGCTTGACCTCAGGGGGGCGTATAATCTTATTCGCATCAAGCACGGGGATGAATGGAAGACGCCGTTTAATACTACGGAGGAACATTTTGAGTACCTGGTGATGCCTTTTGGGCTCACTAATGCCCCTTCTGTCTTCCAGTCCTTTATGAATGATATTTTCTGTGACTTTGTGGATAAGTTTTTGATCATCTATCTGGATGATATTTTGATCTTTTCTAGTGATTGGGATTCTCATGTGGAACACGTCCGGACTGTGTTCCGGATTTTGAGGGAGAATTCCCTGTTTGTTAAGGGTTCGAAATGCCTCTTTGGTGTACAGAGGATTTCATTTTTGGGATTTATCTTATCTCCATCGACTATTGAAATGGACCCGGCCAAGGTACAGGCCATTTATGATTGTGTTCAGCCTACTTCTTTGAAGGTCCTCCAGAAGTTTTTGGGTTTTGCTAATTTCGATCGCAAATTTATAGGTAATTTTTCTGGTATTGTCAAACCACTGACTGATTTGACCAAGAAGGGCGCTGATGTGCTGAATTGGTCTCCTGAGGCTATCTCAGTATTTCAGGAGCTTAAGCAGAGATTTACTTCAGCTACAGTTTTACGGCAACCTGATGTCTCACTTCCTTTTCAGGTGAAGGTAGATGCTCCTGAGATTGGTGCAGGAGCTGTTTTGTCCCAAAAAGACCCTGTGACTTCTAAGATGAATCCCTGTGCCTTCTTTTCTCGAAAGTTCTCCCCATCTGAACGCAACTATGACGTGGGGAATCGGGAATTGTTGGCCATGACGTGGGCATTTGAGGAGTGGAGACATTGGTTGGAGGGAGCTAGACATCAAGTTGTGGTCCTCACCGATCACAAGAATTTGATTTATCTGGAGTCGGCCAAACGCTTGAATCCTAGACAGGCTAGATGGGCCTTGTTTTTCACGCATTTTAATTTTGTGGTCTCTTTTTTGTTCCGGGCACTAAGAATGTTAAGGCAGACGCCCTTTCTAGGAGTTTCTTTGCCGATTCTCTTAGTGTGACCGAGCCTACTACCATCCTAGGTGAGGGGTAGTTCTTTCTGCTATTTTGCCCGATTTGAGATGCGCCCTGGAGGAATTTCAGGAGGATAAACCTGAGCGTTGCCCTATGGGAAAATTGTATGTTCCTGACCAGTGGAGAAAGAGAGTGATGTCTGAAATTCATTGCTCCGCATTGGCTGGTCATCCAGGTATTTTTGGTACCAGAGATTTGGTGAGTCGGTCCTTTTGGTGGCCTGCCTTATCTCGTGACGTCAGGAATTTTGTACAGTCCTGTGGGACTTGTTCTCAGTCTAAACCCTGTTCTCGTTCTAGTGGGTTGCTGATGCCCTTCCTGTCTCTGAGAATGACTGTTATCTGGGTGATTTGTGATAGATTTTCGAAGATGGTCCATCTTGTACCACTCCCAAAGTTGCCATCTTCCGCTGAGTTGGTGCCCTTGTTTTTACAACAAGTGGTTCGGTTACATGGGATTCCTGAGAACATTGTGTCCGACAGAGGAGTCCAGTTTGTTTCCAGATTCTGGAAAGCCTCTTGTTCCAATCTGGGAATTTAGTTATCCTTCTCCGCGTTTCATCCCCAGACCAATGGACAGACTGAGAGAACAAACCAGACCTTGGAGTCTTATTTGAGATGTTTTATATCTGCTGATCAGGATGATTGGGTCTCATTTTTGCCCTTGGCCGAATTCGCACTGAACAATACAATAGAGCTAGTTCTGCCACTTTGATGTCACCCTTTTTCTGTAATTTTGGGTTTCATCCTCGACTCTCTCCAGGGCAAGTGGAATCTTCGTCCTGCCCAGGTGTGGACACTGTGGTTGAGAATGCAGCAGATATGGGACCAAGTGGTGGATAAGTTGTCACTCTCTCAGGAAAAGGCCCAGCGATTTTCCAACCGGCATAGGACCATTGGTCCCCAGTTTAAAGTGGGTGATATGGTTTGGTTGTCGTCTAAGAATATTCCTATGAAGTTTGCATCTCCTAAATTTAAGCCAAGATTTATTGGTCCTTATAAGATTTTGGAAATTCTTAATCCTGTTTCGTTTCGATTGGTTCTTCCAGTTACGTTCAAGATCCATAACGTATTTCACAAATCTCTGTTGAAGAGGTTTGTTTAGCCAGTGGTTCCTATGGCAGCACCTCCTAACCCTGTGTTGGTTGAAGGCAATGTGGAATAGGAGGTAGAGAAAATATTGGATTCTCGTTTGGTTAGACGGAGACTCCAGTATTTGGCCAAATGGAAGGGTTATGGTCAGGAGGATAATTCTTGGGTCTCTGCCTCCGATATTCATGCCAATAGATTGGCTCGTGCTTTTCACCGGGCCCATCCTGATCGGCCTGGTGGCGTGGATGAGGGTTCGGCGACCCCTCCTCAAGGGGGGGTACTGTTGTGAGTTCATTCTCTGGTTCACCAGTTGTGAGTTCTCCTTCCAGACTCCCTCTGGTGGTAACAGGAGGGTAGTGAGGCTGATTTGATCGGTGGAGATCTGCCACCTGAGAATGAGGATGACGATTGGACCTCAGGAGTCTCAGATTGGATTTAAGACAGCCGACGCCCTATTCAGTTGCTGGTGATTCCTTCTGGCTTGTCAGCTCTTGGTTTTCAGCTCTGTTCCAGTCATCTAAAGCTAAGTTTTTCTGCTAATGTTCACACTTGATTTTGTTGGTCTATTCAGTTTTTTGGTGTGGTCAGCCAGCACCGGCTGGGGGCTGTGCTGAATTTCCACTCTTATTTATCAGTATTTTTCCAATTTGCTTTTTGTCCCTTACTAGTTTGGTCTCTTTTTGCTCTGTCTCAGAATATTCCAGAGTGCTGATATAGTGGGAGAAGTCTAGTGACTTCAGGGTTAATTTTGCTCTCAGAAGTGTTGGACATTATTTTCGTAGGGTTTTTTGCAGGTGGCAGACCGTGTCTTTCCTTTCCTTTCTTCTCTTGTTAGTTTGGGCCCCATCGTTTGCTCAGCCTATTTTCCTGCCTGTGTTTGTGCCTTCATCTTGTTTCACCGTCAATACATGTGTGGGGGCTATCTATTCCTTTGGGGTCTGCTCTGGGGCAGTTAGTTTTCCCCTTTTCATGCTTCAGGCTTATTTAGTCCTCCGGCTGTGACGAAGCGTCTAGGAACATCGTAGGTACGCTCCACGGCTGCTGCTAGTTGTGTGATAGGATCAGGGATCTGCAATCTGCATAGTTACCAACCTCTCTGGTTTTCTGTGACTTAGCTTGTTTTGCTTTTTTCTCCTCGGTGACCCAATCATAACAGAAAAGGCTGCCATGAGAGGTGGTAAGTTCTCATTCAATGGAATTTTTCACACAGAAGCTGGACAGACATCTGGGAAGCTTTAGTGAATCCTGCATTAAGCAGGGGGTTGAACCAGATGACCCAGGAGGTCCCTTTCAACTTTCCATTGTATGATTTTTTTTTTTTTACCTGCTGGGGTGGTTCTGGGGCTACCATGGCTGCTTATTCATTACCTCCCCATCATCCTTATGATTGTGATATTAATCTTTTCCTTAATGCCAAATTACCTAGAGCTCACCTTTACAATTTATCTGGGCCTGAACGTCCTGCGATGAAAAATTATGTAAATGAAAGTTCACGGAAGTCATATCCATCGTTCCTCATCCCCCGTAGCTGCTGGATTTTTCTTTGTAATAAAAGAAAGATGGTGGCTTCCTTCCTTGCCTCGATTTCTGAGAACTGAACACTTGCCCACTTCCACTTATCCCCGACCTAAATGATCAGCTGATGGGGACTGAGTGGTTTTCTAAACTTGACCATAGAGGGACTTACAATTTGATACGCATCAAGAAGAGAGATGAGCGTAAAACTGTTTTTATCATCCAAGTGTTTATTCTAAAACCTTGTCATGCCATTTAGGTTCACCAATGCATCAGGAGTATTTCAAAACTGTTTGAATTATGTTTTTTCTGGTTGCATTGTGAGATTTGTTGTGATTTACTTTGAGGATATTAAATTTTTTTTCTCCTGATTTGGATTCTCACCAGGAACATGTCTGTGTAGTATTACAAAGGTTGAGGGAGAAACCTTTGTTTGCTAAAACTGAGAAATGCATTTTTTTCTGTTCAGGAAACTTCATTTCTGGCGTTAATTTTATCGATGGATCCTTGGAAGGTGCAAACCATAATAGATTGGGTCCAACCTAGTGACCTGAAAGTGTTGCAATGTTTTCTAGGCTTTGCCAATGTTTAA
The DNA here is from genome assembly GCF_039654945.1 of Dendrobates tinctorius. Taxonomy (NCBI): domain Eukaryota; kingdom Metazoa; phylum Chordata; class Amphibia; order Anura; family Dendrobatidae; genus Dendrobates; species Dendrobates tinctorius. The sequence goes on along the minus strand of NW_027361679.1, from coordinate 87,431,990 downwards.
AGGGAATTCAATAGGAGTTTTTATCAGATTGTTAAACCTCTTACTGACCTCAGTACATTGAGATGCTATTAGGGCTTTTGAAAAATTGAAAGAGTGTTCACCAGGAGAATTTCACTGCAGTAAATTTGAACTGCTTTGAACTCGCCTCTGCACGCTGAGACTTTTTCTTGAGGTGCTAGTGGGGATCTCACTGAGGGTTCACCACAGTTCAGCCTGGCTGGGAAACCAACCTCAGTGACTGGTGGTAACCTCAATGAAGTCATCGCTGCTCACTGATGCTATGCTCGCAGCAGCTCATTCACCAATAGTTCTTAGCCTGGACTGTCGTACCATCCAGGTTGAGAACTGTTTATCCCCCAGACATGGATTACAGCGTGGGACAGAACAACGGACAGGTGAGGGATATTGTTGTTTTTTATTTTTGTTTTATTAAAGGAGACCAGGGATTCAGTGGAATTAGGCGCAAGGTCAGTATAACTGTGTTATTTTTAAATAAAAATGGAAAAGTGTGCTTTGTTTTTTTTTCAAATAGAAGACTTTACTCTGGCTTTTTGTTTATTTAAGATATAACTATAGGATTAGTAATGGATAGGTGTCTTGTATACGCTTCTCCATTACTAAGTCGTGGGCTTGATGTCACCTGACAATGCAAAGATGACATCAAACCCACAAATTTGAACCCCACTTGCCACCACTACAGGGCAAGTGGAAACGGTGGGGCAAAGTATCAGAATTGGTTCATCTAATAGATGTGCCTTTTCTAGGCGGCTGGGGGGGTCAATATCCATGGCCCCTTACTAGCCTGAGAATACCAGCCCCTAGCTGTCTGCTTTAGTAAGGCTGGTTATCAAAAATTGGGAGGACCCCACATTGTCTTGTAGCCCTCACCTGTGAGTTTTGCCTGGCTGGTTATCAAAAATATAGGAGAACCCACACTTTTTTTTTTAATTATTTATTTACAGCGCAGGAGCCGGTTGATGAATACTCCCATCAGCTGCCACCAGTGACCGGAGGTAAACTTTATACCTCCGATCACAGTTGTGAGCTCAAGCTGTCTTCTGACAGTGCGGGAACCACGGCTGTCTGACCAGCAGTGATGATTTTACTGCCAATCAGAAGCGATATTTGCCGTGCTGTCATGCAAATGATAGCATGGCAAACACTAAATGTTTGGGCACCCCATTCAAGTGAATGGGGTCCAGTAACTGTTCTGGTACCAGAACCCAAGCTTTTTGTAATTGTTTGGCTGAACCCACAGGACCCGTACATCCAGGTGTCTGCCCATTTCTAGTCCTGCCTTTAAAGTGGGTGATAAGGTTTGGTCCAAAATATTAAACTTAAAGTATCATTGGCAAAGTTGGGCATGAAGTCTACTGGTCCCTATGAGATTCGGGATGTTGTCAGTTTGATGGATTTTAGGTAGGGATGAGCAAATAACTTTGGATAATTCCTTATCCGAATAGCTATAGCGTTTACTGAATAGCTGCATTGGGAACCCGGATACCTGGAGCGCTCCCGATGATGAGCTGTTCGGCGCCGCACCTGCATGTGTCACGGCTGTGTGACAGTGACAACACATGCATGGAGAGCCTATTTGTTGGGCTTTCCTCAAGTATCTCATCCATTGGTAGGGATATGTGTTATGAATGAGTCACCGTAGAAGGCAAAAACAGAAATGCTAGCTAAGTCCAGAAAACCAGAGAAGTTGGCAGCTATCGGATTGCAGACCCCTGAACCTATCAACAACAACTAGCAGTAGCCGTGGGGGGTTCCTACGATGCCCTAGACCCCTCGATCACAGCCGGAGAACTGCCTAGCCTAAAGACAGAAAGGGAAATCTAAACTGCCCCAGAGCAGACCCCAAAGCAATAGGCAGCCCCCAAAATATAATGACGGTGAAGCAAGAAGAAAAAACACTAACACAGATAGAAATATAGACTGAGCAAATGATGGGGCCCAAGCTAACTAGATAGGACAGGATAGGAAGGCTGCTGTCTGCAATCCGCGAAAAACCCTATCAAAATAAGAGCCAACAGACTGACAGGGAAAAAGGCCCTGAAGACGCTAGGCTTCAAAAAGACTATATCAGTACTCAGGTATTTTCTGAAGACAGAGCAAACCGACAAAAAGGAATTCAGCTCACCCCAGCAGGGAATGGCAGAATCCAGAAAAGCAAGGCAAACTAAAACCAAAACACAAATGCAAAAAGGCAAAGCAGAAAACTTAGCTTTTGAGGAGCAGGAATCAGACTGGTCTCCTAGAATTCCACAGAGAAATCACCAGCGAGGCAGAAGGGAGTCGGCTGCCTTATATCCAGTCAGAGATCCCCGTCGCCCAGTCATCCTCTCCCAGCTCAGGTGCTTGGTAATCAGCCTCACTACCTTCCTTCACCAGAAGAGGGAGTTCATCAGACCTCAATGGTGAAGGGGAAAATGAACTCATAACAGATATGCCCCAGAGGAGAGATTCTGGGTTCCAGCCTGAGCCGTGAAGGCAGATCACCTAGTCAGGGCCTTCCATTTTAGATTTCCTGGTAAACTTGGGGGTCCGGTAGCTCCCTCTACAGCAAAGGGCTCTGTCATGATTCCTCCACTCAGTGTGGTGAGTGGTGGCTCAGCGGTCCAATCTTGGGCAAGGGCATGCTGAGCTGTCAGTGTGGTGAGTGGTAGTCCAGTCACCCATGTCAGGACTGGGGCATGCTGGGATTCCTACAGGTGTCTCCTGTTCAGAGTGACTCCCAGGCTATTTAGCTGGTTGTCTGCCTCTACAACTGGCAGAGATTAGGTCTCTGAACAAGTGGTGTGTGTGTCAACTTTGCGCCTTAAGTTTTAGTATTTTGATCTTTGTTGCCTGATCTTAGATTTGCCTTTGACCATCCATTTGCCTGGCCCCTTTGTATTGGTCCACTACCTTCTAGGAATGCTGAACCTGGACTGTGGCCTGACTATGCTCTTGCCTCAAATGACATGTTTAGAGGCTATTGTCACACTAGTCGGTCAAATACATGATATGTCGGGTTGGAATTTTTTGGTCTTGGTCAGCTGTTTTTACCTGATCAAACAGTTGAGTGTCTTATGATACTTGTGGATCCATACTTATGTGTAACTGAAAAGGTTCCGGAGATTTGAAATCTTATGTGAATGAACAGTCTTTATTAGAGTTGAGCGAAACGGGTCGAAAAAATTCAAAAGTCGCCGACTTTTGGCAAAGTCGGGTTTCATGAAACGAAACCCGACCCTAGGATGAGGTCGGCCACGAGGTCGGCGACTTACGCGCCAAAGTCGCGTTTCAAAAGTTTGTTTTGCGCTCTTTTTCAGCCAATCAGGATCCACGGACACTGTGGGCAACGTGATGACATAGGCACGGGTCACCACCATCTTTTAGAAGGGCATGCAAGTGATTGGCTTGCTTTGGTGGGCGTCACAAGGGTATAAAAGGGCGTGCACGCCGACCGCCATCTTACTTCTGCCGATCTTAGCATAGGGAGAGGTTGCTGCTGATTCTGTAGGGAGAGCGTTAGGCAGGGAAGAAGACAAAAAAACTGCTTCTGCTGCTAGCGATTTGGCCTGCACAACACACCAGTCACTGTGTGTGCAGTGCAAGGGGAGGCTATATAGTGGTGTATCAGTGGTGTTGGTTGTTGGGCTGCCTTCTAAGGCTTCCTGACAGGCTGGCATTGCTGTTTACCCACTGCTCCGCAAACTGCTTTTTTAAAAGCAATCCAATCTCCCTTATCCTCTAGTCACTTTTGTCACAGCTGTGCCATCGAGCTTGTCACATAGCGCTCAGATATTCATTGGGCCTCACACAATCCAAAAGTGTCCAGTGTCCAAAAGTGTGTGCAGAGATTCAAAATCTCACTTATCCTCTAGTCACTTAGGTCACAGCTGTGCCATCGAGCCTGTCTCATAGTGCTCAGATATTCATTGGGCCTCACACAATCCAAAAGTGTCCAGTGTCCAAAAGTGTGTGCAGAGATTCAAAATCTCCCTTATCCTCTAGTCACTTAGGTCACAGCTGTGCCATCGAGCCTGTCACATAGCGCTCAGATATCAGTGGGCCTCACACAATCCAAAAGTGTCCAGTGTCCAAAAGTGTGTGCAGAGATTCAAAATCTCACTTATCCTCTAGTCACTTAGGTCACAGCTGTGCCATCGAGCCTGTCACATAGCGCTCAGATATCAGTGGGCCTCACACAATCCAAAAGTGTCCAGTGTCCAAAAGTGTGTGCAGAAATTCAAAATCTCCCCTGTCCTATAGACACCTTGTACCTTGTTTTACATACTATATAGTTTGCTGGATTTTGTCTACATTTCTACCAAAAATGAGGAAGGCTGGTGGAAGAGGCCGTGGAATTGGGCGGGGGTTGGCAGCTGGTAATGATGGTGTTGGTGGTGGATCTGATGGTAGTGGCAAGAGCAAAATAGGACTGAATGCAGGAGGTGTTGAGCCTGCGTCATCGTCTGGCTACATAAGGCCTCGAACGCTTAGTTTTCTAGGAGTTGGCAAACCGCTTTTAAAGCCAGAGCATCAGGAAAAAGTTTTGTCTTACATTGCTGACTCAGCCTCCAGCTCTATCGCCTCCTCTTCTTCAGTTGTAAAAAGTAAAAGCACTGAGTCGTCATTGGAGGCTCATGTTCATGAACCACACCTTTCCTTGTGTCCTTCACCCCAACCAAGATTGAAGGATGACGCAGGCCATACTACTGATTACTCCATGGAGCTGTTTTCACATACCATGCCTGGATTATCAAGTGAAATGGTGAATTACCCAGGCCAAGATGAATCTGACATGGAGTGCACTGATGCACAGCCGCTGATGGATGATTCTGCTGGTACATTCACTCAGAGCACTACATTGTCCTCGCAGTGTACAGAGCCAGATTCTGACCCTGATGAGACTCAGGTGCCCCTTCCCGCACACTATACCACCATACACGGTGACACAGAGGAAGGTGCTCATGACATAGAAGAGGAGGTGATGGATGACCCAGTTGTTGACCCAGATTGGCATCCATTGGGGGAAGAGGGTGCTGCTTCCAATAGCTCAGATGAGGAGCATCCACAGCAGACATCGACATCGCAACAGCTATTATCTGGCAGGCCCGGAGCACTCCAAAGACAGGTTCCAAACATCAAAAGAGTTGCTGGACAGCTTGTCCAGAGGGTCAAAAGATCACAGCGTGCTAGGCCGCAAAATGTCTGCCAAAGTAGGAAGAGTGCAGTGTGGCACTTTTTTGAACAAAATCCTCATGATCAGGCCAAGGTTATCTGTAAGAAGTGCGCAAAGACCTTTAGCCGAGGGAAAAATCTGAAAAATTTGAATACCAGTTGCATGCTTAGACATTTAACCAGCATGCACTTGCAAGCGTGGACACAACACCAAACCTCAAGTGCCACATGTGCAACTGATCACAACGAAGGTAGTCAGCAACGCTACATTGTTTCCCCCACTGTAAGCCCACCGGTTAGCACAGCAGCAAATGTTGAGGTGTCGTTGCAAGGCCACAGCAGTCAGGGAATCCCACTGTTATATCAACGAAAGACTGATTCTAGGCCATCAGAAAGAACACCAACTCCATCACCATCATCAACCCTCTCTCAGTCCGCCCTGTCCACCGCTACTTCCACCGTATGTAGCTCTCAAGTCCAGCTCACCCTCCTGGACACTATGAGTAGGTCAAGAAAGTACTCAGTCTCTCATCCGCGTACACTGGGTTTGAACGCCCACATTGCCAAACTAATCTCATTTGAGATGATCCCCTTTCTGTTGGTGGAAAGCACAGCTTTCCGCGAACTCATGGCCTATGCAGTACCATGCTATGACCTACCCAGTCGCCACTTCTTCTCTCGCAAAGCCATCCCAGCCCTCCACCATCATGTGAAAGACCGCATTGTCCATGCACTCAAGCAGTCAGTGAGCGGAAAGGTGCACCTCACTACTGATGCATGGTCCAGTCGGCATGGCCAGGGCCGTTACGTGTCCATCACTGCGCACTGGGTTAATGTGGTGGATGCAGGGTCCACAGGGGACAGCGGTGGTGGGACAGTGCTGCCTAGCCCACGGTATAGGAAACAGTTGGCTGTAGTCGTTCCACCCTCCTCCTCCTCCTCCTCCAGAAGCGAAAGCTCGTCCACAGAGCGCAGTCGTACGAGCACTCCATCTGCAGCAGCCACTGTTGCACACGAGGTGTCCCCCTATCGAGCAGCTAGTGGAAAGCGTCAGCAGGCTGTGTTGCAGATGATGTGTTTGGGCGACAGACATACCGCCGAGGTGCTGGCCGAGTACTTGAAGCGACAAACTGAGTCATGGCTGGGCAGTGTACATCTTGAGGCAGGCATGGTAGTTAGTGATAACGGCCGTAATTTTGTGGCAGCCATAGCCCTTTCAAAACTCAGCCACATACCTTGCTTGGCTCACACCTTGAACCTGGTGGTGCAGTGCTTCCTCAAAAATTATCCGGAGTTAACAGCCCTGCTCCAGAAGGTGCGAAGACTGTGCGCGCACATCCGCCGGTCGCCTGTACACTCCGTTCGTATGCAGAAGCTGCAGTGATTGCTCCACCTTCCCAACCACCGCCTCATTATCGACATTGCAACAAGGTGGAACTCCACCCTGCACATGGTGGAGCGGCTGTGCGAGCAGAGGCAGGCCATAATGCATTTGTGGGAGGATACACGGCCAGGCACTTTGAGAGCAGACATGGAGTTGACAGGTGTGCAGTGGTCGAAGCTGAAAGACCTCTGTAAAGTCCTTCAGTGTTTTGAGGAATGCACACGGCTGGTAAGCGCAGACGACGCCATCCTAAGCATGAGCATCCCACTTATGCGTCTGCTCATGCAAACTTTGACGCACCTTAAGGAGCAGGCGTCTGCAGCCAATGTTGATGAGGAGGAAGAGGAGGAGGGAATCCTTGATGACATTCAGCCATTGTCTGCTCAGGGACCTCTCCTGGACGAGGTGGAGGAAGAAGAGGAGGAGGAGGATGATGATGGGGATGATTACTTAGGGGAGGAGGCTGCATCTCGTGGGGCAAGTGAAAATGTTGGCGTGGCAAGGTCTGGTACAGGGTTTGTGCGTGACTGGAGGGATGTGGATTTGCCAGAAAGTGCTCCTCCAACCAGCACTCGCAGTGCATCATTGACACAGGGAACATTGGCCCACATGTCAGATTATGCCTTGCGGATCCTAAAAAGGGACCCCCGCATTGCCAAAATGATGAACGATGACGACTACTGGTTGGCCAGCATCCTGGATCCACGCTATAAAGGCAAATTACAAAACATCATGCCACAGGAGAACCTTGACCTAATATTGGCTAATAAACAAGCAACTCTGGTAAATCGGTTGCTTGAGGCATTCCCAGCACACAGCAGCGGTGATGGTTCTCACACGAGCCGTACGGGCCGGGGGCAGCTTGGCAGAGGTGTTCGTGGTGCACACAGCAGAAGTGGCGTTGGAGACAGGGGTTTCATGACAATGTTGTGGACTGATTTTTCAAATACCGCTCACACAACTGGTAATACTGCATCGATGGAAAGTGACAGGAGACAGCAGTTGTCAACCATGGTTACAAACTACTTTTCCTCCCATATCGATGTTCTCCCACACAGGTCATTCCCCTTTGACTATTGAGCCGCTAAACTGGACACCTGGCCTGAATTGGCCCAATATGCCTTACAGGAGCTCGCTTGCCCAGCTGCAAGTGTGCTATCGGAAAGAGTCTTCAGTGCAGCTGGATCAATCCTGACAGAAAAAAGGACCCGTCTGTCAACCCAAAATGTGGATGATCTAACCTTCATTAAAATGAACCATGCATGGGTTTCCAAGGATTTTGTCCCACCTTCCCCTGATGACACATAGGGTGACAGAAAAATGGCTTGCTTTGGTCCACCTCTTCCTGGGACTTGACCTATTTCGCCTTTTGCATCAGCTGAATGTCCAACATCAACATATGCCACTTTCTAAAACTCCCTAACTGTGCTGCCTCCCCCCCCATGGCCGGGGTCACCACCTAGCGCACGACACCGTGCGAGTGCCGTTGCCCTGGACAGGTGGGTAGGCCGACTCTTGGGCGCGGGCACTGGCACAGGGTCCCTCATACTGCAATCAAGTGTCTCTGACGGTGGTGGTGCACACCCGCCGTCAGACACACCGCTGTACTATGAGGGGCCCAGTGCCAGTACCGACGCCCACAAGTGGGCCCCCCTTGCTTGGGCAGGGCCCCAGCATTTGCAATCTTTACCTCTCCCTGCTCCTCCGCTGTGTAATCTGGGCCGTCAAATCCATACTGTGCCTGACACCATCTGAGCCTGCCTCCTGAGACATATTTTGAATGTGTACGCTATCCATACATGTTATCCGGGGATACGGTACCCTTTCTAGCCTTTGTGCAATCACGTGCAATCCATACTGGGCCTAACACCGTCTGAGCCTGCCTCCTGAGACATATATTTTGAATGTGTACGCTATCCATACATGTTATCCGGGGATACGGTACCCTTTCTAACCTTTGTGCAATCACGTGCAATCCATACTGGGCCTAACACCGTCTGAGCCTGCCTCCTGAGACATATATTTTGAATGTGTACGCTATCCATACATGTTATCTGGGGATACGGTACCCTTTCTAACCTTTGTGCAATCACGTGCAATCCATACTGGGCCTAACACCGTCTGAGCCTGCCTCCTGAGACATATATTTTGAATGTGTACGCTATCCATACATGTTATCTGGGGATACGGTACCCTTTCTAACCTTTGTGCAATCACGTGTAATCCATACTGGGCGTGAGAACGGCTGGCGAGCTGTTAAGCAAGCTACAGCACCTGTGGTTTGCACACGTAAGTTTTTCATTTTTTCAGGAATGACGGTTAGGCCTAATTCCGGAACTGCAGTTGACCTGCACTTACTGGGAAATCATTGTTCGCGGGTAATAATTGTAATCAGTGATCCCCATCACTAACGTTGTTCAGCGGGTTATCTGCACCTGTAAGCGACAAACGCTGGCCTTTTCAGTGTAGCGCACATGCAGCCACGGACATGTAAGGGCATGACACACCAGTTATTGGCCAATCTCATGTTCCAGAGCCTCACGTGTCCCTCTAGTAAGCCGGATTGTGATATTAATCTTTTCCTTAATGCCAAATTACCTAGAGCTCACCTTTACAATTTATCTGGACCTGAACGTCCTGCGATGAAAAATTATGTAAATGAAAGTTCACGGAAGTCATATCCATCGTTCCTCATCCCCCGTAGCTGCTGGATTTTTCTTTGTAATAAAAGAAAGATGGTGGCTTCCTTCCTTGCCTCGATTTCTGAGAACTGAACACTTGCCCACTTCCACTTATCCCCGACCTAAATGATCAGCTGATGGGGACTGAGTGGTTTTCTAAACTTGACCATAGAGGGACTTACAATTTGATACGCATCAAGAAGAGAGATGAGCGTAAAACTGTTTTTATCATCCAAGTGTTTATTCTAAAACCTTGTCATGCCATTTAGGTTCACCAATGCATCAGGAGTATTTCAAAACTGTTTGAATTATGTTTTTTCTGGTTGCATTGTGAGATTTGTTGTGATTTACTTTGAGGATATTTAATTTTTTTTCTCCTGATTTGGATTCTCACCAGGAACATGTCTGTGTAGTATTACAAAGGTTGAGGGAGAAACCTTTGTTTGCTAAAACTGAGAAATGCATTTTTTTCTGTTCAGGAAACTTCATTTCTGGCGTTAATTTTATCGATGGATCCTTGGAAGGTGCAAACCATAATAGATTGGGTCCAACCTAGTGACCTGAAAGTGTTGCAATGTTTTCTAGGCTTTGCCAATGTTTAAAGGGAATTCAATAGGAGTTTTTATCAGATTGTTAAACCTCTTACTGACCTCAGTACATTGAGATGCTATTAGGGCTTTTGAAAAATTGAAAGAGTGTTCACCAGGAGAATTTCACTGCAGTAAATTTGAACTGCTTTGAACTCGCCTCTGCACGCTGAGACTTTTTCTTGCGGTGCTAGTGGGGATCTCACTGAGGGTTCACCACAGTTCAGCCTGGCTGGGAAACCAACCTCAGTGACTGGTGGTAACCTCAATGAAGTCATCGCTGCTCACTGATGCTATGCTCGCAGCAGCTCATTCACCAATAGTTCTTAGCCTGGACTGTCGTACCATCCAGGTTGAGAACCTCACACAATCCAAAAGTGTCCAGTGTCCAAAAGTGTGTGCAGAGATTCAAAATCTCACTTATCCTCTAGTCACTTAGGTCACAGCTGTGCCATCGAGCCTGTCACATAGCGCTCAGATATCAGTGGGCCTCACACAATCCAAAAGTGTCCAGTGTCCAAAAGTGTGTGCAGAAATTCAAAATCTCCCCTGTCCTATAGACACCTTGTACCTTGTTTTACATACTATATAGTTTGTTGGATTTTGTCTACATTTCTACCAAAAATGAGGAAGGCTGGTGGAAGAGGCCGTGGAATTGGGCGGGGGTTGGCAGCTGGTAATGATGGTGTTGGTGGTGGATCTGATGGTAGTGGCAAGAGCAAAATAGGACCGAATGCAGGAGGTGTTGAGCCTGCGTCATCGTCTGGCTACATAAGGCCTCGAACGCTTAGTTTTCTAGGAGTTGGCAAACCGCTTTTAAAGCCAGAGCATCAGGAAAAAGTTTTGTCTTACATTGCTGACTCAGCCTCCAGCTCTATCGCCTCCTCTTCTTCAGTTGTAAAAAGTAAAAGCACTGAGTCGTCATTGGAGGCTCATGTTCATGAACCACACCTTTCCTTGTGTCCTTCACCCCAACCAAGATTGAAGGATGACGCAGGCCATACTACTGATTACTCCATGGAGCTGTTTTCACATACCATGCCTGGATTATCAAGTGAAATGGTGAATTACCCAGGCCAAGATGAATCTGACATGGAGTGCACTGATGCACAGCCGCTGATGGATGATTCTGCTGGTACATTCACTCAGAGCACTACATTGTCCTCGCAGTGTACAGAGCCAGATTCTGACCCTGATGAGACTCAGGTGCCCCTTCCCGCACACTATACCACCATACACGGTGACACAGAGGAAGGTGCACATGACATAGAAGAGGAGGTGATGGATGACCCAGTTGTTGACCCAGATTGGCATCCATTGGGGGAAGAGGGTGCTGCTTCCAATAGCTCAGATGAGGAGCATCCACAGCAGACATCGACATCGCAACAGCTGTTATCTGGCAGGCCCGGAGCACTCCAAAGACAGGTTCCAAACATCAAAAGAGTTGGACAGCTTGTCCAGAGGGTCAAAAGATCACAGCGTGCTAGGCCGCAAAATGTCTGCCAAAGTAGGAAGAGTGCAGTGTGGCACTTTTTTGAACAAAATCCTCATGATCAGGCCAAGGTTATCTGTAAGAAGTGCGCAAAGACCTTTAGCCGAGGGAAAAATCTGAAAAATTTGAATACCAGTTGCATGCTTAGACATTTAACCAGCATGCACTTGCAAGCGTGGACACAACACCAAACCTCAAGTGCCACATGTGCAACTGATCACAACGAAGGTAGTCAGCAACGCTACATTGTTTCCCCCACTGTAAGCCCACCGGTTAGCACAGCAGCAAATGTTGAGGTGTCGTTGCAAGGCCACAGCAGTCAGGGAATCCCACTGTTATATCAACGAAAGACTGATTCTAGGCCATCAGAAAGAACACCAACTCCATCACCATCATCAACCCTCTCTCAGTCCGCCCTGTCCACCGCTACTTCCACCATATGTAGCTCCCAAGTCCAGCTCACCCTCCCAGACACTATGAGTAGGTCAAGAAAGTACTCAGTCTCTCATCCGCGTACACTGGGTTTGAACGCCCACATTGCCAAACTAATCTCATTTGAGATGATCCCCTTTCGGTTGGTGGAAAGCACAGCTTTCCGCGAACTCATGGCCTATGCAGTACCACGCTATGACCTACCCAGTCGCCACTTCTTCTCTCGCAAAGCCATCCCAGCCCTCCACCATCATGTGAAAGACCGCATTGTCCATGCACTCAAGCAGTCAGTGAGCGGAAAGGTGCACCTCACTACTGATGCATGGTCCAGTCGGCATGGCCAGGGCCGTTACGTGTCCATCACTGCGCACTGGGTTAATGTGGTGGATGCAGGGTCCACAGGGGACAGCGGTGGTGGGACAGTGCTGCCTAGCCCACGGTATAGGAAACAGTTGGCTGTAGGCATTCCACCCTCCTCCTCCTCCTCCAGAAGCGAAAGCTCGTCCACAGAGCGCAGTCGTACGAGCACTCCATCTGCAGCAGCCACTGTTGCACACGAGGTGTCCCCCTATCGAGCAGCTAGTGGAAAGCGTCAGCAGGCTGTGTTGCAGATGATGTGTTTGGGCGACAGACATACCGCCGAGGTGCTGGCCGAGTACTTGAAGCGACAAACTGAGTCATGGCTGGGCAGTGTACATCTTGAGGCATGCAAGGTAGTTGGTGATAACGGCCGTAATTTTGTGGCAGCCATAGCCCTTTCAAAACTCAGCCACATACCTTGCTTGACTCACACCTTGAACCTGGTGGTGCAGTGCTTCCTCAAAAATTATCCGGAGTTAACAGCCCTGCTCCAGAAGGTGCGAAGACTGTGCGCGCACATCCGCCGGTCGCCTGTACACTCCGTTCGTATGCAGAAGCTGCAGCGATTGCTCCACCTTCCCAACCACCGCCTCATTATCGACATTGCAACAAGGTGGAACTCCACCCTGCACATGGTGGAGCGGCTGTGCAAGCAGAGGCAGGCCATAATGCATTTGTGGGAGGATACACGGCCAGGCACTTTGAGAGCAGACATGGAGTTGACAGGTGTGCAGTGGTCGAAGCTGAAAGACCTCTGTAAAGTCCTTCAGTGTTTTGAGGAATGCACACGGCTGGTAAGCGCAGACGACGCCATCCTAAGCATGAGCATCCCACTTATGCGTCTGCTCATACAAACTTTGACGCACCTTAAGGAGCAGGCGTCTGCAGCCAATGTTGATGAGGAGGAAGAGGAGGAGGGAATCCTTGATGACATTCAGCCATTGTCTGCTCAGGGACCTCTCCTGGACGAGGTGGAGGAAGAAGAGGAGGAGGAGGATGATGATGGGGATGATTACTTAGGGGAGGAGGATGCATCTCGTGGGGCAAGTGAAAATGTTGGCGTGGCAAGGTCTGGTACAGGGTTTGTGCGTGACTGGAGGGATGTGGATTTGCCAGAAAGTGCTCCTCCAACCAGCACTCGCAGTGCATCATTGACACAGGGAACATTGGCCCACATGTCAGATTATGCCTTGCGGATCCTAAAAAGGGACCCCTGCATTGCCAAAATGATGAACGATGACGACTACTGGTTGGCCAGCATCCTGGATCCACGCTATAAAGGCAAATTACAAAACATCATGCCACAGGAGAACCTTGACCTAATATTGGCTAATAAACAAGCAACTCATGTAAATCGGTTGCTTGAGGCATTCCCAGCACACAGCAGCGGTGATGGTTCTCACACGAGCCGTACGGGCCGGGGGCAGCTTGGCAGAGGTGTTCGTGGTGCACACAGCAGAAGTGGCGTTGGAGACAGGGGTTTCATGACAATGTTGTGGACTGATTTTTCAAATACCGCTCACACAACTGGTAATACTGCATCGATGGAAAGTGACAGGAGACAGCAGTTGTCAACCATGGTTACAAACTACTTTTCCTCCCATATCGATGTTCTCCCACACAGGTCATTCCCCTTTGACTATTGGGCCGCTAAACTGGACACCTGGCCTGAATTGGCCCAATATGCCTTACAGGAGCTCGCTTGCCCAGCTGCAAGTGTGCTATCGGAAAGAGTCTTCAGTGCAGCTGGATCAATCCTGACAGAAAAAAGGACCCGTCTGTCAACCCAAAATGTGGATGATCTAACCTTCATTAAAATGAACCATGCATGGGTTTCCAAGGATTTTGTCCCACCTTCCCCTGATGACACATAGGGTGACAGAAAAATGGCTTGCTTTGGTCCACCTCTTCCTGGGACTTGACCTATTTCGCCTTTTGCATCAGCTGAATGTCCAACATCAACGTATGCCACTTTCTAAAACTCCCTAACTGTGCTGCCTCCCCCCCCGTGGCCGGGGTCACCACCTAGCGCACGACACCGTGCGAGTGCCGTTGCCCTGGACAGGTGGGTAGGCCGACTCTTGGGCGCGAGCACTGGCACAGGGTCCCTCATAGTGCAATCAAGTGTCTCTGACGGTGGTGGTGCACACCCGCCGTCAGACACACCGCTGTACTATGAGGGGCCCAGTGCCAGTACCGACGCCCACGAGTGGGCCCCCCTTGCTTGGGCAGGGCCCCAGCATTTGCAATCTTTACCTCTCCCTGCTCCTCCGCTGTGTAATCTGGGCCGTCAAATCCATACTGTGCCTGACACCATCTGAGCCTGCCTCCTGAGACATATTTTGAATGTGTACGCTATCCATACATGTTATCCGGGGATACGGTACCCTTTCTAGCCTTTGTGCAATCACGTGCAATCCATACTGGGCCTAACACCGTCTGAGCCTGCCTCCTGAGACATATATTTTGAATGTGTACGCTATCCATACATGTTATCCGGGGATACGGTACCCTTTCTAACCTTTGTGCAATCACGTGCAATCCATACTGGGCCTAACACCGTCTGAGCCTGCCTCCTGAGACATATATTTTGAATGTGTACGCTATCCATACATGTTATCTGGGGATACGGTACCCTTTCTAGCCTTTGTGCAATCACGTGCAATCCATACTGGGCCTAACACCGTCTGAGCCTGCCTCCTGAGACATATATTTTGAATGTGTACGCTATCCATACATGTTATCCGGGGATACGGTACCCTTTCTAACCTTTGTGCAATCACGTGCAATCCATACTGGGCCTAACACCGTCTGAGCCTGCCTCCTGAGACATATATTTTGAATGTGTACGCTATCCATACATGTTATCTGGGGATACGGTACCCTTTCTAACCTTTGTGCAATCACGTGCAATCCATACTAGGCCTAACACCGTCTGAGCCTGCCTCCTGAGACATATATTTTGAATGTGTACGCTATCCATACATGTTATCTGGGGATACGGTACCCTTTCTAACCTTTGTGCAATCACGTGTAATCCATACTGGGCGTGAGAACGGCTGGCGAGCTGTTAAGCAAGCTACAGCACCTGTGGTTTGCACACGTAAGTTTTTCATTTTTTCAGGAATGACGGTTAGGCCTAATTCCGGAACTGCAGTTGACCTGCACTTACTGGGAAATCATTGTTCGCGGGTAATAATTGTAATCAGTGATCCCCATCACTAACGTTGTTCAGCGGGTTATCTGCACCTGTAAGCGACAAACGCTGGCCTTTTCAGTGTAGCGCACATGCAGCCACGGACATGTAAGGGCATGACACACCAGTTATTGGCCAATCTCATGTTCCAGAGCCTCACGTGTCCCTCTAGTAAGCCGGACTCGGACCGCGGGGCATGACGGAGTCTCGTTCGTTAACTGAATTAAGCTTGCAATGTGTGCATCTGTTCTGTATCTGGCATGGTTGAGGTTTCCCAGGTGGAGTCGAATTTAACCGTAGGCTCCACTCCTGGTGGTGCCCTTCTGGACATTCCTTTAAGGTTCAGCTTTGCAACCATACTGCCCACGTAAAACAAACAATTTACCTTCATGAACGCTGTTTGGAGGGTCATGACTCGTGGAAATAACGCCGCCCAATCAGTTAACCTGCTAGAGAGATCCTTCGTTGCTCCCAAGCATGACATCACACTCCCTAGGAGGAAGGTAATGCCACTGTGGCGACCGTACTCCTGGGGGCGACACAAGTGCACTGATGCCCAGCCACTGCTCGATGAATCTGCTGGTACATTGACCCAGACCACTAGATTCCCCTTGCACGCTACACGGCCTGAATCTGACCCTGATAAAACTCAGGTTACCCTTCCCATATACAGTTCCATCTTACACGGTGACAAAGAGGAAGCTGCAGATGAAAGTGCAGGTTCGGCCCACCCGCCATCAGACACACCACCGTACTATCAGGGGCCCTGTGCCAGTGCCGTCGCCAACGAGTGGGCCCCCCCTGCTTGCTCAGGATCACAGCACTTGCAAGGTTGAAATACTGTGCAGTGAGATGGAAGATGGTGACGACGAGGAGTCCAGACTAGTACAGGGATTCCCTAGCGAGGAGACTTATTTGATTGTTTTCAATGTTGGGACAGCAATTTTTGGGGAGCACGTTACTCTGGAGAATGATAGATGGGGCCCACCATACACTGGAACATTCCAAAGGTGGACATCAGACACTGGAGCAGCATTTACAGGGCCCATTATACACTAGAGCATTAGAAATGGGGCCCATTATGTTTGGAGCATTATTTGGGCCCATAAGACAGTGGAGCTTCATCCATGGGGACCAACATATACTGTAGCATTATGTGGAGCTCATCATATACTGTTTCAAACATTATATGGGACCAATGATTCTGTATGGAGAAATAGATGGGCCTCGTCATGAGATGTAAAAAGTGAAGTATTTTTCATTGTACTATACCGCTATTTCTCTGCCGTATCGGAGCATGATGAGTTGTGGTATGTGTTAAATGGGCGCTCTTTCGCCCAGGGCACATGAAAACCTGGAGCCAGCCCCCCCCCCACAACTTTAGCCAAATAACCCCCATTTTTCAGTGCGTAACTTGTATTATGAAGTTAATTAAGGTTGACAAGCTTAAGTAAGAAGAATTGATGCTTTTGGCATTCAAATGGGCACTGTAGGTGTGTTTCCTGTCCTCCTCTCACTGCCGACTTTTATTCCCCATTGACTTACATTGGGTTTCGTGTTTCGGGACGACCCCGACTTTTCCCTATAATCGGACGATCTTGCTCGACCCGACTTTTGGAAAAGTCGGGTTTCACGAAACGAAACGCGAACCTAAAAAACCAAAAGTCGCTCAACTCTAGTCTTTATCATTCATTCATTCATTAATCACAGTTGTGTTACTGATCTGTAACACAGGACTAGTGTAGAAGGGGGGAAAGCTGACCCTGTACTAAGACTAGGCTGATACCCTACAATGGAGTGGGCGACCCATTCCTTGCAAATAGACCCACCGACAATCCTAGGTTAATCTCAAGCGAAGATCTATAGATGGGGGAAGGGGGTCCCTGAAAGATCTAATGACTTGGTACAAAAACGGGTGACCTCCTAATAGATAGCAGAGAAGGCTGCAGAAAGCAATGGAATAAAGAAACCAAGACTAGCAGAACCAGAGGTCCCAGCACTGCACAAATTACACACACAGAAGGCAAAGCACCAAGCCAGAACTCAAGTGGATTTACTGTACACTGTTGTCCAGCAAAGACTGGGAGGCAGGTGCTGGGTAATAAAGAGTGATACCAATACCTGACCCAAGACAAACCCAGCATCAGAGAAAAAAGACCAGCAGCCAGAAAACCACAAGAAAATGGCCGATAGTCACAAACTAAACAGATTCTAACATTTTGAATGACAACCCAATGTCAGACTACAATAAAAAGGAATCTTCATCTTTCCTTTCTGCTGTAATTTAGTATTTCTTCTAATCACCATATTAATATGATCACAAATCATTGCATGTAAACCTAGGTTGAACATTAGATGCTTGAGAAACAGTGGAAATATAGCAATAAGTCTACTTTGCAACATTTTTGAAAATTGTCACAAAAAACAGCGTTAATGATAAATTTACAGATTTGTAAACCTCGAGCTATAGGTAAGCCTAAGCATTTCTGTAACATTCGCATAACTTTACTCCAATGCTTTCCTTTTTTTTCCTCTTTCACCCACACACTTTTTTCCTCCCCTCCTCTCTGGTTTTCTCTCTGTAACACCCCCTCCCACGTAGGCAGCCCCTGCTCTGCCTCCTTTTACACATTTCTGTATTTCTTCTATCTTGAGATACTCCGTCTGATCATTAACACGAGGTGCGATCTGTAGAAACAAGATCTTTGGAACAGGTAATAATTACATCTACTGAAATCTATTACTTACCTTGTTTACACATCAGAACATAAATCTTAATCACAGGTCAGGTCACATCATCATGTCACATACCTATAAACTTTTAATTGATGGGCTTTAAGGGACACATTTGTATCTGGTTTCCCCCAAATCAAAATTAATCAGAATATCCATCCAATTAATTATGAAAATAATTAATATAAATGACAACCCAACTGAATACATATATTCTCCATTCTGAACATCTGGCATGTAACTGGCATAACATGTTCCATTCCTGTTCTAATATTCCCTAATTCTACTTTTTTGATAGATATAGACTTCTTCTGCCTTCCAATACACATACAACATGCCTTCCACTTTCCTCACATATGTTGCATTTTAGATGGAAGCTGTGTAGCTGGAGTTGTCAACTACATTACTTCTACTAATTTAATGAAGGGATAACAAGTGGTCTTAGTATGAAACCTCTTTATGAAAATGTTCTGTCTATATTATTTACTATTTTTTATTAAGACCTAATGACTTGAATATGTATCTTCCAATCTAGGCTTTCTATGTTGTATTCTTTTTGCTCTTCTTGTGCTTATGTGTTTGATTACATTGGTCTTCAGTTGAATGAAGAATAAACAACAGGAATATAAAATGTATTTGTCCAAGTTTTAGTTTTGATTACTGTCCTCCACAAATGCTTATCTTTTTTCATGTAGTAAACAGTTTAGTAAAATTTTAGCAAAGATACAATCATGTTCTGAATAGGTAATAGAAAAGGGTAAATTAATTTACCCCATTTCATGCTTCTCCATTTTCTATGTTCATCTCACACCTGGCAAATCAATGTAACATTTTTATCAGATGAACCAATATATCTAATGGGAATCTATTTGTATAGAAGTTCATATTTTTAAGTTTAGAAAGTGTCTCGCCTTTTGGGGTAAAACCGTGGAGCCTTTGTATCGGTATCACCTCCCAGCACCAAAGAAGTTCAGTAGATGTCTTGTAAGTCCTGCTTGGACCCTGCCAAAATATGGGAATACTAATACTAGAAAGGCAAGAAGGGTAGTAGCTACTTTGTGGTAAGAGTAGATGCTTTTTAAGCACTATGGAGCTGATTCATCAATGCTTTTTTGCCAGAAAACCTGCTTAAAATTTTGTATAAAGCTTCAAATTTTCCACAACGCGGAGTTGTGAAAAAATGGTGTGGCATTAGGCTTCCAATTTGTAGCAGCTTTGCCAAAATGGGCAGAGCTGAGGAGGAGCCAGAGTATGCCTACGCCCTCCCGTGAAATTCAGCAAAAGTGTCAGCGTTTCTTACACCAAAAATGTTACTCCAATTGTCGTCTTGCAATTTCTGCATTTCTGGCGGGCATGCACAAGCCACTGAAAAAAAGTGAATTAATTAGGCTATTTGCACACGCTGCGGATTCACACGCAGATTTGTATCTGCGGATCCGCAGGTAAAACCTCAGCTAAAATGACCTGCGGTTTTACCTGCGGATTGGCCAGCGGTTTTCTCCTGCGGTTTGATACCTGGACAATGGAACAGGTGGCAAACCGCAGCGGAATCCGCAGAAAGAATTGACATGTCAATTCTTTCTGCGGATTCAAAACCGCAGCTTTTCGGCAGTTGAAAAACCGCAGCATGTGCACAGCGGATTGTAAATCACATAGACTTGCATTGTACTGTACACTGTCTGCAGAACTGCTGCGGATCCGCAGAGGCCAAATCCGCAGCAGAATCCGCAGCGTGTACACATATCCTTAAGTGTCATGAGCCTCTTAATTAATTTTTGAACATTGTACTTTAGCGAGTCCTTCTTGAGACTGGCGGTGCAACGCCATACTTAATAAATCGACCCCTATCTTTGATTCAAAAGACAACATCAAACACCTGATATAATGCCATATTTACTGCCTGAATGTTTGGTTCCAACACTGTTTGTTCATGTGTATGCTTTCTATTGTATTTTGCTTCCCGTTGCCGACTCAGCTAGTTCTCTCATCCTGCCTGGCCTCTTCTCTCCTGACCTCTTCTACTCCTACTGATCCTGTGCTGCCTGCCCTGACCTTGAACCATCTGACCACATTTAGTCTTTGCCCTTCTGTACCACAAACCCGTGCCTCTGACACTCTGGTCATCTTCCCCGGACCCAGGGAATGCCTTGGATTGGTACCTGGCGACTACCTGCAGCCAAACCTAACCTCACCACAAGAGGTCAAAGCAAAAACCAGGTAGTCGCTTATTCACGCTTAGGAACAGTGGGTCCACACCCACCAACATTACACTTGCGATGTGAGGATTCACAAGTCTGCAGTCACACAGAGTGCCGAAGGCCAGACAAGCCCTTTAATAACTAATTTCTATAATAATTTCTCATGGATCCAATTGCTGATAGCCAATTCCTGCTGACAAATCACCAGGAAGTAAGAGAGCGATCACTTACTCGTTACATTCCTATATTGGTCATGCCAGTACACCTTGGTTGCAATTTATTGCACTTGGCAAAAGGACTGCTCAAAGGTGTTGTTTTATTACATTAAGTGGAAGCTGAAGATTTCAGCTGTTTCCTAAGAATTTCACAGATGCTAGATACAGATCGTAGCAATAGCTTTGTGCCAAATTTTAGCAACCCTAAAGCTAATACGGAAAATTTCATTATTAGTGTTGAGCTTTCCGATACCGCAAGTATCGGGTATCGGCGATATTTGCCGTATCGGAATTCCGATACCGAGTACCGATACTTTTTTCTTATCGGATACCGGAATCGGAAGTCCAAAATGCAATGAGCCACTTTTGTGGCTCTGATTGGCTGCCGAAATGACGTCATCATGATGCGCTGTCTGTGCGCATCATGATGCGCCGTCAGTTCGGGCCTTCGGGGGGCCTGTGCCGACCGTTCCGGGGGTCTGTGCCGGCCTGCCGGTGGTCTGTGCAGGCCTGCCGGGGGGGCTGTGCCGGCCTGCCGGTGGTCTGTGCAGGCTCCGGGGGGCTGTGCCGGCCTGCCGGGGGGCTGTGCCGGCCTGCCGGTGGTCTGTGCAGGCTCCGGGGGGCTGTGCCGGCCTGCCGGGGGGCTGTGCCGGCCTGCCGGTGGTCTGTGCCGGCCTGCCGGGGGGCTGTGCCGGCCTGCCGGTGGTCTGTGCAGGCTCCGGGGGGCTGTGCCGGCCTGCCGGTGGTCTGTGCAGGCTCCGGGGGTCTGTGCAGGCATCGTCCGATGGGACTACAAGTCCCATCGGGCGATGCCTGCTACCATGACAGTGATTGACACATTAGCCAATGATGGGACAGTAGTAGTCCCATCATCCGGCTAATGTGTTGAATGTAAAAAAAAAAAAAAAAAATTTACATGCTACATACATGCTACATACATGCTACATACATGCTACATGTAACATACATACTACATGCAACATGCATACATACATGCTACATACTACATGCATGCTACATACATGCTACATACTACATACATGCTACATACATACTACATACATAATACATATATACTACATGCATGCAACATACATACAACATGCATGCAACATGCATACTACATATATACTACATGTAACATACATACTACATGCTACATACTACATATATACTACATATACTACATGCATGCAACATACATACAACATATATACTACATGCATACTACATATATACTATATATACTACATGTAACATACATACTACATATATACTACATGCAACATACATACTACATACATAATACATATATACTACATGCATGCAACATACATACAACATATATACTACATGCATGCAACATGCATACTACATATATACTATATATACTACATGTAACATACATACTACATATATACTACATGCTACATACATGCAACATACACACTACATGCTACATACATGCAACATACACACTACATACATGCTACATACACACTACATGCTACATACATGCAACATACATGCTACATACTACATACATGCTACATACATACTACATATATACCACATGCATGCAACATGCATACTACATATATACTGCATATATACTACATGCATGCAACATACATATATACTACATACAATACATACATATAGACATACAGTACATATAACATAGAGTACATACTTACCGTCACTTGTCACTTTGATCCTCGAAGCCATTGTCCCCTTGAGGAATAAATATCAAAATAAAAAAACACCAATATACTTACCCCAATCCGCAGAAGTCCACGAGGGTCCCACGTCCATCTTGCGTGGAGAACAGCAGCATCAGCTGATGCTACCGTTCTCTACCAGCTCCAGGAATACAATGACGGAAGGTAGGTATCCTTCCGCACTGTATTCCTCCACCACTTTAAAAAAAAAAAAAGTCCCTAGTCTCACTTTATGCCATTGCTGCGTGGGAAATAGTTTATATGAATTATGTATGTAGTATGTAGCATGTATGTAGCATGTAGTATATATGTAGTATGTATGTTACATGTAGTATATATAGTATATATGTAGTATGCATGTTGCATGCATGTAGTATATATGTTGTATGTATGTATGTTGCATGCATGTAGTATATATGTAATATGTATGTAGTATGTATGTAGTATGTAGCATGCATGTAGTATGTAGCATGCATGTTGCATGTAGTATATATGTAGTATGTATGTTACATGTAGTATATATGTAGTATGCATGTTGTATGTATGTAGCATGTAATTTTTTTTTTTTTATTTATTTTTTTTTACATTCAACACATTAGCCGGATGATGGGACTACTACTGTCCCATCATTGGCTAATGTGTCAATCACTGTCATGGTAGCAGGCATCGCCCGATGGGACTTGTAGTCCCATCGGACGATGCCTGCACAGACCCCCGGAGCCTGCACAGCCCACCGGCAGGCCGGCACAGACCACCGGAGCCTGCACAGCTCCCCGGCTGGCCGGCACAGACCACCGGAGCCTGCACAGCTCCCCGGCAGGCCGGCACAGACCACCGGAGCCTGCACAGCTCCCCGGCAGGCCGGCACAGACCCCCGGAGCCTGCACAGACCACCGGCAGGCCGGCACAGCCCCCCCGGCAGGCCTGCACAGACCACCGGAGCCTGCACAGACCCCTCGGCAGGCCGGCACAGCCCCGCGAAAGGCCCGTACAGACCCCAGAGAGGCTGTACAAGGCAAAAATAGGGTTTTTCTTATTCCGATACCGGAAGTCCCATAGACTTGAATGGGACTTCCGGTATCGGAATCGGCGATACCCGATATTTTTTTTAGATCGGCCGATACCATCCGATACGATACTTTTAAGTATCGGACGGTATCGCTCAACACTATTCATTATACATAGCATGTATAATGAATATACTTTGTGCCCTTCTTCTAAATCATCATGCTACCTCCTGTTTTCAGGCTTCCAGTGCTCTGTGTCACAAAGTAACCTCAGTTACCTTGAACAACGCTATGGACAATGTTATAGAGAAGACCTTAAACACTCCCCACACTGCTTCTATTTAGATTTGAGTTTGTGGGTTGTAATAATCACTTAGGCAGTTTAAAGAGGCAACTATTTTTTTAATCCTTACGTCCATGAATTTATAACAACTCTAAGTAGATGGCTAAAATACATTGCACCCAGTCCACAAGATCCCCTCCCCAGGGCTGGTAGTTCCACTGCTCCCGTACGAGGTAAAACTCGCTGTCTCCCAACTTTTGGTATCGTATCTCCCACCAGTATAGTCTGCAGTCACAATCCACACTTCTCCAGACAACAGCTAACGTGATCATAGCACATGTATTCAGCAGCAATAGTCCTTGAGATAGTTACTTAAATCCAGATGATAGATCCCATGACCGTAGTGCATGTATCCAGCTAAGCTGGCAACTGATTTCCAAACTCCATAGGCCATCCATACATGGGCACCAGGACCTCATCAATACATCCCTCGCCCCTTGACGTCACTGCACCAACTCCCTCACTATACATGTGGCTTGCTGTTCTCCCTCCCTGGAATCAGCCCCATCAATTGGCAGAAGTGTTCACACCCTCCTCAACAAAGCTAACTGTTCATTGGTGGAGGTATTTTCCTCAGGACATACCTATCACTTGGGACTTAAGACATCCTGTGGTGACTGTTCCACTGAGTCTACTATCCCCATCCACACAATGGGACTAGTGGATGGGAAAACAATGGTTCGAGGCCCCTGGAACACTTGCGAGAGTAAAGGAATGATTGCTTCCCTTGATTACCGATCTTGGGTCTGGCTTTAAGTATGCATGAGATCCAGCCTGCACATCTTCCTCTGCTTACTGTCACTGAATGGAGACATTAATTCCTGAGGCTGTACTGAGGAGCAAGCAAATCTATAATAACACAACAATAAGAGTGACATAACTAGTGCTTTGTGCTGGAAAAAGTCTGCATTCCTTAGAGATGCAGATTCTGCTCTATGTGCATTAGTCAAATAGTATTTAGAACAAGGCCAGTTCCTCACACCTTTTTTTTTATTATTATTATTATTATTATTATTATTATTATTATAGCGCCATTTATTTCATGGTGCTTTACATGTGAAAAGGAAGGGGTATACATAATACATACAAGTACAATAATCTTAAACAATACAAGTCACTGACTGGTACAGGAGGAGAGAGGACCCTGCCAGCGAGGGCTCACAATCTACAAGGGATGGGTGAGGATACAGTAGGCGAGGGTAGAGCTGATTGTTTAGTGGTATTGTGAAACAATGGATACTGCAGGTTGTAGGCTTCTTGGAAGAGGTAGGTCTTCAGGTTCCTTTTGAAGGTTTCCACGGCAGGCGTGAGTCTTATGTGTTATGGTAGATAGTTCCAGAGTAGGTGGGATGCATGGGAGAAATCTTATATGCGATTGTGGGAAGAGGAGATAAGAGGGGCATAGAGAAGGAGATCTTTTGGACCTTTTGGACAGGAAAGTAAAATAAAAGAAATGCGCCATGAGCCAAAATGCAGAAAAAGCATCAGAATTAGTGATGAGTAAGCATGCTCAGATAAGGTGTTATCCAAGCATGCTGGTGTGCTATCCGATTGTCTTTGGTGTGCTCAAAAAATATGTTCAAATCCCTGCTTCTACAGGTCTTGTAGCTGTTAGACAGCCGCAACACATGCAGGGATTACCTAACAAACAGGCAATCCCTGCATGTGTTGCGGCTGTCTAAGGGTGGTTTCACATTAGCGTTTCAGGCTGCAGCGTCGGCCTCCTCCGGTAGCTCCGCCTACGGGGGCATGACGCTGCATGCGACCTGCGTCCCCTATCTTTAGCACTGGGGATGCAGGCCGTGCGCAGGTATGCGTTTGGCGACGCATGCGTCCTTTTGACGGTGCACCGAGCACAACAAATTGCAACAGGTTGCATTTGGTGCTGGTCGACGCACCGTCAAAAGGACGCATGCGCCGCCAAACGCATACCTGCGCACGGCCTGCATCCCCAGTGCTAAAGATAGGGGTCGCATGCAGCGTCATGCGCCCATAGGCAGAGCTACTGGAGGAGGCGTGGCAGGGGGCGGGGCTTAGCGGCGGCCGTGCGCAGACCGACGCTGCGGCCTGAAACGCTAATGTGAAACCACCCTAACAGATGCAAGACATGCAGCTGCAGGGACTCGAACATATTTTTCGAGCACGCCAAAAACACTTGGTTAGCATAATAGCATGCTTGGATAACATCTTATCCTAGCATGTTCGCTTATCACTACTCAGGATGCTTCTTAAGGAGGGTACAAGGTGTTTTCATCATAAATGTGCCATATATAGTGATATTTTAGGTTTCAACTGGAGGGTCAAGTGACTAAACGGTGCTTAAAAAGCCATTTTTTATTGGATTCTCTTCTTGGAATCCTACCTTGAAACATATATTATAAACAGTAATCCAAGACCACCATGCTGTGTAAACCTGATTATATATTAGATTAAAGGTGGACTCTTTCCTTTCAATCTTATTTTAAATACACAGGATTAATCTTCATACTGTAATTGGTCGAGTATTAACGACTTCTTTACTAGAAATACCGAGTTTCATTTGCTTTTTTGATGTCTGCATAAAGCTCTATATTCACACTTGATCTTTTTCTGCCATTTTTTGCGCTGACAAATCCCTCAAAAGTATGGACTTATTCAATTCTATACAAAAACAACTTGCTTTTCATATATTCAGGCTTTTTAGCTTCTTTTAATTGCTTCCAGCTTTCAAAAGATGCCAAGTCTTTACATTTTTCAAGTGTTTTCCACTAGGAAGATACTCAATACTTTATAACGGAAGTCAATGGAAGGATAAAATAAAAGCCCGGAAGATGCCTTGGTTTTTTTGAGGGACTTAAAAATGATGCTTAAGTGTTACAAAACTCCATAGAAAATGAGAAGTTTCCTAAAGCATCTTCTTGAAGAACTGTTTTTTTTTTTTTTTTTTATTGCCAGAAAAAGGCACAGTGTGAACATACCCACAGGGAAGGTGCACAGAGTTTTCTGGTGGAAACCGCTTTGGCAAATACTTTTTTTTTTTTTTTTTTTTTGTGGAGTTATTTATTTCCTGAAGTGGTATTGAACACTTTTTTTTTTTTATATTCAATTAATTTTTTGAGTGAAATCACTTTAACATGCAAAGAAGAAGTATTTGTTGAACTTAAGTATAATCAAAATAATAATAATATAATAACACACTGGCGCTAATCCACTTGACCAGGAAGGGGGGGTTCCAAATAATCCCAGATGCAGCTGGTGCTTAACAGGCTCTGTGCTAGTGCCTGTTTAAATAAGCTAAAAGCTGGTAGAAAAGGGTATTACACCGCGCTATACTGGGAAAATCAAAGGGTAAAAAATGGAATAAATAATGAATAAAAACTATGTACCAAAAAATATCACAGGCTGTCACTGATGATTATTCACGTTGCAGGTGATCTGTCTCCATGTGCACTCTCACAGTTCTAAGTGTTTCCTGATTAAACTGAGGGCATTTAGCAAGTAGCAGTCAGCAAAGTTAGCATTCAGTCTCCATCTAACCAATCATTGTCGGAACATTTTTTGGTACATAGTTTTTATTCATTATTTATTCCATTTTTTGCTCAGTATTTTAACTCACACCAAGATCAAGAGGCACCTATCCTTCTAATTTCCTAGCAACAGTCATATTCATGGTGTGCTGTCCACATGGTCTGGTACACTAATGTAAGTTTAGTTCATTGTTTTTTAAAACCCTCAAGGGGTTCACCTTCAAGCAAACCTAAGTCTTTATTTTAATTTTATTTTTTTCTTTGTCAGCTTTTTCAATTAAAAGGCAAAATACATATCCAGGCCAAGGCAAATAGCCTCAGGACACCACGTTTTTTCCATCTATTAACAAGTGAGTAATCTGTTTTTACCCTTTGATTTTCCCAATATAGCGCGGTGTAATGCCCTTTTATAATCAAAATAAGTTACAATAAAGTGTGGTTATACAACAGTTGTAACAAATTCAGAAGTAACATAAACCATATAATAACTGATAATTAGTTGATAATTCACATTTAGAAATTTAGCATCTAGAGGTATAAGGAGCATAAGATAAAGAAAAGACTTATGCTGGTATGTTTAACCCCTTAACGACTGCCGATACGCCTTTTAACGGCGGTAGTTAAGGGTACTAAAACGCACATCAGAGGAGAGAGAAATAGGGTCCCCGATCCCCCCCCGGTACCTCTCCGTGGCCCTCCGTCCCCTCCCTGGTGGTCCCACGTCCCGCCGGTGTCCTCTGATGGGCGCTGCCATCTTGAAAATGGAGGGCGCATGCGCAGTGCGCCCGCCGGGAATCTGCCGGCTCCGGCTGGCAGATTCCATTCATTATTTTGATCACTATGATAAACGATCATAGTGATCAAAATAAAAAAATAGTACATAACCCCCCCTGTTTATCACCCCCTTATATAGGCAAATATAATGAAATAAAGAAAATATTTTTTTTCAGTTTTCCGTTAGGGTTAAGGTTAGGGTTGGGCTAGGGTGAGGGTTGGGGTTGGGCTAGGGTTAGGGCTAGGGTTAGGGCTAGGGCTAGGGTTAGGGCTAGGGTCACGGCTAGGGTTAGAATTAGGGTTAGGGCGAACTAGGATTAGGGTTAGGATTAGGGTTGGGATTAGGGTTAGGGTTGGGATTAGGGTTAGGGGTGTGTTGGGGTTAGGGTTGGAGCAAGAATTGAGGGGTTTCCACTATTTACCAACTTTGGGGGTCTAAAAATTGGGGTCTAAAAAAATCACTTTTGTGGAAATAAAAAAGACTTTTTATTTTCACGGCTCTGCGTTTATAAACTTTTGTGAAGCGCTTGGGGGTTCAAAGTGCTCACCACACATCTAGATAAGTTCCTTAGGGGGTCTAATTTCCAAAATGGGGTCACTTGTGGGAGGTTTCCACTGTTTAGGCCCATCAGGGGCTCTGCAAACGCAACATGATGCCCGCAGACCATTCCATCAAAGTCTGCATTCCAAAATGGCACTCCTTCCCTTCCAAGCTCTCCCATGCACCCAAACAGTGGTTCCCCTCCACATATGGGGTATCAGCGTACTCAGGACAAATCGCACAACAACTGTGCGGGTATGATTTCTCCTGTTACCCTTGTAAAAATAAAAATTTGGGGGCGAAAAGATCATTTTTGTGGAAAAAAAATAGATTTCTTATTTTCACGGCTCTACGTTATAAACTTCTGTGAAGCACTTGAAGGTTCAAAGTGCTCACCACACATCTAGATAAGTTCCTTAATGGTTCTAGTTTCCAAAATGGGGTCACTTGTTGTTGTTTTCCACTGTTTAGGCACATTTAGGGCTCTCCGAACGCAACATGGCATCCGATCTCAATTCCAGCCAATTCTGCGTTGAAAAAGTCAAACGGCGCTCCATCCCTTGCCAGCTCTGCCGTGTGCTGAAAAAGTGGTTTACCCCCACATATGGGGTTTCGGCGTATTCAGGAGAAATTGTACAACAAATTTTGTGGTTGATTTTCTCTTTTAACACTTGTAAAATTAAAAAAAATTGGTTCTGAAGTAAATTTTTTGCAAAAAAAAGTTAAATGTTAATTTTTTCCTTCCACATTGCTTTAGTTCCTGTGAAGCACTTAAAGGGTTAATAAACTTCTTGAATGTGGTTTTGAGCACCTTGAGGGGTCTAGTGCTTAGAATGGTGCCACTTTTGGGTATTTTCTGTCATGTACACCCCTCAAAATTACTTTAAATATGATGTGGTCCCCAAAAAAAAATGGTTTTGTAAATTTTGTTATAAAAATGAGAAATCGCTGGTCAACTTTTAACCCTTATAACTTCCTAACAAAAAAATTTTGCTTCCAAAATTGTGCTGATGTAAAGTAGACATGTGGGAAATGTTATTTATTAAGAAATTTGTGTGACACATCTCTCTGATTTAAGGGCATAAAAATTTAAAGTTTTAAAATTCCAAAATTTTCTAAATTTTCACCATATTTCCGTTTTTTTCATAAATAAACACAAGACTTATCGAAGAAATTTTACCACTAACATGAAGTACAATATGTCACGAAAAAATAATCTTAGAATCAGCGGGATCCATTAAAGCATTCCAGAGTTATAACCTCATAAAGGGACAGTGGTCAGAATTGTAAAAATTGGCCTGGTCATTAAGCTGCAAACTGGCTGTTGCTAAGGGGTTAAAATTGGTGTCGTAACACAACTATTTTCATGGATGGAAGCATTAGTGTTTTAAAAGAAGGAAAGGGATGGGTTAATTGGGCAGAAGGGTAGGTGGTTATGCCCACTATGTGTTGGAACAAAAGTCCGTTTGCCATGATGAGGTATAAGTTCTTCTAATGAAGATCATTCATACTAATCGATTAGGTCCAAGTGATACAACGTTAGGATCCTGAAGGCATATTGGGTAAATTAGTTGAAGACATAAAACGGTTCCAGTGGTTCCATTTTTTTGAGTATTTTTGTAAGATATTGTTGCTGAGGGCGAACGTGTATTCATACGTGTTGTGAGAGGAGATTTTGTCTATTACTTTGTCTAGTGTTGGAGGAATAGGGTCTCTCCAAAGGGCGGCAATGTAGTTTTTCGCTGTAAGTAATATATGCGAAACTATAGGTCTATATATATGCGGGATGGTGTCTAGACCATCCAGGAGGAGTACTAGTTCCGGAGATAGTTGTAATTTCAGGTTAGTAATATTATTAATTAGGGTTTCTAATGCACCCCAAAAGTTTTTAAGATGTGGACAGCTCCAGAAGATATGCGTTAAACTTCCAGTAGCTTGACAATTTCTCCAGCATAAGGGGGTTTGTATTTTGAATTTTATGTAGTTTAAGAGGGGTGTAATACCAACGAGTATATATTTTGTAGTGGGTTTCTACAAGAGATGAACTAGGAATGAAGGAGTAGATAGACTTAAGTGTGTAGGAGGTCAGTTGTGATGTTAATGTTCAATTCCAGTTCCCAAGCTTTTAGGTTAGGGGTGTGTGAAAAGTGAGTATCCTGGTTGAGGTTATGATATATGTGGCTAGTTTTCCAGAAGAGGAGAGTTCAGGGATATTTGAACATCTGCTGAAGGTTTTGTGGAAGAAAAAAGTTGAGTTTATGAGGTCTTGGATTTTCTTCCATGTTGTCTCTTCTGTAAGGTCAAGCTTGAATTTCTCTCTAATAAGTTGGAAGGGAATTAGTTTGTTATTCTCATCGATTATATCTGACATATATTGAATGCCTTGTAGTCTCCTTGAGTTAAGTTTAATTCTTGTAGCTAAAAATTCAAAAAATACCTATATAGAATCATAGAATCTTAGAGTTGGAAGGGACCTCCTGGGCCATCTGGTCCAACCCCCTGCTCAAAGCAGGATTCGCTAAATCATCCCAGTCAGATGTCTGTCAAGCCTCTGTTTGAAGACTTCCACTGAAGGAGAACTCACCACTTCTCGTGGCAGCCTGTTCCACTCATTGATCACTCTAACTGTCAAAAAGTTTTTTCTAATATCTAATCTGTGTCTCCTCCCATTCAGTTTCATCCCATTGCTTCTAGTCTTTCCTTGTGCAAATGAGAATAAAGATGATCCTTCTACAATGTGACAGCCCTTTAGATATTTGTAGACAGCTATTAAGTCTCCTCTCAGTCTTCTCTTTTGAAAACTAAACATTCCCAAATTCTGCAACCTTTCCTCATAAGACAGGGTTTGCAGACCGGTCACCATTCTGGTCGTTCTTTTTTGAACTTGCTCCAGTTTGGATATCTATCCAAGTAGGAGTGACCACGGGAAAAGATTTGAGGGAATTTCAATAGAGCTTTCCAAGAGAGAATTGCAGATTTGACTATGATTTCCTCCGGTAGTTTCTTAGTTTTGTCACATAAGAGAGGGTGAATAGACTGAGTGTACCTTTGGATTTTGTAGGATCTTCTAGCATTAGCCATGTTGGCTTTTTATTTTTCTGTCCACCAGTCATGAGTAAGTTTAATTAGTGTGGCATGGTGGTAGGTGGTTAGGTTTGGAAGGGAGAGTCCACCTCGTTTTTTGTTCTTCTCTAAAATCGACCTAGCTACTCTAGGTTTTTGTTTTGCCCAGATGAAGGAAATTAGTTGAGATTGGAGTTTTTGTAACCATCTCTTTGGTATGGATATGGGGATAGATCTAAAGATGTATAGAAGTTTTGGTAGAAGGGACATTTTGTAGGCTGTAATTCTACCTAGCCATGAAATTTCTATCTTTGCCAGATGTTGGGTGTCAGTCTGCAATGTTTCAGGCTGTGTGCCCACGTTGCGTTTTTTTTAAGCGTTTCCGCATCGTTTGTGCCGGCTCAGACGCTGCAGAAACGCTTAAAAGAAGCTTCACATTAATTTGCATGCATTTTTGGCTTTTTGTGCCAATGCATGCGGTTTTAACCGCTCAGGAATCGCTTAGCGGCTAAAAACGCTGCATGCTCATTAATTTCCGCATTGCTGAGCGTTTTTAGCTTTCCCCAATGTTCCCAGAAAACGCGCGTCAAAAACCGCATCAAAACGCACATCTTTTTTGCAAAAAAATGCGCAAGAAACGCGCAGAAAAAAGACTCGCGTTTTCTGGGAAGGGGATCAGTTTCCTGAGCTTTTAAAAACACTAACGTGGGCACATAGCCTTAAAGATATTGTTAATATTAATATCTACAATGCATGTAAGAGGTCTGGTGAGTTTAATACCTAGATATTCGATATTGTCATTGTCCCAGATCAGTTTAAACTCTGATTTTAAGATTTTTAGAGTTAGTCGTGTAAGGTTGAAATGTAGAATTTGGGTTTTAGTCAAGTTTATCTTGTAATAAGAAGTGGAGAAGAGTTTAATTGTGTCTAGTAGGTTTCTGATTGAATCCAGTGGGTTAGAAATTGTAATGAGGATATCGTCTGCGAATAGGGAGATTTTATATTGTTTTTGTCGAGCAAGAATTCCATTAATTAAAGAGTTCGATCGAATTTTTTCAGCTAGGGGTTCTATGTAAAGATCGAAGAGGGTGGGGGGATAGGGGACATCCTTGTCTTGTGCCATTGGTAACTATGATTTTATCTGAAAGGACATTATTGGTCATGATTTTCGCTGAGGGATTGGAGTAGAGAGATGCAATGGAGTTGTAAATGTTACATTCAAATCCAAATTTTTTAAGAGTTTGGAAAAGATAGCCCCAATGGACTCTGTCGAACGCTTTTTTGGCGTCGACAGCGACCATCAGAGCCGGGAGTTTACTTTGTTCTATGTGATGTATCAGATTTATGGCACGCCTTGTGGCATCTGAAGTTCCTCTTCCAGGGAAGAAGCCCACCTGGTCTTTGCGTAGGAGTCTAGGTGAAATTTTTTGGAGTCTTGAGGTAATGATTTTGGCAATGATTTTTAGATCTGTATTTGGGAGTGAGATGGGACGGTAATTGGTGACGTTTTCAGGGTCACAATTATTTTTTGAGATCACGGTGATAATTGCTTCTTCTTTTTTTTTTTTTTTAAAGCATTTTAGAAGCTTTTTTTCCTA
This sequence comes from Dendrobates tinctorius, assembly GCF_039654945.1. Taxonomy (NCBI): domain Eukaryota; kingdom Metazoa; phylum Chordata; class Amphibia; order Anura; family Dendrobatidae; genus Dendrobates; species Dendrobates tinctorius. The sequence goes on along the minus strand of NW_027361679.1, from coordinate 87,398,987 downwards.
AAGCATTTTTTTTAATTTTCTATCAAGATGCACTTCAGATGACATGCTGTTTTTATTCTCTCACGAGGCATTTTTCAAAAAACAAAACCCTCGAAAGACTGAACATATAACCAGCAAAGTGGTTTTACGATAGAAATAAATAGGAAGAGTCTTTCAAACAGTTTTTGAGCAATATTTTTCAGGTGTTTTTCGCAGTCTATGGTCATGTAAGTCAGAGATAGTGGAATAAAATAACATTGATAACGCCTCCTTTCATTTAAAATAATCCCTGGAGGCAGATTCTCAGGGAAATCTGTGTCCAGCTCATAGTCCTGAGCAGCTCATTTACATATAAGAAAAACATGGATTTCTAGGGATTAAGGCATCAGATCACAGACATCAAGGTATCATTTTATTCAACTTTCTATGACCTACATGTCCATATAGACAGCTTAGGAGGGTTGATCCTACTGACATATTCCCTTTTAAAGACACTTCAAAAAACTTCATATCTACATATCTTTAGAAATGACAAGTTCATTGACTGTTTCCAATGCTGAATTGAAAATTATTTACCGGTATGTATCTTTGGCTTGTATTCTGAGTTATGCTAAATTGTGTAAGACGTATTCAGATATAGGCATTATGGGACATGCTTTAAATCATTGGGGTTTGGCAGAGTACACCTTGCCACACCTCTTGATATATGAATTATTTCCTTGTTATTTGCCATCCTGGAGCATGAAACATCTACTGTAGGTGTAAGATTGTGACAGATTTTCTTGAAGGAGAGCTAAATTTATGGTCTTCAAAGAAGCCTGTAAATTGTATTTCAGGCTTCACCCTCGTTCTTCAGGAAGTGAGGAGCAGCATGTGGGGATTTTAGTCTCCCTTCTCAAGGGTGATCCCCAATCCTGGACTTCTTCCTGCCGACTGATTCACCATCTTTGCTATCGGTGGACGAGCTTTTTGCGGCATTGGCGCCAGTGTATGGGGATCCTGATGACGTCTCCCTGGCTGAGTCACGACTCTGTAAGATCAAGCAGGGGGACCGGCCGGCTGAGGAGTACTGCTCAAAGTTCCAGAGATGGGCTACTGACAAGCAGTGGAACGACCTTGCTCTTAGGAGCCATTTTTGTCATGGTCTGTCAGCTAGGCTTCAGGATACTCTGTTGCAGTATGCTACTCCTGGGTCATTGGAGGCTGCCATGGCCCTTGCTATCTGGGTGGTTAGACCCCTAAAGGAGAGACATACACCAAATCTACCCCCTGCTGCTCTTTTCTAGGGAGGAGGACACACTGGTGCAGACAGACGAACTCATGCAGGTGGGAGGAGCCTCCTCTCAAACTAGTTTGCCTGCGATTCTCCGTGGTCTGACTGATCATTACATTAATGTCTGGCCAGCTCACACCAAAGTATGTACTTCATCTCAAAAGCCATGTTCCCCTCGTCGTGTGGAGGGAGATGACCAGGGTGTGTACATTTCCTCCATCTTTTCATCTCCGTGTACCATTCTGGCTGAAGTGGTTGGTGGGGAAATTGAGACGATACCAGCACTTGTGGATAGTGGAGCTGGAGTCAATTTGGTGGATTCTCCAGACCTATGGTCTGATCTGTAGGTTGCTGGCGAGGCCCATTACTGTTCGGGCAACTGATTCTGTTCCTCTCAGCCAGGGGAATGTGACCCAAGTCATAGATAATATTAACCTACGTATAGGAACTCTTCATGGTGGGTCCATCCCTGTCGTGCTACACCTTGGAGGGTATGCCAACTCCCATCATTTTATGCCTTCCCTGGCTGAAGAGTCACAACCCGGTCATAAATTGGCGGTCCAGGGAAGTAGTCAGTAGGGACCAGTCTTGTAAGGACTGCAGCCTGGGAGCTACGATCTCTACCATCCTTCTCAAATCTTCTCTGATGGAGGCAGCTAAGGTGCTACCAGGGAATAGGGGCAAGTTTCAACCCTCACCACAAGTAAACCCTGAGTCTCGGGGTCCTCTCAGGAGGAGGGGTAAGGGAAGGGTGGTGGTTCCCTCTGTGTATAGCAAGGGTATGAGTTTGGTGACACAGGGGGATGCCTCTGTTGTCAGTTCCTCAAAGAGTTCACCATCCTTTGGGAAACACATGCTTGGAAATAAACATTCAGGTCCGGACCTGTGTGTAATTGAATGTGTTGGTGTCCACCAAAAACATCAGGTGGAAGTACGCATCTGGGACCTGGAGATCTAGGGTAATCAGGCCGTATCGGGTGTCGGCCATTCTCAGCCCGGGGACTTTTCAGCTGGACTTACCCACAGTAATGCAGGTATACAACTTATTCCACAAGTCGGCAATCTGGAGATTTGTGGCGCCTCCGGAGCCTACATTATTGCCATCTCCATCGGGCTGCGTTTGCCATAACTTTGAGGTTCAGGTGACTGCGGAAGTGAATCCTAGTGGTGGGAGACGTCATTTCCAGTGAAGTCTGGTATTGAGGATCCAGAGGGGGTACTGTCACGATTCATTTTTGGATTTGTGGCAGCTCTGGTTCCGCTATAATTTAAATGTAGTTTTAGCCTTTCAGTTCAGCAAGGGTTAAATGTCAGTTTCCTTGCTCACACCTGCTGTGTGGCTGGTCAGCTGATGTGGGTGGTGACCACTCCCACCATCCATTTTAATAGTCACCTGACTGTTGGTGATACAGTAATCTATGGTGACCAAGCCTGGAGTAAGGAGCTCTCTAGTTGCAGTAGTGAATCTGCTGGTTTCGTGGTCCTGGTGTCTACCCTCTGCTGACTGGTGCTTTGCAGCAGAGACAGTTCGCTTCTATCTGTCTGTCTTGTATTTGTCACTCTCCCTGTGTTGGTTATCATTTGCAGTAGTGAGAATAGCGTTCTTGCCAGCCAGTGCACTAGCCATGGATTAGTGAGTTGACAATCAGAATTCAGGCACGTGACGGCAGCGGGGGGAAGGACCCACTTATTGCATTAGGGGAGTGACCGGCTCAGGTTGGAGTTCAGGAGGTGCCCTTGTCCCTCCTTCCCTACAGTTAGGGCCTTCCTCACCCCATTCCATCCTGTTGTAGGTATAAGTTGTCCGCTGGTCTTAACTTTGTGGGTCATGACAGTTAAACAGATGTTAGAGACTTATTGATGTTACAAACACCTGCTGTATAAGGTTGTGTTCCCACGTAGTGGCCTTGTTGTGACTTTTACCCACAGTAGGCCTGTGCCATATTTTACTGTTACCCTACAAAATCACTTAATCTCTCACGGAATCGGTTATTTCAAGTGCAAAACTGAGCAGTACTAATGATCAGCCGAGCGGTGTTACTGTTCCAGCAGCGGTTTCCCTGTAAGATTAAGTGATATTGCATGGAAACCGTAAACAGACCGCAGTGACACAGGGCTGCTGTGGTTAAAAACCGCACCATGACTACTGCATGTGACCACAGCCTTAGGGTGTGTGCACACGCTGCGGATTCTGAAGCGGATCTGCAGCGGTTTTGGTCCTGCGGATGCGCAGCAGTTTCTGGTGTGGTGTACAGTACCATTAAAATCAATGCAAAATGAGAACCGCTGTGCAGACAGTGCAGATTTTTCTGCACGGATTTGCTGCGGTTTCAAAACCGCAGCATGTCAAATCTTTGTGCGGATTCCGCTGCGGTTTGGCACCTGCTCCATGGCAGGTGTCAAACTGCAGAGGAAACCCGCAGGTTAAACCGCAGAAAAACTGCAGATAAACCGCAGGTCTTTTGACCTGCGGATTTACCAGCGTTTTTTACAAATCCGCGCCGAAAAATCCGCAGGACAATCCGCAGCTACAGCTTGTATGGAACGGTTGTGAGCTGTCGGCAGCAGAAATGAAGGTCCGCGAAGAGCTGTCAATCAGGCTAAGTGGGCAGAGATTGAGATTTTCACATGGCTTTTCAATGTAAGCACACCAGCCTCATCAGGTCTGGGCAATTAACCTGATGTATGCCATTTATATATTGCAACACATTTGTTTTAAAAGGCAAAAAGGGTAAGACAGTCATGACCATAGCGCCCAATTGTTCCGGATTTAGCGGTACTGTCACTTCAGGGCTTTTGTCCCAGCTTCTGATACTCACCTCTTCATCATTCTGCATAAATTAAATTATATATGTACCGCATCTTCCTCTGTGACAGGCCCGAATTGGTAATATACCCAACCGGGCATTTTTCCGCTGGGCTGCTGTCATGTGGGCCGCGGGCGGCAGCGCCTGATCATCTGGCCGCTTGCCAGCTGATGCGGCCACTGGCACTCCATCCACGCCCTCCCCCCACACCCTAGCAAGAGACCTCCCTCCCCCCGCCCGCAGCCACTCACAGCGTCGCTTGCCTGCTCTCTTCTCTGTACACAGGACCTTTTATGTGGTCACTGGAGGGGAGGAGTCAGGGGTTACATGATCAGGAGTCTTTGTCCAGACCCCTGATCATGTGACCCCTGACTCCGCCCCTCCTGTGACCTCATCACAGGTCCTGTGCGCACAGCCCTGCCTCTTGGTGTCTGCAGGACTCGGCTGTGCTGGTTGTCATGGTGCTGGATGAGGGAAGTATGTGTGGGGTCAGGAGGGGTTTACAGGATAGATGTAGCAGAGCTGTGTGTGTACGAGGTGTACAGAGCGGAGCCGCATGTGTGTACGAGGTGTAAGGAGCGTAGCTGCATGTGTGTACGAGGTGTAAGGAGCGTAGCCGCATGTGTGTACGAGGTGTACGGAGCGTAGCCGCGCGTGTACGAGGGGTACGGAGCGTAGCCGCGCGTGTACGAGGGGTACGGAGCGTAGCCGCGCGTGTACGAGGGGTACGGAGCGTAGCCGCGCGTGTACGAGGGGTACGGAGCGTAGCCGCGCGTGTATGGAGAGGAGCCATATGTGTATGGGATGAGCGGAGCCAAGTGTGTACGAAGCATACAAAGTGGGCTTTTCCCATGGACACAGGAGTACACGGCAGAGCCCCGAGGAGCATTTTAAAACACACACATGACGTTCCACCTGAAGTGATGTGCTGGAAGCTGACCGGAAATGAGATAATTTCATGATTGTGACGGAACTAGGAATGCTTCAGATCCATAACCATGTCCTCCTCCGACAGCGCAGACAGCAGGATCGCCTTGGAATCGGGGATGCCGGCCATGTGAGGGATCATGATATGTCCTGCACCGGGAGGCTCAGGTGAGCACTACAATGGGAGCCGGGCTGCTATAGTATCTTTACAGAAACTTTCTTTATTTCTTTCTCTCTGTTTCTTTCTTTGTTCTTTCTTTCTCATTCTCTGTTCTGTCTTTCCCTCATTTTCTTTCTCTCTCTCTGTTCTTTCTTTCTCTCTCTAATCTTTCTTTCTTTCTCTCTCTCTCTGTTCTTTCTTTCTCTCTCTAATCTTTCTTTTTTTTTTCTCTCTCTGTTCTTTCATTCCCCTCTTTCTTTCTCTCTGTTCTTTCTTGTTTCTCTCTCTGTTCTCTATTTCTCTCTCGCTCTCCTTTCTTTCTCTCTCTGTTTTCTCTCTTCCTTAGTGCCAGTCAGTGTGCCCATAATGCCAGCCACTGTGCCCTCAGTACCAGTCAGTGTGATCAGCAGTGCTAAATGGGTGCGATTGGGCGTGACCAGTTGTGAAATGGGTGTGGCCGATGCGTGGCCTACAATTTGCAGCGGCACACTGCGCGCGCCGCAGTCTTTGTCCCTCTTTCCCTTCTTCAAAAGTTGGTAGGTATGATAGGGGCGGCTGTGACCAGGGGGTCTGGCTGCTCTATGGATAGCAGTTCTGCCAGGAATTCTGTAACCGTGCGTACAAAAGGGGACAGAGATTTGGGAGGAGTACTGTACTTAAAAGCAATAAATAGGACTGAGCTAAAATACTAGGCATAGATCTGACTACATGGTATATAGTCGTGTTAATCTCCTCTCACTTCTTGTAACCTACAAGTGTACAAAGATATTATATAGTCACCATGTGTCTAGTGGGCCTGTGTAACTTCAAATGCCAGGGCTGAATTTTAGTCCCAGTCCAGCCCTGCTCTGTGATCAAGTCTCACTGGGACTTCTACTCACGTCTCCATGTTTGCAAGCTGCTGCTCTACCAATGATGTAGATAGGAGAATTTGGTTATCTTGACCTCTACTGCAGTAAACCCAGGAGCAGACTATACATGTCCATAGAAATACATTGTATATACAAAAAATAAATCCACAGGTCCCAACTAGGGATGAGCAGGACGCACGTATGACTTCGCACCAGCCATTGCTAATCAAAAGCTGCACCAGGGAGCCGGAAGGTAAGAGATTCGCAGCCTTCTGTTCAGCTGCCAGGTAGTACTGACCTGACGTTGAACCGGAGTCCCCTGGATACAGTGGACAGTCCCGGATTTGGGTCTGCTGAATGTCCCTCGCTGCTACCGCCCCTCTAACAACTCCTCCTGAAGGGGTAAAAATAAATTGTAAATAGGTATGGATTGGAGTGTGGCCAGGGGTGTGACCAAAATTTGCTGCACTAAGTGATTTTTTTTTTTCCTCTTTCTGTTCTTCAAAAGTTAGGGGGTACGATTATGACTCTATCACTGCAAATTGAATGCGGAATATTTACCAAACATTTTACCCATTGCTCCATAAAATACGTGGCAAACACTGAGATGCCGCGGATCACAAAGGTACATCACTTCTCAATTTACTCTGTGGATTTTCTGTGGTGCATGGATGAGATAATACCCTCTTGGTTTTTGGTCAAGAAAATGTGGACAGAATATCTGCTGCATTTATGTGCTGAGAGCATGTACCCTAAGCCTTCCAGAACATCTGTGTGCTGAAATTGTAGTTAATTCTGATTTATTAACATTAATATTCTCTACAATACTGAAACCAAAATCTTATAACTATGCTAGAAGTCCAGTAAGAATTTCCTTGTGACATTTGTGACCCAAATAAACGATCATGATATTAGAGCAGGCCATGGCTGGATATCTTATAAATATCTCTTAACCCCTTAACGACCAGGGGTATTTTTGGTTTTACATTTTCATTTTTCCCTCCCCTTCTTTCCAGAGCCATAACTTTTTTATTTTTCCGTTTATATGGCCATGTGAGGGCTTATTTTTTGCGGGACGAGTTGTACTTTTAAATGACATCATTGGTTTTACCATATCGTGTACTCGAAAATGGGAAAAAAATTCCAAGTGCGGTGAAATTGCAAAAAAAGTGCAATCCCACACTTGTTTTTTGCTTGGCTTTTTTGTTAGGTTCACTAGATGCTAAATCTGACCTGCCATTATGATTCTCCAGGTCATTACGAGTTCATAGACACCAAACATGTCTATGTCCTCTTTTATCTAAGTGGTGAAAAAAAATTCCAAAGTTTGCTAAAAAAAAAAATAAATAAATTTGCGCAATTTTCCGAGACCCGTAGCGTCTCCATTTTTCATGATCTGGGGTCAGGTGAGGGCTTATTTTTTCCGTGCCGGACTGACATTTTTAATGATACCACTTTTGTGCAGATCCGTTCTTTTGATCGCCCGTTATTGCATTTTAATGCAATGTCTTGGTGACCAAAAAAACGTAATTCTGGCGTTTTGAATTTTTTTCTCGCTACGCCGTTTAGCGATCGGGTTAATGCTTTTTTTTATTGATCGGGCGATTCTGAACGCGGCGATACCTAATATGTGTATGTGGGATTTTTTTTTTACTGTTTTATTTTGATTGGGGCGAAAGGGGGGTGATTTGAACTTTTAGGTTTTTTTAATTTTTTTTATTTTTGAACATTTTTTTTTTTTTTACTTTTGGCATGCTTCAATAGCCTCCATAGGAGGCTAGAAGCTTGCGCAACCCGATCGGCTCTGCTACATATGGGCGATGAGCAGATCGCCCATATGTAGCAGATTTACTGCTGTGCTTTCAGTGCCGACCACCGGGTGGCGCTGAAAGCCATATGCCTGGAACAACCATAGAGGTCTCATAGAGACCTCTGGTTGTCCAGGCAACATGACGCCGACCCCCGATCACGTGACGGGGGTCGGCGATGAGGTCATTTCCGGCCCGGCGGCCGGAAATGCTATTTAAATGCCCGCTGTCAGCTTTGACAGCGGCATTTAACTAGTTAATAGGCGCGGGCGGATGGCGATTCCGCTCGCGCCTATTGCGGGCACATGTCAGCTGTTCATAACAGCTGACATGTCCAGGCTTTGATGCGGGCTCAGTGCCGGAGCCCTCATCAAAGCAGGGGAAATGTCTGATGACATACTGTGCACGTCATTGGACATTAAGGGGTTTTTAAATACAGACGGGAAATTGGGTGCATAGTACAGAATAAGAATCCACATAGGAAGCTCAGTGACAGATTAGACAAGGATTAGTGAGCGGGATGGAGAACTAAAAACAAAATACGGAGAATAAGGACCAGATCATTCTTGGATTGGTGATTGGTAATAACAGAACGTGTGCCATCTGTATTAATGTCACAGAGGTCATGATCCCAACAAGGATATTCAGGAGACCATGCTAAAGATTATATGAGATTAGAGGTAGGTGCGCAACATGAAATATATATGCATAGAAACATATATAACATATAGATATATTTACTTTAAGTGGGTTTTTTTTTGCATACATTTAATAGGGTTGTCTTAAGTTTGGAAGTCATCCCCCTATCCATGGGAGAAGGGAAACTTTGTGATCGCTGGGGGGGGGGGGGTAAGACCACTGGGAAATCACTGTGCAACCTCCAGCATATGTTGGCTGGACTCACAGGAGAAAGTGGACTGTCAGTGGGTCAAAAGCTTGCTGCTGGCAGGAGAGCTGTGGTGAGGGGGCTATTACCCTGATGGAGCTATGGTTATTACTCTGAGGGGGCTATTACTCTGATGGAGCAATGGTTATTATTCTGAGGGGGCTATTACTCTGATGGAGCAATGGTTATTATTCTGAGGGGGCTATTACTCTGATGGAGCTATGGTTATTATTCTGAGGGGGCTATTACTCTGATGGAGCTATGGTTATTATTCTGAGGGGGCTATTACCCTGATGGAGCAATGGTTATTATTCTGAGGGGGCTATTACTCTGATGGAGCTATGGTTATTATTCTGAGGGGGCTATTACCCTGATGGAGCAATGGTTATTATTCTGAGGGGGCTATTACTCTGATGGAGCAATGGTTATTATTCTGAGGGGGCTATTATACTGATGGAGCAATGGTTATTTTTGTGAAGGGGCAATAGATGTCATTATACTTGGGGGGCTATTATAACAAGGGGTCATGGATGATACTAAATTGGGGACCATGTTAAATTGGGGGGTCATTTTAATGACTGGGTTATGGATGTCATAATAGTGGTGGAAAAGGGAGCATAGATGTCATTATTGTGGGGGGAGGAAGCTAATGGATGCAGTCATATAAAGGAGTTTGTCTGACACAGAGTTATAGGGGGTCTAGGGTTAGTGTATATGGGGGGATCTTTATTTGGTGGAGAAAAGGAAGGGTCTGTCCATTCTAAAATTCTAGGATGGTCTGTTTACAGGGAAGATGTGGCTAGGAGTCTGTATACAGTGTACCTATTAAGAGGGTCTGGTCCTGCCCACGCTCCTGCCCATGGTTCTACGGCTTCAGCTGATATCACGTCGACAGAGCAGCAGCATCTCTTCCACTCTTCTCTGTTGCCGGGAAGTGACTGGCAATGTCATGATTGGCAGCTTGCTGCCTAACTGCCTAACAATCATCATGACATCAGCAGTCATTCCCAGTGGACAGAGCAGTCTGAAAGGAAAAGAGCTGCTCTGTTGATTCTGCTGCTTCTTTTGACCTAATGTCGGTAGAAGCAGTCCATGACCATTCTGAGCTAGTGTAGGTGGAACAGGCAGGTAGTTAGAAACTGCCTGGCTGGCAGGTCTTAGCCCCATGACAAAAAAAAAATAGTTCCAGATAATCCCTTTAAGTACTAACCTAATATTACTGATGTCACAGAAAGAAAGCATTTCCTATTTTATCTGAAACATATTTCGATTTGAGTCTCCTCAGTGGTTGATACCTTTTAAATGGCTAACTGAAGAAGATACTTTTTATTGGCCTGATGAAGAGACCTGAGTAGTCTCGAAAGGTTGCAATTTGTTACCATCTTTTCAGTTAGCCATTAAAGGATAACTAAATCTAAATATTTTTCTATCTACTGGTTTACACTGGTTCCTATTTTATCTGTGAATCCCACATGCTGGAGCAGATACTGAACACTATGTTCCCTCTATCTAATTAGCATGCATTAATACAATCTGTTGAGTTGTAACATGTAGGATGATATAAAGGTGATGAATAAAAGTTATTTTATAGGTATAATTTATACATCAAACTGTAGTTATCATCTTATATGGAGATTAGACCGCATTAATTGCCTTTGTGTGTTAATGGGCATTGTTTTATATTTTGTTCTCGGTCTGTCATACTGTGAAAAACACAGTTTTGCCAATGCATACACATTTAGAGTAGGTCTGATGTAGAAAGAAAGCCGCACCACGGGGCACAAGCAACATCACTCCTTCATGTTGTAATTAAGATTTTGTTCTGTTGTTGGACTCATGGCTTCAGGGGTGGAACACTGCGTTTTATAGTTCAACACAAATCCACAATCTTCTACATTTTTGCATGTTGCCAAATCTTTGGGAAAGTTTAAAGAAACAATTGATTCTAGAAATAGAATATATGAGGCAGTAAGAGGCCAGGGCTACATGGCGACGTGTCACGCAACACTAAAATTGTAGTGACACAGTGCAATATTGGATGTAATGGTCTCCTATGGTGTTACGTTGCGACATGCGATATACTGCAACTGCCACACACAGTCGCAAATGTTTCCAAATGTGTTGGAACACAGACTCCAATGCAACTCGCATGTGACATGCGAATTGTGAACAACTTTGGCTTTTTTATTAATAGCAAAATCAGGGCTCTAAAATAGTCATGCTATAGCAAGTCACACACAAGTTCTAGAAAAGTTTTTGGTCGTTGGACTTGTCAGACAACTGCTGTTGTGCAACACATCATCGTCGTGGAGCTTCAACCTTAAAGGGGTTGTCCGGCCTTGGGTACAAGTCTATAGTCACTCTATGTGACTGCAGACTTGTGAATCCTCGCAGTGCATTCTGTGATGATTCCCTCGGTGATTTTGAATATATGTAGTCTCATGCCAACTAGACTTGCGTGGTCTCGTTCTGTAGGAGCACAGGGGATAAAACGCTGCAATGCCGTGCGGCTTCCAGGCCTCAATAAAACCCTGCATAACTGATTTGAAGGAGAGAAGTTGCAGGAGGGGTGGGATTAGCCAGTGCTCAGGGTCAGGTGACCGTGATGAAGCTAGCCTTGGATACAAAAGGCCATTGCGCCAAAATGCAAGAATATTTGGACCCACTGCAGCTCCAGCAGCCTTGGATACCAGTAAAGCTCAGACTCGTACAACAACAGTCCAGCACCAAAGACCAAAGCTATGCCAGTCAAGGTCTAGACTTCACCCGTTGATGGTCAAGAACTGAAGACCCGAACAACGCTGGTCAAGGCTCCCAACTAAGTCGACCCCAGTCAACTGTCAAGGACCAGCCCCCATCGATACAGACTAAGGAGACATTCATTGACAGTGAAGTACTTTAAGAGGCCCTGAGGACATCCAGCCAAAGACTCAAGCCTGGTCTGGTGATTTGAGGTGATGTGTGAAACAGGCCAGCACTTTCACCAGAGGCTTACGGTACCGAGCGTGGGCAGTGAGAGGACTACAGGCCAGATGGGGTCTCGCTGATGCTAGAGCGGCCCAGAGAGAGCTGATGGACTTTGGCAGGAAAACGTGTGGCTAGTGATACGGAGCAGTGGCCCTTGTCAGGGGCCGGATAGTCGCAAGGCGCCTTAGTCACTGTTCCCACCAGTACAGCGCTTATCACCTCCATGCCAGACAGAAGTTGATCCATGAATACTGAACTGCCATTGAAGACATATTTCATGTTTTGCATTACCGAATGAATTTCTGGGTATATATACTGTAATTGACTGTAAATAGTATTGTGAATGTTTTGTTTGTGATTTACTTGCAAAAATAATCTTTCTTGTATTAACAGTGTTAAGTAAATAAAGTAGCAATAGATTGTTGATCCCTGCCTGGTGTATCCGCTGTTGCATTCAGACCACCTGCTTACAGCTCAGTGCAAGCGAATTGAGCGAGGCCCGACACATCTAGTCGGATTGTAGCCAAAAGTATGCAATTTGTATTCTTATGGTCACATGACCCCTGCTAGTAGCACCGATCCTTGCATGTCACAAGCCTGCAGTTACATAGTGACATCAGACTTGTACCCTAAGGCTAGACAACACCTTTAACCCCTTATCAATCACTGATATACCTTATAAACGGCAGCAGTAAAAGGTACTTATTCCTCAGTGCACTTTTTAACGATGCTGTGAAATAAGGGTATAGCACCCCCAGTGTCGGAAAATCTCCGGGGTCTCAGCTACTGGGGGAAGCTGAGATCCTGGAACATAATCAGGGTTGGGTTTTGCGGTCCAGTCATGTGATCGCCGATATTCACCGAATAATGGTGATCACAAAAAAGTTCGATTTAAAATTCATTTCTCTCTCCTCTGATATGATCTAATAAATCAGAAAAGAGAGAAATGGGGTCCCCCGACCCACCTCGATGCCTCTGTCATCCCCGATCCCTCCTGCCCTGTCCCCTGGCCCTCTGTATCATCTTCCTAGAAAAAATGGTGGGCGTGTGTGCAGTGCGCCCGCCAAGATCTGCCAGCCGGTACCCAACAACAATAGGGAATTTTTCTTATTGGTTCCTTTGATCACTGTGATAGACACTATCACAGTGATCAAAATAAAAAAAATAGTAAATCAAACCCCCCTTTGTCACCTCCTTAGTTTGAAAAAAATGTAAAATAAAAATGTTTTAATTTTTTCCATTCTTTGCAGTTAGGGTTGGGCTTAGAGTTGTGTTAGGGATGGGCTTAGTGTTGGGGGTTAGGGTTGTGTTAGGCTTGGACATTTTTTAAAAGTAAAAAATGATGACAATGTGACGGCTAGTGTTCAGCGCAAGTGCTTGCTAGTCAAGCTTGCATTGGGTGCTCAAGTATGCACAGAGTATCACGGATCTCCAAATTTTTTTTTTTTTGTTTAAACAGCCGCAAAGCATGCGGGGCAGGGAATCGAGCATGTCACTCAAGCACCCGTGATATTTGGTGCATACTCGAGCACCCTATGCAAACTGGAGTAGCGAACACTTGCATTCAACACTAATGACAGCATATTCAATATGACAAACTAATTCTGTGTCCTCTCTGAGGATTCAAAATGATCACTATACCCCTGGATAAAATCCTGGAAGTGTGTGGTTTCCAAAATTGGGTCACTTGTGGGGGGTTTCCACTCTTTAGGAACATCAGGGGCTCTCCAAACGCAACATGGCGTCCGCTATGGATTCCAGCCAATTTTGCGTTCAAAAGGTCAAATGGTGTGCTTTCTTTCTGAGCCCTGCCATGCGCCCAACTAGTGGTTTTTCCCCCACATAATTAGAATCCACATACTCGGGAGGACTTGCACAACAAGATTTCTAGTCCGTTTTCTCATGTTACTCTTGTGAAAATAAAAAAGCTTGGGTCTAAAGTACATTTTTTTTGTGAATAAAGCAAAATGTTCATTTTTTTACGAGTAATCTACATTGCTTCAGTACTCGTGAAGCAATTGAAGGGTTAAACTTCTTGAATGTGGTTTGAACACCTTGAGTGGTGCAGATTTTAGAATGATGTCACTGTTTTGTCATATAGACCCCTCAAAGTCACTTCAAATGTAATGTGTATAAATGATAAATCGCTAGTCAACTTTTAACTCTTCTAACTTCCTAACCAAAAAAATTGTTTCCAAAATTGTGCTGATGTAAAGTAGACATGTGAAAAATATTATTTATGAACTATTGTGTGTGACGCAACTCTCTTATTTAAGGTCACAAAAATTAACAGTTTGAATTGCTAAATTTTCAACATTTTTGCAAATTCCCATTTTTTTCATAAATAAACGCAAATCATATCGAAGAAATTTTACCACTAACATGAAGTACAATAAGTCACGAGAAAAACAATCTCAGAATCAGTTGGATCCGAAGAAGCGTTCCAGAGTTATTACCACATAAATTGACAGTGGTCAGAATTGTAAAATTTGGCTTAGTCATTAAGGTCAATATTGGCTCTGTCACTAAGTGGTTAAAGGGATTGCCCAGTGTCAACACTCCTTTTTTTTGCTGTTAAGGTCCCAAATGATAAGCTGATCATAAGGTGTCCTGCTACTGTGACCTTCAATGATCACCTGCAACCTGCATAGGAACCTTGGTAGCAAATATTGAGCACCACCCAAGGAACATTGAATGATTACACAGCCTCATTAAAATCAATAGGTGTACGTACAACTGTTTTTTCATGCCTAATTTTTCAGGAAACAGCTGGTTCAGTGACAATACGATGCTACTGGTTGTAATGGTCATTAAGTTTTTCAGATGAAACAGATGTTCACCCGCAAATGTAAGGCGCTGTATAGCTACCATGAAAAGACCACAGCAAATCGGTTAAGCCCTGTCAAAATTAAAGTCAATATTTTCGGCAGTTTAATGATTTGATAAAGCATGCATCTTTAATGAACAGTCTTGTCCGTTTATTTTCCCCATGTCTGTGTATTGTATCATGCATAACCATCACTTAAAAAGGACTTTAACCTCACACATTGGAAATCCCAGAGATTTTTATGTGATTTTAATTTCACAAATAAGAGGTATCTTTAATTATAATTTAAAAATCACTGATAGCAGCAGAAAGGCACCCACGAAGCAACTGATGGGGTTTCTATAGCAATGTCATAGCAACGTTGTGCAAGCCTTGTAGATTCCCTATAGTGTCATGAACTCATTTACTAGATAAACAATCAGAGACTATATTTTTAGAAAGAATCTTACAGTGTAAAAGCGGATCTGTCAAGTTGATATGCTACCATAAGTACGGACCATGTATCACAGAGACAGGTTAATAATTCTAAAACACAAAACAGTAGCCAATTAGCATAACATACTGTATATTTGCTCTATGAACCTTGAAAGAGTAAACACATAGACCACCGATTTCTGTCAGTTTTCTGGTGTAACACTCTTTTATAAGTTGCTAAATTTTTTAGTTACTCAGATGTTGCACAAAATCTTTCTGACTTTGGACATTTTCACCCCAGTCCCGGCTAGCTTCACCAAAGTGTGCTACACCTCGCCTATCTAATTTATGAAAAGTTTTGCCCCATTAGTGGCGAAACGGTCAACAAAAATGTAGTCCAGTAAGTGATCTTACTAAGTTGGGCAAATCTTGCTAATGTGGTGCCCCTGAGGGTCCAGTCGCCACAGAGATACTGCACCTCACCCAGAGCGAGGTAAGGTGGAGACACCCGACCACATTCCATCCCACACACTCTAGTGTAGCAGAGCACCCTTTATAGCCCCTGCTTGGAACACAAAGAGTGCTGGGAGATGGGCGGAGCGTAGTTTGTGAGCGGGAGAATTACAGGGAAGTTAGGTTCAGTTCCTTCGGAGGGAGGGAAGGAGAAGGACGTGTCTGGAACAGCTCTTGTGATTAGAGGCTGCTGGACGGATTGGATTATAAAGAAAGCTCCCTGAAGGAAAGGTGGTTCTTCTGAGACACAGCTGGAGCATACTCCCCGTGGGGTTCATTTCCACACTGACTGACGTCAGGTGGAGGAAGAAACTTGGTCGCAAAGGGTCACGGCCCCTAGCCTAGTGTGCCTACCTCAGGACACAACTAGCAAGCCGATAGCTGTGGTGACTTTATGGACCACAGCCCCTACCACGGTTATTCTTACCAGAAAGGCAGCTACATAGGATCACAGAAACGAAGGGTACATGTTGTCTGACAGGATTCGCAGCTGCTGGCCTGGGATGGTAATTATGAAGTGCTGGAAAGGAAGGAAAGTGGAGAGCAGCAGATTGTGTGGAGACGGCCAGGAAAGGGTACATACTGACAGGAAGTGCTGGAAGTGTGTACTTCATTTTGCCTAGAAGTTGTCTGGACCCCTCACCTGGAGAGCACAGCACTGAAGTGGGCATCTGTGCGCACCAGAATTGTAAGTAAAGTCTTGGAACTACTTTCAACTGTGTCCTCTGCCTTCTTCCTGCGTCTTCAACTCGGCTCTACTACATCTTTGACTCCACACTATATCATCACCTCTAAATTCCTCTCAACTGCCCTGGGACTACAGCTCTACCTGTGGAGAGCTTTGCCAACTCTGCTGCATCTTATCATCAGTCTCAGAGGACCTGTACTGCAGCGCTGGTCACCCTGACCAGAATACCACAGGTGACGTCACGACTTATGCACAAATTTTATTCCTATTCAGTTCCCTTAATTTTACATGAACGCCAGGGGCTACGGACCGGGTCACTGCCACTGTGACAAATCCCTTTAAGACAACCGGCCCGGTACCGAGAAACCCACGGCCCCTTGGGGTGCTTCACTATTGCATGTCCCCTCATTAATATCGGTGGGTACAATGCCATTGTTAATGAATTGGACTCAGTTTATTTGTCTGGGGATTTTATGAGGACAGTGCTCTCTCACACCATCATGATTGATAGGTAGAGGTAGCTGTGTATGCACATAGTAACCATATGTAAGATGCCCAAGCAAAGTAGTGGTGGGCGAGCCTCAGTTCCCACTCGCTTTGACATCATACAGACATCTCTTGTCCTAGTCCCGGTGTGCTGCTATGTGTGAGGGGCATCACACTTATTTTGGGGCTGCAGGCCTCTTCTACGTCTGAATCCAGCAGCAAATAGTCCAGGAGACACAAGGTTCATAAAACCACCCAAATGATTTATTTTTCTTTAATCACAATGGAAAAACACTGATGGCACACTGATGAGACCAATACTGTTTTTTTACGGATGTGTGAAGGAGGCCTTAAGAGCATGGCATTGAAATCATGACTCAAGTTGTTACGTGAGGAGAGCTGATAGCGCCATAGAAGGGCATCAAAAATGCAGCAGGAGCAGTATATGCTCCTTTATTTGAGGATGGACAGAAGGAGCATTGACGGAGCTCTAAATTGTATAGCTAAAGCGCTATTGGTGTGCATGTTTCTAACAAGACAGACTCCATGATGGTGGCACAAAAGCCTCACTTCCTTTAGTAGGACCTGGACTCAGTGAGTGCTCAATTGGCATTTATCAGAGAACACAAGCATTAGAAGGTCTGCCAGTGTCTGGAGATGGAGTGATGAACACAATGCTGAATGAAACACCATCTAGTATGGCCAGTTTGGCGGTGGGCCAGAGATGGTCTGGGAAGGCATATCCTTGAAGGGTAACACAAATGAGCACATAATAGCCAAAAGTACATTGACTTGCGTTAAACACCAGGATGAGCCATGGGTTCCTCCTAGCGTAGGACATTGCCCAGCCTTATTTGGTCAAAATTTGTAGGCAGTTCCTGGATAGCAAAGACAGTTGTCACGCGTGTCGACGCAGCGAGAACCGCAAGGCGAACCCATATGACTCATGTGACCCTGGATACACCGCCTCCAGTGGGGTGAATTTAAATAATAGCACATGCAGCCGGATACGCCACCTCCAACATGCGAATTTAGGTATTACATGTATATATACAAAAGTCTGGAAACCCCGCCTCCAGTAAGGCGAATTTAAATAATAAAGGGGAAACCTGGGTAACAATAACAATGGGGGCCCTGCAATAGGGAATGGGAAGTGGAGACCTCCTGCACTCCCCTGAGTCAGTGTCTCTACACTCCTATCGTTCCCTATGCCGGTTCCGCACCGGGCAACGCACAGGAACCTCAAAACCCTGACTCGCCCTGCACCTAAACCCTCACTAGGGAATTGGTCGGTGCGGAAACTAATCCCACCACTGCACTAAACACACATAAGGAAAAATGACAATACAGGGGGACACCACTTAGCTTTGCTCTGTTGCTTATGCTCCCCACAACAGAGCCCACCACCTGCGTGCATCTTCTCCTTCAACCGGATCCATCACCATAACCGGATCCATCACCATAGTGCAGCCTTGGAGCAGAGTCCACCACCAATTGCAGCTGCCCAGTAAACAGAGTCCCAAAGATGAGTCCAGCTTCTGCCAAAAAGTCCAGCATGCTTGAGTCCAACTTTTCTGCCAAAAAGTCCAGCATGCTTGAGTCCAG
Organism: Dendrobates tinctorius; assembly: GCF_039654945.1. NCBI lineage: Eukaryota > Metazoa > Chordata > Amphibia > Anura > Dendrobatidae > Dendrobates > Dendrobates tinctorius. The sequence continues at coordinate 87,380,796 of NW_027361679.1, read as the reverse complement.
CTTTCAGCAACCAAGTCCAGCATGCTGAGTATAACTCTCACCACAGTCGCCACTCCACAAAGCCATGCAAGCACTTCCTGCTGACACCATAAACTGCGACTCCACCACACCATGCCAGCCCTTCTTGCAGACCCCATCGTTGGACTCCACTAATCCATGCCAGCACTCCTTGCAGACTCCATAGCTGCCACTCGTCCCCTCTGGCTGGGCTGCCAAGGACTCTTGTTCAGCTCCATCTTTCACCCAGGCTTACTTGAATGAGTAACTAAAGACCTATCACCAACAGTGATTGATACACCTGACACTCTTTTATAGAGCATCACACCTGTTTTATAATTACGTGCACTCAACCAAAGAACTAAAGTGCGATACCACTCACCACCACCGGGGCAACTTAGAATGAACGACACCACGTGTAATAATTCTAATGGCCACCGGCGGCAATCACACCACTTTGGCACACAGCCAAAGGGAAAAAAGTACACTTGTGCATTTAAACTGTCAGATCAAACCTGGATCATGACAACAGTGATGCCATCCTCTAGAACACCATCTAATAATGAACAGGCCCAAACTACTGAGCCTAATTGGGTAAGATTTTGGGCACAGGAAGAACTTTCTGTTCAACAGTGATTTTATTTTAAGATATTTTCCTATCACAAGTATAATGATCACATAAACTGTTGCCTATCTGGGCTGTACCTAAAGTCATTAAATCACCCTTAGGGATCAATCAGACATTAGTTTTTCATAGATAGTAGTCATACGGCTGGGGTCACACTTGCAAGTGTGATGGTACCCGGCACTGTCGCGGGCACTCGGGACAGGAGTGTGCGGCTGCTTGTATTTCTATGCAGCCGCACACTCCAGTCCGAGTGCCGGCGGCAGTGTCGGGTATTGATGTAAGAGACTCGTGCAAGTTTCTCCCATCACACTCGCAAGTGTGACCCCGGCCTAACAATTATAATCTGTGTATAGCATTTTTTACAGACGAGTGGTCCACACCAAAACGTGCAGACACATCCGATTTTGATCCAAGTAATCAATCAAACTTGGCAATGCAAGTCTATGGGTGTGTGAAAAAGTGGTAAAGCACCCAGATGCTATCCTTGTGATATCTGATTTTTGTATGTTTTTGATATAAGCTTGAAAAAATTATCCTATTCCAAAAATAAAAAAACAAAGACCAATCTCTGAGGGTAAAAACTGACACATTGATCATATTCCGACCAAAATCTGATTAAAAACGCTGATGAAAATGGGTCTGTAAGAAAAATCTTTGACAACTGGATGAGCCTTAATTGCCCAGACTATGGCCTATGCACTGGAGTAACATGCAGCTAACTTTTTTAAAGGCCGTTTAATTAGTTTTTGCAATCGCTGCCGCCTATGCACCAGCAGAGAAAAACAATACCAACTATAGATGTAAATTGTCGTCAATTTATTAGGCTTTATGCTAAGAATTATCTACCTTTGGCATAAGTGGTGTAAAAACTGTAAAGAGTCTTACGCTTGATCCAAACAGATGTGCAACGAAAATTGTGGAGCTCGTAACATAATACATCTCCCCCACATTTCACTTTTTAACAAAGCTCCGTTAGCTTTATGTCGCCATATTAAGCATCCTGTTCCAGGACTATATTGTATGAAATGCATTTTTTGTGGCTGTCTTACAACTATATATACAGTATATCATGAATGAAACATGAGAGAGAATGGACAATCATTAAGGCGGGTAATGGTATACAATCGTTGAATGCTTTTGGTCAATAGCGGCTTTCCTTGCAGGAGGTAGAATGAGCGAATATTTTATAAAGTATTGTGGAGCTTGTTTTTCTTTTCGTAACCCCCTGCAGTAAATGCTGCTTAATAATTGAGAGCTCTTCCTACTAACAGTTGAAGAAAACAAGCATGTATGTGACCATTGGCTTTATAAAAATAGTGGAAGATTTTTGGCTTCGTGTTGCTGTAGATTTTCTTGCATATCGATTGTGATAGATTGACTTTCTTGGCTGATTAAAGAGGTAGTCACAGGAACACTTTCCATTAAGTTTTCAACTGGTTTATTAAAACCGTACTGCATTAACCAGTCCAAAATTAAGTAAACAAACTTGTCCATTCTGGCATAACGGGAAAAACAAAATGGCTTACAGTAGTCTGTGTGGCTGCGGGGATCTTCCCACTCAGGAACAAAAGCAAGGTTCAGTTCTCTTTAACACAAGCACAGCTCTGGAGCTCTCATCTACAGACTGTCATGGTATGCCTAAGTTACTTTAGGCTAAAACCCCGGGACCCCTGCGGTGTCCCTCAGACTAGGGAAAACCCTGTCTGTCCCTCAACCCAGGGTTTACACTGAAGGTGTGCCTGCCTGGGCCTCCACCCTGTCCCTGTCTCCTGTCCAGCCCTAAGCTGAACCCACCACCCTCCACCCAGTGAGGGGACCAGACACCAGACCCCACAAATACGTATGGACAGGGGTAAAAGAAACACCACACCGTTAATACGCAAGGAAATACAATAATGTGCAAGGTCAACCAAATATATATATATAACAGATAGGAGAAAGAACAACTGAGAGATATACTGCACCAGATATCAGACGCTCCAAAACCACCACTGCTGACCGGTATTGCTAGCACTAGGCAAAAGCTATAGTCGGCGACGCCCATAGTCAGGACGGACTATTTAAAGACCAAGGGCGTGGCCCAGCCCTCAGCCAGCATGACAACCTGGTTAACCCTATCCCGACTGGAACAGAATACCCAACAAAGTCCCTGAGCATACTGTAGTGGAATAGGGTATTACCGCTGTCTGCCGGACACCCTGGTGTGAACAGTGTCCGACATGACAATACTGTAGTGGAATAGGGTATTACCGCTGTCTGCCGGACACCCTGGTGTGAACAGTGTCCGACATGACAGTACCCCGCCTTCTACGAGGGACCTCCGGAACCTCACCATGTCGAGGACCTGGCTTGTCCGGATGGCGACGATGGAACATAGTAACCAGTCGATCAGCATGAATGTCTGAGGCCGGCACCCATGTCCTCTCCTCAGGACCATAGCCACGCCAGTGGACCAGGTACTGTAGAGTGCGACGCACAACCCTAGAGTCCACCACTTTGGACACCTCAAATTCCAACGCGCCATCCACCAAGACGGGAGGTGGTGGCCCGGGAGAACCATCCACCAAACCCATGACCTTTTTTAGCAATGCTTTGTGAAACACATTATGAATCTTATACACAGCCGGCAACTCCAAACGAAATGCCACGGGGTTGATCACTGCGGAGATCCTAAATGGGCCAATGAACCTGGGACCCAACTTAAGTGACGGTATCTTGAGCTTGATGTTCCTTGTAGATAACCACACCCAATCACCCACACACAGGTCCTGACCTGGCACACGTCTGCAGTCAGCCACCCGTTTGTACCTGGAACCCACCTTCAACAAGCGCTGCTTGACTCTCCTCCAAACAGACGATAATTGAGCTCCCAACTGGTCCTCCTCAGGGACGCCAACCGAGCACCCCTGACGCAAGGTACAAAATTGAGGATGTTGACCATACACACAAAAAAAAGGAGATTCCCCAGACGATTCCTGGCAATGGTTGTTTATTGCGAATTCTGCCAGAGGAAGAAACGCTGACCACTCTTCCTGATTGTCGGAAACAAAGCAGCGCAAGTATTGCTCCAGGTTTTGGTTCATCCGCTCAGTCTGCCCATTCGACTGAGGGTGGAAAGCCGATGAATGAGATAATTTGATCCCAAGGCGAGAACAAAAAGCTCTCCAAAACTTTGCCACAAACTGCGTACCTCGATCAGACACAATGTCAGACGGGACACCATGAAGTCTGACCACCTCGCGAATAAATATCTGAGCAAGAGTCTTAGCATTGGGCAAAGATGGTAAAGCAACGAAATGTGACATTTTGGAGAACCTATCAACAATTACCAAAATGACCGAATTCCCCGCCGAGGCGGGCAAGTCTGTAATAAAATCCATGGAAATCTCAGTCCATGGCTTACTGGGCACCCCGAGAGGCTGCAACCTACCAGCGGGACGGGAACGAGGAGTCTTGGCCCGTGCGCACGTGGTACAGGCAGACACATATGAGGCCACATCCTGCCAGATTTTAGGCCACCAAAAACGACGCGATACCAGTTCCAGAGTGCTCTTAACCCCTGGATGACCTGCCAGTACCGTGTCGTGATGTTCGCCTCACACTCTAGAGCGTAGATGTAGTGGCACAAAAGATTTATTAGCAGGCAACCCCGGCGGTACCTCCTCCTGAGCCTCCGCAATCTCTGCCTCAATTTCTGTCGTGATGGCAGATACCACCACACCCTTTTGGAGAATAGGCGCCGGCTCTTCACATAACTCTCCACCAGGAAAACACCTGGATAAAGCGTCTGCCTTAATATTCTTCGAACCAGGTCGACAGAATCATAGAATCATAGAGTTGGAAGGGACCTCCTGGGCCATCTGGTCCAACCCCCTGCTCAAAGCAGGATTCGCTAAATCATCCCAGTCAGATGTCTGTCCAGCCTCTGTTTGAAGACTTCCATTGAAGGAGAACTCACCACTTCTCGTGGCAGCCTGTTCCACTCATTGATCACTCTAACTGTCAAAAAGTTTTTTCTAATATCTAATCTGTGTCTCCTCCCATTCAGTTTCATCGCATTGCTTCTAGTCTTTTCCTCTTCGCCACGACAGCACCCACTGAGAGAGGGGATCCGCCCCAGGAACAGGAAACCTACAGAGAGATAAATGGGGCGGTCCCCCTCGCTCCCTCAGTTTGGTTTCCTGTTCCTAGGAAGGAACCCGCAGAAGAGGATACCTGGTCTGGTAGCCGCCTGCCTGCATAATATGAGCAGCAGGGGCCCCAGGACCGGAGGCAGCGTCGGGCGGAGAGGTGTATTTCCCCCCAACCAGAGCTGGCGTAATGCAGGTGAGGCTGGAGGCGAAAGTGGTGCCAAAGCTCACTGGGGTGATGGCTATACCCCCCCTCCCCCCCCCCCCGAGGGGGTGGACGCATTACAAACGCCATCGGGCGTACGGAGACCGGCGCCCCCCCCCCCTCCCGGTGTGGCAGAAGGGCTTGTGCGGTGTGTGCTGAGCGGCGCTGCTGGGAGTCATACCTGGCAGGAGAAGGACCCCGTGCGTGGAGGGGGGCGCCGACGCGCGGTGTCGCTGGCCGCATCACTATTTGCGGTGACCCAGCGCTCCAAGAGAGGCAACCCGGAAGTGGAGGAGGACTTCCGGGTTCAGGCTGAAGGCAGAGACCGCGGGACAACGCCCGCGCATGCGCAGTAGGGGCTGAAAAAAAAAAAAAAATGGTGGACAAAAAAAAAAAAAAAAGAGGAGCAGCTATAGCAAAGGCTTTAAAAGGAAGCCACAGACACAGCGCTAGTGCGCAGTCATGTCGTCCTTAGATGACTCAGCTTCGCTCCCATTAGGTCAGCTAGTGGTATCCCCACTTGGCAGTAGACAGAGCAGTGCTACGAGGAGATCCAATAGCACCAGAAGAAGTGGCAGCTCTAGGAAGGAATCCATTGGGCCTTCCAGACAAGATGAGCCGTTAGAGAAGAAACGTAAGGAAAAGAAGTCGTCCCATGCCTCGCCTCAGCCTGGGTCCCGGACACCGCAGCCGGTAGTTGCTGACGAAATTCACGGGTGAGTGTTTTTTGGTCAGGTTAGATAATTGATAGCCTTCTCCTTCTGGTCCATACCCCTTTTAGGCTAAAAGAACAGAGAAGGCGAAACATAGTGAGTGTGCCTTATGTTCTCAGCCCCTCCCGGATGGCCACCCAAAGAGATTATGCCAATCATGTCTTGAGGAGGCCTTGCAGGAGGAATCCTCACGGAAGAAGGAGGATATCCGGGCACTGATAAGAGAGGAACTACGGGCCTTAGGCGGTTCCAGTAGTCTAGGGGGTCACTCCTCCATGAGAGAAATACGTTCACCTAAAGGAGGAGTCTCGCTGGCGTCCAGGTCGCCGTCAGATACCGGAGAACTAGATTACGATAAGTCCCAGGAATACCTTTCCTCAGAGGACGAGGATCAGACGTGTTTCCCCACGGACAGTGTCAGTAATCTTGTGAAGTCTGTCCGAAATACCATGGGGTTGCCGGAGAGTAAGGACCCCAAAACCCCTCAGGACATAATGTTTGCGGGTATCTCCCGTAAAAAGGTCCGAGCATTCCCAGTGGTCCCAGCTGTTAAAGACCTAGTTAAGAGGGAATGGGAGAAACAAGGTCAGAGGACCTTCCTCCCCTTAACGTCAAAGCGTAAGTATCCCTTTGACGATGAGGAGTTAACGGCTTGGTCGAGAGCCCCCAAGGTGGATGCGGCAGTGGCCTCTACCTCCCGTAGATCCTCCTTGCCGGTGGAGGATTCGGGAACTTTGGCTGATTCTTCGGATCGTAAGACCGATACATTCCTCAAAAGATCTTGGGAAGCTTGTACGGCAGCCTTTAAGCCCGCAATAGCAGCCACATGTACGGCAAGATCTATGTTGGTGTGGCTGAACGACTTGGAGGACAGTATTAAAAGTGGAGTAGCCAGGAGTAGGCTTCTTTCCTCTATGCCCCTCATTAAGGGAGCAGCGGCCTTCCTCTCCGACTCCTCTGCGGATTCTCTCCGGTTGTCGGCTAGAGCCGCGGGACTGACCAATGCAGGCAGGCGGGCCTTATGGTTGAAGGGGTGGAAAGTAGACACACAAACAAAAACTAGATTGTGTGCTATACCCTGCCAGGGTAAGTACCTGTTTGGTACAGAACTGGATGAAATTTTGACAAAAGCGGGGGAGAGGAAAAAGGGGTTCCCTAACCCGTATGTTCCGTTCAACAGGAGGGCCTACAGGAAGCCGCCGTTCGGAAAAAAGAAAGACTTTAGACCCCAGGATCGCTGGGGAAATAAGGACCCCAAGCAAAGAGGCAACCTATTCGGGAAACGTCCCTTCAGAGGAGACAGATCCCGATAAAACCGTTATACCGGTAGGTGGCAGGCTATTAAGATTCAGCCGCCAATGGATGAAGGTGACATCAAACCCGTGGGCCCTAAGTATTGTATCATCAGGCCTAAAATTAGAATTCGTTCGGTATCCACCGAACTCCTTCTTATTGACTTCTATGAAGTCCCGTTCTCAGCAGGAAGCACTGGAGATGGAGATTGCGGTACTGCTATCTAAACAGGTTCTAGTGGAGGTCCCAGACGACGAAACAGGGATGGACTTTTATTCTCCTCTATTCTTAGTCCCAAAACCAGATGGCTCTTACAGGACTATAATAAATTTAAAAAAACTTAATACCTTCCTAAGACTGAGGTCGTTTAAAATGGAGTCGATTAAGTCTGCAATAAAGCTTTTGTTTCCCAGGTGTTATATGGCGGTCTTGGACCTAAAGGACGCCTACTACCATCTCCCCATATATCAAGGGCACCAAAGGTTCCTGCGGGTAGCAGTCTGGTTCAGAGGTCGGATTCAGCATTTCCAGTTTGCGGCAATGCCATTCGGGCTATCCATGGCTCCTCGGGTATTTACCAAATTAATGCTGGAAGTAATGTCATATGTAAGGCTGAATGACACCCTAGTTGTCCCTTATTTAGACGACCTACTCATAGTGGGGAATTCTGTTTCACAGTGTGAAGCAAGAATAGCTAGGATTATCTCATCCCTACAAACACTGGGTTGGCTAATTAACTGGGAGAAATCCAGACTAGAGCCAGTGACCCGCCAAAGGTTTTTGGGCCTGCAAGTAGACTCCGTAACTGAGGAGGAAGACCGTGGTTTTCATGGCTGAGAGCCATGTCGGTAACCGACCCGTGGATCCTGCCGCTGCACCAGAATCTTCTCTCGCAGGGACCCTGCTACCATCCACAGGCCAAAGCCCTGCACCTAGCGGCCTGGAATTTGAAAGGGAGCTACTGAGGCAGAAGGGTTTCTCAAGGAACCTAATCAATACCCTGCTACAAAGCAGGAAGGAGTCCACGACAAAGATATATGCTAAGGTGTGGAGGAAGTTCCTGGCCTTTCACCCAACAAAACTAGCTGGTGAAGTACCCATTACGGCCATTCTAGAGTTTCTACAAAGAGGCCGAGAACTTAGACTCTCAGTAAGCACTCTTAAGGTCCACGTGTCAGCCCTAGGAGCCCTGTTTAACTATAACGTGGCAGCAAATAGATGGGTGACTCGGTTTATCTCGGCCTGTCAACGAGCAGAACCGGTGCATGTGCCTCGACTTCCAGCGTGGAACCTTACTCTGGTTTTGGATGCCTTCACTCAGGCACCATTTGAGCCCATAAGCTCAGCATCAGTAAAGTGCCTCTCATTGAAAACGGCTATGCTGGTGGCCTTAGTATCGGCCAGGAGAGTGAGTGATCTTCATGCTCTGTCAGTAGACCCACCGTTCCTGTTAACAACACGAGACAGTCTCATTTTAAAGACGGACCCGTCCTACCTGCCCAAACGGGCAACTAAATTTCATAGGTCTCAAGAGATATGCCTACCTTCATTCTATGAGAACCCGTCAACACAGGACGAGGAGAAATATCACACCTTAGATGTGAAAAGAGCTGTGCTAGCCTACCTTGATAGGACCAGTCCCTGGAGGCAGAGTAGGTCTCTGTTTGTCTCATTCCAGGGCAGCAGGAAGGGGTCTGCAGTTACATCAGGCACGATATCCAGATGGATTAGAGATGCGATCACAATGGCGTATCTGACAAAAGGAGAAGACCCTCCACTGGGGATTAAGGCGCACTCTATAGAGCCATATCATCCTCCTGGGCCGAGAGGGCGAACGTCCCAATTGAACAAATATGTAAGGCTGCAACCTGGTCTTCTCCATCTACCTTTTATAGTCACTATAGACTAGATTTGTCCTCTACCGAGGATCTAACTTTTGGTAGATCAGTCCTTAACACGGTGTGCCCGCCCTAGTGATTATCTCTGAAAATCTCTCAGTGGGTGCTGTCGTGGCGAAGAGGAAAAACCGGATTACTTACCGGTAATACTCTTTTGTAGAGTCCACGACAGCACCCGCTCACTTCCCTCCCGTAAGAATTTTTTCACACATGGGTCTCCTTGGTGGTGGAGATTATAATTTAAGTTGGATATGTGATTAAACTTAGTAAGCTTAAAACTGCATAGGGGTAAGATATATGAATCGCCCAAGCAAAATGACTAAAACATGTATGGCGGTTCCTCCGCTGTTCTCGGTAATACAAACTGAGGGAGCGAGGGGGACCGCCCCATTTATCTCTCTGTAGGTTTCCTGTTCCTGGGGCGGATCCCCTCTCTCAGTGGGTGCTGTCGTGGACTCTACAAAAGAGTATTACCGGTAAGTAATCCGGTTTTCCTTGTGCAAATGAGAATAAAGTTGATCCTTCTACACTGTGACAGCCCTTTAGATATTTGTAGACAGCTATTAAGTCTCCTCTCAGTCTTCTCTTTTGCAAACTAAACATTCCCAAATCCTGCAACCTTTCCTCATAAGATAGGTAACAATGAAGTTGAACCGGGTGAAGAATAATGCCCAGCGAGCCTGTCTGGAGGACAGGCGCTTAGCAGATTCTAAATAAAGCAAATTCTTATGGTCGGTTATCACAGTAATCTGATGAACAGCCCCCTCCAAGAAGTGTCGCCACTCCTCAAATGCCAACTTGATGGCCAACAATTCCCTGTTGCCAATATCATAATTACGCTCCGCAGGCGACAGCTTCTTGGAGAAGTAGGCACACGGATGCAACTTGGCCCAAGATGGGCCCTGAGACAGTACAGCCCCCACTCCAACCTCCGATGCATCCACCTCCACGACAAACGGTAAGGAGACATCGGGCTGCACCAGAATGGGCGCTGAGGCAAAACTATTCTTGAGGAATTCAAACGCCTGTACCGCAGGCTCAGACCAGTCAGAAAAGTCGGTACCCTTCTTAGTCATGTCAGTAAGTGGCTTGGCAATCATAGAGAAATTCTTAATAAATTTCCTATAGTAATTGGAGAAGCCAAGAAATCGCTGAAGCGCCTTAAGATTATCAGGCCGATCCCAATGTAGTACCGCCTGCACCTTTGCGGTGTCCATCTTAAACCCTGAGGCGGAGATTATATAACCCAAGAACGGTAGCTCCTGTACGACAAACACACATTTTTCAAGCTTGACATAGAGCCTGTTCTCTCTGAGCAACTGCAGGACCTGTCTAACATGCTCTATATGTGTATCATGGTCGCGAGAGAAAATGAGGATGTCGTCTAGATAAATTATAACAAATCTCCCGAACAAATGAGAGAAGACATCATTTATGAAATGTTGAAAGACCGCCGGTGCCATAGTCAACCCAAACGGCATTACCAAACTCTCAAAGTGACCCTCAGGGGTATTGAATGCCGTCTTCCACTCATCCCCCTGACGGACTCTTATAAGATTGTACGCCCCCCTGAGGTCCAGTTTGGAGAACCACTTGGCACCAACCACTTGGTTGAACAAATCGGGTATAAGTGGCATAGGGTAAGGATCACGAACCGTAAACTGGTTGAGTTCTCTGAAATCCAGACACGGGCGTAAACCGCCATCCTTCTTTTTAACAAAGAAGAAGCCAGCAGCCAGAGGAGAAGAGGAAGGTCTAATATGACCCTTGCTCAGACTATCCGCAATGTACTCCTTGAGAGCTAGCCTCTCGGGACCTGAGATATTAAACATTCTAGCTTTAGGTAACTTGGCCCCTGGTTTCAACCTAATAGCACAGTCATAGGGGCGATGCGGTGGTAGTTCTGAACAACCTTTCTCAGAAAATACATCAGATTATGGCAAAGCAACGGCTCCGGGATACTGGGAGTCAAAGTGGAAATACATGTAGCCAGGCACCTCTCCTGACACTCCCTGCTCCACAGAATTATGTCCTGGGTCTTCCAATCAATAACAGGATTATGCATTGACAACCATGGAAAGCCCAGAACCATCTGAGCCGGTAAGTTACTAAGCACTTTACAAGTTACCCGCTCTGAGTGTAATACTCCAATGTGGAGTTGTATATCCAACACACACTCTGTGATCTCCCCTTGAGACAACGGGGAAGCATTGATGGTAACCACCCGGATGGGGTTCGGCAATTTCTCCACCGGAAATCCCGCTGTATGCGCGAACTTCTCATCAATGAGATTGGCAGCTGAGCCACTATCAACAAACACTGTAATAGAGAGCATTTGCCCCCCAAGTGCTACCCTAGCAGGGAGCATACACTGGGAATCCATGACGGAGGATACACAAAGGCTCAGACTAGTCTCCTCCAAACCCTCTGAGCCTATCAGTTTTCCGCCGGCGCGCCCTTCTTAGGTACCAGGGGGCAAGCGTTAATAAAATGTCCTCCTTTGCCACAAAAAAAACAAACCCCCTGCCTTCTGTGCCAAGGATGTTTAGGCTTGTTACTCGGTGACTGTGCTATACCAGCGATCTGCATGGGTTCCACGGATTCACCCGAGGCAACCTCACCTACAACTCCCCCACCTCCCGGAGGCAACGAAACCAGCGCCCCCTGACGGAGACGGCGGTCTATGCGTACTACAAGTGCCATCGCAGCCTCCAGAGAGGCGGGAGTCTCGTACATTAGGAGAGTCTGTTTAACCCTTCCAGAAACCCCATGCAAAAATTGACTTCTAAGCGCAGGGTCATTCCACTGCGTGTCCACCGCCCAGCGCCGGAATTCCGTGCAGTAATCCTCAGCTGGTCGCCCACCCTGTAGTAGTGAGCGTATCTTAGACTCTGCTAAGTTTAATCTATCCGGATCGTCATAGATCAAACCCAGAGCAGAGAAAAAAAAAATCTACAGACTCAAATGCCGGTGAGTCAGAAGGGAGTGAAAAGGCCCAAGCCTGAGGGTCACCACTCAGCAAAGAAATCACCAAGCCCACGCGTTGAGCCTCATTACCTGAGGAATGTGGACGCATACGGAAATACAATTTGCATGATTCACGAAAAACCGTGAACTTACCACGATCACCAGCAAATCGTTCAGGAAGGGGAAACTTGGGTTCAGCTGCCCTGGCTGCAGCCTCAGCAGGTACTGCAGGAGCTGACAGGCCTTGTTGCTGGACCGCCCCCCTAAGTTCAGTGACCTGTATGTATAGAGCCTCCAGCTGCTTGGTTAGGGAAAGTATAGGATCCATAGTAAGTAACCCCTATATTCCCTATCTATACTTTTTTTTTTTTTTTTTTAACTTTAGTATTTGGGCCGACTATATTGTCATGGTATGCCTAAGTTACTTTAGGCTAAAACCCCGGGACCCCTGCGGTGTCCCTCAGACTAGGGAAAACCCTGTCTGTCCCTCAACCCAGGGTTTACACTGAAGGTGTGCCTGCCTGGGCCTCCACCCTGTCCCTGTCTCCTGTCCAGCCCTAAGCTGAACCCACCACCCTCCACCCAGTGAGGGGACCAGACACCAGACCCCACAAATACGTATGGACAGGGGTAAAAGAAACACCACACCGTTAATACGCAAGGGAATACAATAATGTGCAAGGTCAACCAAATATATATATATAACAGATAGGAGAAAGAACAACTGAGAGATATACTGCACCAGATATCAGACGCTCCAAAACCACCACTGCTGACCGGTATTGCTAGCACTAGGCAAAAGCTATAGTCGGCGACGCCCATAGTCAGGACGGACTATTTAAAGACCAAGGGCGTGGCCCAGCCCTCAGCCAGCATGACAACCTGGTTAACCCTATCCCGACTGGAACAGAATACCCAACAAAGTCCCTGAGCATACTGTAGTGGAATAGGGTATTACCGCTGTCTGCCGGACACCCTGGTGTGAACAGTGTCCGACATGACACAGACACACTGAATCCAAAGACTCCACATTTACCTTCTGGACCACACCCTCTGGTGGAGATATGGTGAACAGCCTCCCACCCACTCTTCAGCTGTTTACAAAAACCTAGCCTTTAATATGGCCAATTAACCCCTCTCAGCACATAGTATGCTGGAGCATTTTTACCAGGTTTATGCATACCACCGAGACTAACATCCTTTATGACACATATTTCCCCTTCAGGATTTTCCCAGTGACCTTGTCACCGTCTATTTACTTAATCTATGTGATGTATTCAGGAGGCCCTTAAAATAAATGTTTTTAGATATTTGATACCCATCACCAGTGTCGGACTGGAGCACCTTGGGCCCATCAGAGAAAATCATTCTTGGGGCCCACTATGTAGTTACATAGAAATAAATACAAGACCACCAATTGAGCAGTAAAACATGCTAATATCAGGGTATAATATAAGGTAGTACATGTCTTAATGATATAGCAGGAGTTGGGGTAGCCCCACTCATAGAATATAAAGTTGCCCCCTCATAGAATTTAATGCCGCCCTCATATAGTATAATGCAGCCACCTTCACAGAGTATAATGTAGCCCCCTCAAAGAATATAATGTAACCCCCCTCATAAAGTATAATGCTGCCCCCATAGAATATAATGCAGCTCCGTCATAGGTTATAATGCAGCCCCCTCATAGGGTATTATGCAGCCCCCATAGAATATAATGTAGCCCCCTCGCATAGTATAATGTAGCCCCCTCATCGGGTATCATGCAGCCCCCATAGAATATAATGTAGACCCTCACAGAATATAATGTAGCCCCCTCATAGGGTATCATGCAGCCACCTCATATAGTATAATGCAGCCCCCCACAGTTTCACAGTCCTACGGTATTATAGTCACCAGCACTCAATCACTGATTACATATACTGTGTGTGTGTAATGTATATGTGTGTGTATCACGCTCTCTCTCTCTATATATATATAATATTGTTCCCCCGCTGATCCCAGCTCTGCTCCGATCTCAGCAGCTGCACAGCCGTCTGCCCGGCACACAGCAAGGAGCGCGATGAAATGACGTCACCGCACAGCCGCTGTGTTAGAGGCAGAGGGGAATGATGGGGGAGGTAACGCCATCTGACATTCTCGCCTCCATTATTGCTTTCAACTGTATCGCGTTACAGTTGAATGCGGAACACCCTGGGGGGTGGCACTGGTGCCGGGTGGGCCCCCCTGACTCACAGGCCCCATAGCAGCTGTGTGGTGTGCCACTATTAGTGGCACGCCACTGGCTTGGTGCCCCTGAGGGAGTGGGGGCCCTAGTCTTCCTGGTGTGGAGAGCAGTGAATATTCATTCCCTTTAGTAGTGAGCACACATGATAGCCTAGTTACTGCAGGAACAGGTGGTTGCGGCTAACACTGCCCACTATTAAAGTGAAATTAATTCACTGCTCTCCATGCCCATGGGCATGGGGAGCAGTGAATATTCATTTCTCTTTAGCAGCGGGCACAGGCTGCAGCCAGGTCCTGCCTCCTGTTACCCACTGCTCCACCGCTGCTGCGCTGGCACCGGCCAGGTGGCCTAAATCACAGGCCCCATAGCAGCTGTGTGGTGTGCCGAAATTAGCAACACCCCACTGGCTGGGGGCCTCTCAGGCAGTAGAAACCGTAAGCAGCTGCCGGGCCCTGTATGCCAGCAGTTGTCAGTGCTTGGGTCCACCAGAGAATCCTCCAGTTCTTCGGTGGGCCAGTCCGACCCTGCCCATCACTGATTACTATCCATATAGTACCCTGAGGATAGGGAATATAAAAGTGACAGCACTGCGCAGGATCTGAGTGCAATATTAAAAATATCACAAATGAAAATACAAAGCTGATGCACTCACCAAATTGAGGTTGAAGGAACAGCGTATTGGCCCTGGGGGAATGCCCCAAACCAAGGTCCTAATTACTCGGTATGCTGCACGGCTCCTGGTCAACGGGGCGATTCTCAGTCATCCGCAGGTATAAGATAAAAAAAAAAAAATTCAGTCTGATGTCATGGTCATTGTTTCGGTATAAATGTATATTTTACCTGATGAAGGATTTTTTTAAGCCGAAACGCGTTGTTTTTACTGCTGCACTTCAGAATAAAAATCTTTTAAATTTTTTTTTAAGTAAGCCGATCTCTCACATTATACTTTTTTCAGGAGCGCCAGCATCAGACTGGATTTTTTTTCTTTGATTACTATCCATGTATATCGTGAGTTTACATTAAATATTCATATATGTTTAGTATTTAAAGGGGTTGTCCCGCAATCACAATTTATCTGCTATTTCTAGTGATGAGTTGCTGATCACGCTCCACAGATCATGAAAACTAGAGTCCTCATATCCCATTTTGAGTACACCATTCAAACGGTGATCCATTGAAAGTCTAGAAAACCAGTTGAGGTACCTGAGTGTTGTACTCTTCTATCTCCATCAGTCCTATAAACTTTGAACGGAAAATGTTGTGGCCAGACATCACTAGAGAATAGATAATAAATGTAGAAACTACAATTAGAAGACTAGAGCAAGTGAATTACCATCGTTGAACATAAATGAATTTGTTGAGAAAGGAAGGTGAGAAGGACCTATGCAAAAGTTGATAGTATCGAAAGGCCGAGGGAAAGCTTGATTTGTTAATATGGACGCCAAGTCACAAATATTGTGAACTGGTGTTTTAAGAGATGAAAAAGATTCTTTTTTGCTGTAAATTATAATACAGTTGTGGCCAAAAGTATTGACACCCCTGCAATCGGTCAGATAATACTCAGTTTCTTCCTGAAAATGATTGCAAACACAAATTTTTTGGTATTATTATCTTCATTTAATTTGTCTTATATGAAAAAACACAAAAGAGAATGAAGAAAAAAGCAAAACATTGATCATTGCACACAAAACTCCAAAAATGGGCCAGACAAAAGTATTGGCACCCTCAGCCTAATACTTGGTTGCACAAACTTTAGCCAAAATAACTGCGACCAACCGCTTCCGGTAACCATCAATGAGTTTCTTACAATACTCTGCTGGAATTTTAGACCATTCTTCTTTGGCAAACTGCTCCAGGTCCCTGATATTTGAAGGGTGCCTACTCCAAACTGCCATTTTTAGATCTCTCCACAGGTGTTCTATGGGATTCAGGTCTGGACTCATTGCTGGCCACCTTAGAAGTCTCCAGTACTTTCTCTTAAACCATTTTCTAGTGCTTTTTGAAGTGTGTTTTGGGTCATTGTCCTGCTGGAAGACCCATGACCCTTGAGAGAGACCCAGCATTCTCGTACTGGGCCCTACATTATGCTGCAAAATTTGTTGGTAGTCTTCAGACTTCATAATGCCATGCACACGGTCAAGCAGTCCAGTGCCAGAGGCAGCAAAGCAACCCCAAAACATCAGGGAACCTCCACCATGTTTGACTGTAGGGACCGTGTTCTTTTCTTTGAATGCCTCTTTTTTTTCTTCTGTAAACTCTATGTTGATGCCTTTGCCCAAAAAGCTCTACTTTTGTCTCATCTGACCAGAGAACATCCTTCCAAAACATTTTAGGATTTTTCAGGTAAGTTTTGGCAAACTCCAGCCTGGCTTTTTGACCCTGTTGTACCCTTGGACCGCATGGCAGCTTGAACTTGTTTGGATGTTAGTCGAGGTTCTTTATCCAACATCCGCACAATCTTGCGTTGAAATCTCTTGTCAATTTTTCTTTTCCGTCCACATCTAGGGAGGTTAGCCACAGTGCCATGGGCTCTAAACTTCTTGATGACACTGCGCACGGTAGACACAGGAACATTCTGGTCTTTGGAGATGGACCTGTAATCTTGAGATTGCTCATGCTTCCTCACAATTTTGGTTTCTCAAGTCCTCAGACAGTTCTTTGGTCTTCTTTCTTTTCTCCATGCTCAATGTGGTACACACAAGGACACAGGACAGAGGTTGAGTCAACTTTAATCCATGTCAACTGGCTGCAAGTGTGATTTAGTTATTGCCAACACCTGTTAGGTGCCACAGGTAAGTTACAGGTGCTGTTAATTACACAAATTAGAGAAGCATCACATGATTTTTCGAACAGTGCCAATACTTTTGTCCACCCTCTTTTTTATGTTTGGTGTGGAATTATATCCAATTTGGCTTTAGGACAATTCTTTTTGTGTTTTTTCATTTAAGACAAATGAAATGAAGATAATAATACCAAAGAATTTGTGTTTGCAATCATTTTCAGGAAGAAACTGAGTATTATCTGACAGAATTGCAGGGGTGTCAATACTTTTGGCCACAACTGTATATGTAAATACTTTTATGCCCCACTCAAAAACAAAAGTATTGTAAGAGAGATTCCTTTATTGGCTTACCCCAAAAATTATATTTGCTCTCAGAGCAAAGAGGCCCCTTCAAAGAGAAGAAACATTATAAACAAGTAAACTAATTGGAGAACTTATTGAAGCTTGATTTTTACATTTAAAAAAATTATTTTGCATCTGCAACATGAACCCTGGAAAAAATGCAGATCCAAGACTCACTGGCAGTTTCCTTATATTTTGCTTCTTCCGTGCTTTCCTTTCCACAGAAAGCTTCAGAAGGTGTCTCCATCACAAATTTGGTAGAAATGGAGCGACTGTCGAATGGCTCACTCTTGTGTTCATGCGATTTGCTTTACCTTTGTCACTTTTGATATGTTTACAAAGATGTTTTAAGCAGTAATTTCATTTCTCTTTTCTTAAATCACAGACTTAATCTTTAATTAATCTTTATATCTACAAGATGGGTGAGAAAGATGGAAATTCTGACAACTTGTTCCTAAAGGATGATATAGTAAAGGGTGAAAAAGCTGAAGGTCGCGTGCAAAGCTGGCAGAATGCTATGAGAAAGAGAGCATCACGAACTGGAAATCAAATGCACACAATGACGTTAAGGAGTGTCCGTGGATTCCTCCATCGAAATGCTTTTGTGATTCTCACAATTGCGGCTGTCGTGCTGGGTATGCTATTTAGAGCTGTTATTGTTGCTCTATTGTTCATAGGATCAATAATCTGTCTTAATTCAGACAATATGATAACTAATGATTTCTAATTATGTATTATGTTAAACATCTTTTATATATTCCTTTTAATATATTTTTGTAATTTCTTCAGGTATCGTTTTGGCTTTTGCTCTAAGACCCTACAAAATGTCTTATCGGCAGATCAAGTATTTTTCTTTTCCTGGAGAACTGCTTATGAGGATGCTACAGATGCTAGTGTTACCTCTTATAGTGTCCAGTTTGGTAACAGGTAATCATCCAGTTTTCATTTTCACTGTTCTATAGTTCACAGTTTTTGTGGTTGTTATGGGAAATAGCTGGGAAACGTGTTCACAGAACGTCCTTTAATATCTTTCCTATAATGCCACAGGTCAGTTATAACAGGTTGATGAAGACTATGCATCCCAGAAGGCAAATCGCCAAAGCAGATATCTAAGATTTCCGCTATGAAACCTGGACTATGCTTTACATACATATACATATTGGCAAAATAGCGTGGCACCTTATTATTTACACAAAAGCCACCTCTGATATAAGCAGTGGTTGATGCAATGCGCTTGATTCACTACATTATGCATTTAACAAACTACCCAGTTCACAGTTATATGGAAGCATAGGTAAATTTGTGAATGATTATGTTGTAATATTTGCATGCAGCTGAAAAGTGGGCCCCCAGAGTCCATGTAATTGGTAGGCCCTTGGCACCCAAGTCCAACAATGTCCCCAGTAACAAACCACTTAGAG
Organism: Dendrobates tinctorius; assembly: GCF_039654945.1. Classification (NCBI taxonomy): domain Eukaryota; kingdom Metazoa; phylum Chordata; class Amphibia; order Anura; family Dendrobatidae; genus Dendrobates; species Dendrobates tinctorius. The sequence continues at coordinate 87,362,193 of NW_027361679.1, read as the reverse complement.
GATCACATAAATATGTATCATCACATCTCTAAGGATACATGTTGCTTAGCCGATTTACAAAGCTGGGCTAACAACCCATAAATGGAGTTGTCAGCTTTCTACAATCCCAGTTAAGCAATGTTTGACTGGAAGATGCAGCTGGAACTCCATATAATTCAGCTTTAGTTCGAGGAGAAATGTTCAATTCTCCTTTTTTGCTCATTTTCCATATTGATTGTTTTAGGCATGGCATCTCTTGACAGCAAAGCCTCGGGTAAAATGGGCATGCGAGCAGTAGTTTACTACACTGTAACTACCCTACTAGCCGTTTTCATTGGCATTGTCATGGTGATCATCATTCATCCAGGCAAAGGCAGTAAGGAGACTATGACAGCCCAAGGAAAAATCGAGAGAGTACAGGCTACAGATGCTATGTTGGATTTAATAAGGTAAGAATAATAGTTTTATATTAATGAAACCTTCTAAAAACACCAATCATTAAATTCATACCATTCAAATCACATGCCTAATACTGTGTTGGTTCTCCTTGTGAAACCAAAATAGCGGTGACTTGTCTGAAAGTGTCCTGTGTTATATGGCACCAAGATTTTAGCATCAGATCCTAACAAGTATTTTAAAGGGAACCTGTCGCTTGATTCACGTGTTCCAAACTATCTAGTCCTTTGCCGACCCTGGCCAGCTGTTCGCAGCGCCATTAGAAGTGATTACCAGGTCTCTCGCCAAGTACACACATGGGAGAGACTAAAGGTACTGTCACACTTAGCGATGCACCAGCGATCCCGACCAGCGATATGACGCGGTCAGGATCGCTGGTGCATCGCTAAATGGTCGCTAGTGAGCTGCCACACAGGCAGATCTCACCAGCGACATAGCAGGGGTCGGGGGTCACTACTTACCTGTCAGACGAGGCGATCCTGACGTCCTCCCGCCCGCATCCACGCGTCGCTCGTCTCCACAGCTGGAAGCCCCAGCAGGAAGCTGACGACGAGAAACGGTCCAGGACATTCTCGCACGATCAGTGATAACCAGCGGCGGAGCAGTCGGAGGTAAGTATCAGACATAGCGATATCGCTAGCAATATCGCTATAACGTCACAAAAACCAGTGACGTTGTAGCGATATCGCTAGCGATATCGCTTAGTGTGACAGGCCCTTTAGTATGGTGTGGGGAGAAGTCTCAAACTATATACACTCTGGCATTAAGAGAAAAATTTACCTGACTGCAATCTTCAAATTACAGTGTAGCCACCATGGATTTTATTTGTTCTTCCAGCACATACTCCAAATGCTCTCTTGGTTTGGGATTTGAGGAATTTGGAGGCCAAGTCAATATTATGAACGCATTATCATGTTCCAGACACCATTCCTAAAATATTATTGCAGTCTGGCAGTGCTAAAAAAAAAAAAAAAAAAAGGCCAATGGATTATGTAATGCAGTCTAAGTACACTCCTTTAAGGCAACTGTAACATTGTTTGGAAGGTGGTACATTTCATAGTAACATCCTGGTAAATGTCAGGAGCCAAAGTTTCCAAGAGTATTTTCACACTGTTGCATCGTTTGGTTGCAGAAGAAACTTGTGTGAGTAGATTATATGGGGTAGTTCAACTTTTATCTTCACAGAACATGAGGTACAGGCATCAGCTTCTTAATGCAGCATAACAGGAAGTCTGAAGGACCTTTTATCAGAGAGAAAGTGAAATCAAAGTACAACAAGTATATGCATTACATTCAACTAAGCATATAACAGTAACAACATCGCCGTCTACTGTCAGAAAAGTGTAAACTCCTCCTGCACACAAATAAGTCTGTATCTGTTGCATATCTACAAACACCCTTTCTCAACAGTAAGGACTTATTCATTTAAGCCTAATTTCTTTATCAGTCTCTGATGTCTTACAGCATTCAACACCTTTGTGAAAATATCTGCTGTCATATCTTCAGTACTCTAAATTTAGGATTCCTCATTCCTGGTGATCTCTCAAGAAATGAAACTTCACATCAGTGTGTTTAGTTCTTGGATTAACTCTTTCCATCTGAGCAAGAACTAGACATCCTTGATTATCTTCCTACATCTTTGTTGATCCCAATTGTCCTAAGTCTGTCAGCGGTTCTCTTAACTATAGAACTTCTAGACTGGCATGTGCTGTGGTAACACATACTGCTTCTGTCGACGACAGTGTTACTATAGATTGTTTCTTACTAGTCCAACTAATTGGTCTGCCTGAGAACAAGAAAAGATAGCCACTGGTAGATTTCCTGTCAATTGGATCTCCAGCCCAGTCTGTATCAACGTATCTGGTTAAAATGCATTTCTCACTTGCAGGTAGTTTCAGTTTAACATGGCTAGTCCCTTTCAAATAACAGATTACTCTCTTCTCTGCATTCCAATCCATTTTGTTTGACTTTGACACCTTCCTGCTCAAAATTCCCACTGATGCTGCAATGTCTGGCCTGTACCAGTTGCAAGATATAATAATATTCCTATTGCCTATCTGTATTGTTCATTATTCGGTAACAGATTCTGTTCACTATTTATTTCCTTCATAGTTGGTATCTATTGCAGACTTTACTGGTTTTGCATCTTTCAATCCAAATGTTTCCATTATATCTTGAATCATGTGATTTTGATTAAGATGGATACTCCCATCTTCTTCTCTTTCTATCTGCATTCCTAGGTACTGTTTCACATTTCCCAGATCTTTGATCTCGAAGGGTTGATCCAAAATTTTAACTATCTCCGCTTCATCCCTTTCTTTTTCAAAACAAACTAAAATATCGTCCACATATATCAGCACATAGATCCATCTGTCTGTCAGTGTCTTTGTACATAGACAAGGATCCGCTTTGCTTCTTTGAAAATGTTCATTTATGAGTCCTTCTGTGATTTTATCTTTCCACGCTTTGGCGGCTTGTTTTAAACCATATATACTTTTCTGTAGCTTACAAACCATGTTTGGTTTCCTTTTATCCTTGAATCCTGGGGGTTGTTCCATGTAAATGTCTTCTGTTAAGTCTTCATTCAGAAATGCTGCCTTTACATCCAGATGTTTCAACTGCATTTGTTTCGTTACTGCAACTGCAAACAAAGTTCTGATTGTGGTGTGTTTTGACAACTGGAGCAAATGTCTCATCATAGTCTTCTCCATGTTTCTGAGAATAGCTATGAGTCTTGCTCGGTATCGATCCGCTGTGCCGTCTGCTTGATATTTTACTTTAAAAACCCATTTACATTCTATAGCCTATTATTCCTTTGGTAGTTCTGTCAGTGTCCATGTCTTTTGAATCAAGCATGGATTTTATTTCTGTTTCTGCAGCCTTTATCCATTTGTAGGCCTCTTCTTCCGAAAGATGAGATGTGTCCTCCCAAGATGTAGGTTCATAAATTTTGTTTGTACTTGCCTTGTATGACAGACGTTGAGGTAGTCTTCCCTTGTTTTCTCTTATTGCATGTCTTTGTTCTGTGTCTGTATGTAGCTGTATCTCTTGACTTTCAGTTTTTTGATTTTCATTGATTTCCGCTTCTTTCTCTTCAGATGTTCCCGCAATTATATCACTGTCGTTTCTCTCACTTTTCGTTTCCAGTGATGTCATTATGTCATCATTTATATCTTCAATGAATGCTATACTGTTACTCACTGTGATTCTGTCTGTCTTGGGATCTAGGATTCTATATCCTTTGCAATTGTCACTCTATCCGACAGATATTCATTCAATGGCTCTGAAGTTTGAAGTTTGGAGTGTTTTTCTTCTGGAATAGACACAAAAACTTTGTGTGACGGACTCGGCTCCTGCTGAGCCCATTTTTTGAGTGAACCCTCTGGGTCGTGGCACCCACCCACCGAGGGCGAGCTGACCTTGTGAGAATCCACCCCCTATACAGGGAGTGTCAGGGGCAAGACCAAGGGGGTGAGCCACCACGACTGATGGGACCAGACGGCCGGCTCAGGGGACACTAGACGAGTGTCTGACGACAAGGACGAGCAGTAAGCAAGACGAGACAAGACATAGGTGCAAGGTAACTTCATTAGAATAACTCAGGATCACATACAGTGTAAACAAGCAAAACGTGCAAGGTGCGCGCGTGGGCACGCCAAGGTCCATAACATGGTATGTGCCAGGTGGCACGCCTAGGTACAGGTAATGGCATGATGGCATCGGACTCCAGACTGCTGGCAACGATCGACATCATCAAGGCATCAGGCTGCAGACATCAGCTCCGGAGGTCAGGCCGCAGTCATCCAGCTCGTGATCTCTGGCAGCGATCGACAGGTTCCGGGCATCCGGCAGGCAAACCAGGGTCCAGGCAAGAAGGCACGAAGATATCCAGGCAGGGCGCGTGTTTAGGGAACACGCCAAGGTCCAAGGCTGGGTGCGTGTGTAGGGGACACGCCAGGGTTCAAAGCGAGGTGCGTGTGTAGGGGACACGCCAAGGTTCACAAACGAAACAGGGTGCATGTGTAGAGCCACGCCAAAGCATAGGATAAGACAGAGTGCGTGTAGAGACACGCCAAGGCACAAGGTACAAGACAGAGTGCGTGTAGAGACACGCCAAGGCACAAGACAGGGTGCGTGTAGAGACACGCCAGGGTCCATGGTACAAGACAGAGTGCATGTAGAGACACGCCAAGGTTCAAGGCAGGGTGCGTGCTAGGAGCGAAGCCAGGGTTCAAGGCAGGGTGCGTGCTAGGAGCCACGCCAGGGCACAAGGAAGGGCTGCGTGCTAGGAGCCACGCAGGGGGCACGCCACACTGGCCAGTGCACACGGCTGTGCACAAACACGTGGCACTTACCACGGCACAGGAGACGGCCAAGGGGAACCCACGCCGGTGTTTAATGCAAGGACAAGGCAGGGAACAAGGCAAGGAACAAGCAGAAACAGAGCCAGGTCAGAGCGAGGACAGAGTCTAGCAGCGGAGCGTAGGCAGAAGCCCAGAGCCGGGCCAAGGGAAGACCTTGGGACTAGACATAGAAACGAGCACTAAGGAGAGGAGAAATGGTGCGTGTGCCAGGGAGCACTACAGAGCACCATAGGAGAGAGCGAGGCAGAGCAAGCAAAGACTGAGACCATAGGGAGGAACACAAAGCAAGGAATAGAAAGGCAGAGAACACAGGGAGGACTACAAGTCAAAGCATAGCAAAAGCAAGACATGGCAAAACAGGCGAGGCAGAGAACACAGGAAGGACTACAAGTCAAAGCATAGCTAAAGCAAGACATGGCAAAACAGGCAAGGCAGAGAACACAGGGAGGACTACAAGTCAAAGCATAGCAAAAGCAAGACATGGCAAAACAGGCGAGGCAGAGAACACAGGAAGGACTACAAGTCAAAGCATAGCTAAGGCGAGACATAGCAAAACAGACGAAGACAAAGAACAGCAGAAGGACTACAAGGCAAAGCAAGGCAAAGACAAACATGGCACGAGAGACAACACAAGACATGGCACAAGACAAGAGGCGGAATACGAGCACGGAGCGTGTGCAGAGACGCACTACAGAGCAAAGTGCAAGGGCACCGAATGGAGGGAGCAACCCCACAGACCCAGAGCCTTGCAGGGAAGCAACACAATAATCAGGCCCTGAGCATAGGAAGGGGAGGCCTGATATAGGGCATAGCACCTCCTCCTGCAGGTCAGGACCAGGGGAGCACTTCCAGGATTCTAGACATGATAAGATGATAGCAGAACCAGACAGTGCAGGATCTTAGGAAACGTCACATGATCAGGGTTTCAGACATGACGAGATGATCACCGAACCAACCAGTGCAGGATCCTAGCAAGAACGCATGATCCGGGATTCTAGACATGAGATGATTGCAGAACCAGACAGTGCAGGATCTTAAGAAACGTCACATGATCAAGGACTCCGGACATGACGAGAAGATCACAGAAGGCAGAGCAGAAACGCAGGCATCCTGCAGCTCAGACATGAGGTGAGTGTGCACACTGCTCTAGGGAACATGCAGGACAGAAGACAAAACATGCGCATGCACATCGCTCCAGGAGTTCTTGAGACAAACAGACATGGCAGACATGGCGGACGTGACACTTTGCAACCAAAAACTCTTAAATGATTCACACTTGGTTTCTTGCCTTGCCACTGTTCATATGGGTTTTTTTCAGTTTTCCTGAAAAAAAGTCTGTTTTGCAGATAAGTATCTGTCATTGCTACTTCACCCCAATATTTCTCTGGTAGTTTGGAGTCTGTTAGCATACATCTTATCATTTCAGAGTTCTATTTTTTTCTTACTGCTACCCCGTTATGTTCAGGTGTGTATAGAACAGTCTTTTGATGCTCTATTCCATTCTGTCTTAAGTAATTTTCTACTTGGTGTCCTGTAAATTCCCCTCCATTATCACTTCTGATGATTGGCTTCCTCTGAAACTTGTTATTTGACTTTGTCACATAGTCTTCCAATTTTTCAAAAACTTCACTTTTGTTCTTTATCAAGTATGTGACTATGTATCTTGAGTAGTCATCTATGAAGGTCACCATATATCTATTACCTTCTGATGTGGTCACTTTCATGGGTCCACAAACATCAGTGTGTACCAAGTCAAGTGGTATGGTGCTTTTTCTCTCACTCTCTTTAGGTATAGATACTCTTGTAGCTTTAGATTTTAAACAACATTCACATTTTATGGTAATTGAGCAATCAGATATCAATAGGTCTTTTGTCAAATTCTTCTTTTGTAACGCCATTATACTCTCAGGATGTGTATGTACTAGACATCTGTGCCACATGTGAATACAATTCTTGTGATCATGTGTACATAGCGTCATCTGTTCCTTTAATGTGTCTAGATGATATAATTGTTCACCTGCTTAGACATTAATTATTACCTTATCTCCCGCTAGGATTGTACAATTATCTTTGAATTTTACAGTAAGGCCTTTGGTTTTCAGACATTTTACGGATAACAATCCACTTTCTAGTCCTGGAACATATAACACATCCTTTACTAGTAATTTTTAATTATGCCCAAGTCTATCAGGACAGATTGGCATTCCTTGTCCAATGCCTTCTGCGGTTATTTTACTCCCATCTGCAAGATAAATTGCTTTCTTCTTATTTTCATAATGTTCAGTACAGAAGTTTTTTTCACTAGTCATGTGACTTGTTGCTTCTGAGTCAATAAACCAGCCTGATGATGACTCTTTATCAGTTACTCTAAATGTACCATTCCAGTGATCTGTGTTGTGAACTCCCTTGCTCGGACTTCTGAGCCAAAGCTCCGTCTGGTGGTTACTGAGAGTAGTGGAGCTGGCTAGGTTGATGGAAGTTCCCCACCTGACGACGATAATTGGGAACCTGGGATTACTGGCTGGGAGCATAAATTGAGCTTGCTGCTCTTGGTGTTTGCTGGTGATTTCCTTCTTGTGAATTTGGAGTTCTTTTGTCTCCTGCCTGATCTGCATGGTTCAGTTAAGTGATTCTTTTGCTAATGCTTTGCATCTAATCTGGTTGTGCCTTTTTTTTTGCTTTCTGCTTTGTTGCTAGGGTTCAGCATGCTCCCTGCTGGCGGCAGCGCTGGGCCCTGCTTCATATGTTACAGCTTGTTCAGTCCCCTGTTATGTTAGTATCTTTTGCTTTGCTTCCAGTTTATACCAGAGTGCTGATCTAGCGGGGGTGAGGTCGTGTGGCCTCAGGTTTTTTGTATATCAGAAGTGTTGGATTTTTTTAGGGTTTTGTGTGTGATTAGACAGTACAGGACAGAAAATATACTGTCTGTAGACAGCTTGGGCATCACCGTTTGCTCAGTCTGTTTTCTGCCTGTGTTTGTGTCTCATCTTGTCTCACTGACAATATGTTTGGGGGCTGTCTATTCCTTAGGGGATCTGCTCTGGGGCAGTTTAGATTTCACCTTTCTGGCTTTAGGCTTAGTTAGTTCTCCGGCTGTGACGAAGCGTCTACGGCATCGTAGGAACGCTCCACGGCTACTGCTAGTTGTGTTGATAGGATTAGGGGTCTGCAATCTGTTTAGTTACCAACCTCTCTGGTTTTCTTTTGGCTTAACCTGTTCCTGCCATCCTCTTCGGTGACCCATTCATAACAGATCTGCATGTGGCTTAGAAATTGTCCTTTTTACTTTGTTTATTCTCCTTTTTGGTGTAATTTATTTTGTCCTGCATTCCATATAGTACAGTCTTTCTTTAAATGTCCCTTTTTATTACAGCTGGAACATTCTCTTGTGTCTGTATCATGGGGCTTCTTGTCTGTCGCTTTAAGAGAATTTTCACTCTCCCCTTCAGTGGAATCGTTTGTTTGCTCTTTGCTTCTAGGATATTCATCTATAAGTCTGGTCTATACAAACTCTAGTGTAATGTCTGCTTCAGGTCTTGTTTCTAGTGCATTTATCAGATCCGTATATGAATCTGGTATACTGCACAACAATGTTGCGGCTATATGGCTTTCCTTAATGTCTTTATTTTGTAAAGTTTTCTTAGCACGAATAGTTTGTAATTTAAGCTGGATCTTTCATGTAGCTTTCTCAATGCTTCCCACATTCCCTTTGCTGTATACTCATGCCTTATGTGGATTAACTGATTATCCTCCACTAATAAGCTGATAGTAGCTCTTGCTTGTCTGTTTTTCTTCTGCCATGTCTGATTATTATCATTGGGTATGTCTGTAGTGATTACCTACCATAAATCATCTTTAGACAACAACTCTCCACTTTGAACTTCCATAACTGATAGCTCTCATTGTTCAGCTTAGTTACTGTGAGTCTCAGCTCTGAACTGCTGCTCTTCTTTAACTTGTCTTACTTGTATGGAGAGAATTTCTCTGAAGTATTCTTTTGGATTCACCAAGTCCTTTTTGTCTTCTATGCTAGGCCCATAATCTGTTGCATAGTTTGGTTGCAGAAGAAACTTGTGAGAGTAGATTATATGGGGTAATTCAACTTTTATATTCACAGAACATGAGGTACTTGCATCAGCTTCTTACTACAGCATAACACGAACTCTGAAAGGACCTTTTACCATAGAGAAAGTGAAATCAAAGTACAACAAGTATATGCATTTCATTCAACTAAACATATAACAGTAACAACATCACCATCTACTGTCAGAAATCTGTAAACTCCTCCTACACACAAATAAGTCTGTATCTTTTTCATATCTGCCAACACACACTTCATCTGTTGGTTAGCCCTTCTTCCACAGTGCAGTTTTTCTCCATACTTGTCTTATGGATACCTGAGTTACAGTTAGTGTCAACAGCAACCGTGGCATCTAAGGTGTCCCTTCATCACCACTGTCCCTTCCCATCGACATGAAGTATTGCAGTATATTGTACTTGCAGATAATCAGTAATGACGAGTGTTTCAAGCAAAATAGACCGACAATCACCCATCGAATGAGTAAGGGTACAGTTACACCTAGCAAAGCACCAGCGATCCCGACCAGCGATATGACGCGGTCAGGATCGCTGGTGCATCGCTAGGTGGTCGCTAGTGAGCTGCCACACAGGCAGATCTCACCAGCGACATCTGACGCGGCGATCCTGCGTCCTCCCGCCCGGCTCCACGCGTCGCTCGTCGGCGCCACAGGAAGTGACCGACGAGGAATGGTCCAGGAGCTTCTCGCGCGATCAGCGATAACCAGCGGGGGAGCCGGTCGGAGGTAAGTATCACATGCAGCGATATCGCTAGCAATATCGCTGCAACGTCACAAAATCGGTGATTTACAGTGATATTGCTAGCGATATCGCAGTGTGTAACGGGGGCTTAAGACACTCGTTCATCTAATAAGATTATTAAGCAATCTTAAAAATTATCATTCTTGGCAGCACATTATCCTCCGTAAACAGGATTTGCTGCTGATAACATGATGTTCAATAGAATGATCGTATTAAGTTTCATGAGCACTTCCACTGTCTCATTGTGAAGTCACTTCATGGAAATCTACTTGGCTTATTCTACGGAATTGTAATACTCAGTACCTGGACAGTTGGTTTGAAAAGGCCATCTGCTTAGAGAGAACCATTTAAAGAGGTATTCCGAGGATCACATTGATGGGTCGGTGTGTCCTGTAGCTGAAGTCATTGACTGCAGAAACCTTCATTTTAACTCTAACTATTGTTAATCCTCCCACTGCCTTTAGTTAAAAAAACATACCATGAATTCTTTGTTGGATGGGGTCGGCCAGAACTTTTATTTACAATTCAACCATTAAAACAGTTAACGTGCAAAGTAATACTGAAGCAATATACCGATCACGGGACTCCCAAGTGAGCAAATCTGCTTTTAGCGCCACCATTTCATCTCCACAAGAACTATCAACCGGCAGCTGTGACTTGTCATAAGTAAGGGAACAAAACAGAAATTTCCTCAGCACACTGCCAGCTCAAAAGCATAACAGTTACCAAACCAAAGGACCTATTTGGTATAGCTGACATTGGTGACAGTAATTACCAATTACATTGATAAGTAGAAAAAAATATTCTTTTGCGCTCCATTAGCATTTCATTTGCAAGCAAATGAGCTTATGTATGAGTATCTATTTTTTTTTATTATTGATAAGCACTAGGATGAAGCAATTTGAATAAAAAAAATGCTACACACTTTGATGTACGTGTAATCGGTTACATTGCATTACATGACATGACATACTGGAAGTGATCTCCATTTTCTGACAGACACTCTTCGATATGGTGCTCCATGTTCCTAAATGTATTGGCAAGCTAATCAGGGAAAATAACTGCAATTTTACATTAGATGTTTTCCTTCAAATCTTCTACAGTGTCAGGCTTGTTCCAATAGGCTTTTCCTTTATGATCCAGCGACCATGATGGCTGAAGCCCCTTTGAAATTATTCTGTTGCCTAAAAAGGACTACATTTTTGCCATGCTCTTTGTTGATGTGTTTCTCAACGCAAGCAATGACAATCCAGGTCTTTCACCGGGAAGGAACAACCATGGGAAGGGCAGTCTCCAATGAAGGAAACCACCTATGCCAAAACATGGTATCCATCCACAGACAGCTGTTTCGGGGTATTGTCCCTCATCAGTGTGGAGTAGGAAACTGGCTAGTAGGAGCAATGCCTAGTAGCAGACTATGAAAAAAGGAGGATGATTGACCTCATGGAGATCAACATCCGACACTGCGGAGACACCATCACGTGTTTCTCAACGCAGTGATTCTAGAGCACTGCTCCCATCCCTTATGGGAAATATGTAACATGTGATGGTGTCTCCGCAGCTTATATATTTGCATGTTTTACAAAAACTTTTTAAGAATTTCAACAAAACATTAGTTTGTTCCTGCTTTGACATAGCTATGAACTGTATCTGCGTTCTTAAGACAGTTAAAATGAGGCCGTTGACTGGGGCCCAACTACCAAAAGGCTCAGTGCAAGTGCACCATTTTCCATATGGCTAAAGCAGCCCTAATTGGTGAAGACTAAGCAAACAGTATAAAGCCCTCTATATACTTCAGATATCTGTTAGCCAAATGATCGTTATCTCCCCAGACTCTCCCATACACTCAACTGGCCGAGGGCTCCTGTATTGTTCTTATGACAGAGCTACAGCCAGACATCTCATAGAGGGCAAATGAATTGGCAGTCAGAAATTGGACATGCTAGATTCTTCTTTTTCCCTACATCACCTATTTGTGAACAGTTGGGAGGTCCCCCTTACATGTTAGACTGGCAGCCGAACCTGTCAATATAGACGTTGGCCGGTCCACATTAGTCTAATGTGTATGGGTCCTTAAGAGCTTTTAATAGTGATAAAATGTAAAAATAGCAAACACTACACCTATTAGATCTCCGGCTGCTCCAGATAGTGTCTGATTATTTTTTTGCAGGGATAATGCCACTCACTTGCCTCAGTTATGCCTGCATGTACTGAATAAGACCACTGAATCCAGTGATCATATTTCCTTATGTTGTTGTTAAATTTATTTTTTAAATATCTGAAAATCCCATTTAGATTTTGAAGGTGGGATTTTTTTTTTGTCTGATGTTTAACCCCTTAACAACTGCCAATATTCCTTTTAATGTCCAGAACGACCAGATGTGCAAAACTGTTGCACTATTTATACCGCATGGTGAACATCGGAAAAGAAACCACGCCAAAAATGTTGCTTTTTCATCATATGCACTGTGACAGGGTCTCTGGTGCCGTACGTGAGGGGAGATATGTGTAGCAAAGATTACTTTCCTGTGTGATGTGAAATCCATAAATGTTTTCTCCAGCATGATATGTGCTGAGAGCAATCCAGTCGCTATGTGGGCCTGGCTTTCATGGTGGGTAGGTCAGAGATGGGTGGAATGCTTACCCACCATATCTCCACCTCCAGGGTGTGGGTGGAGGAAGTTTAGTGTCTGGCCAGTTTTTTTTTTCTCTGTTTGTGTGGAGGAAAGGAAGCCTCTATACTGAAGCTCCTGCAAGTGCTGCCATATGTGGTGTCTCAGAAGTACTAGGCAGTACTTGTATGAACTGTTTACTTTCTTTTGAGCTAGAAAGGTTGCTTATCTGTTACAAGTTTGGGTTTTTGGTTTATGACACAATAAACCACCCAGAGACTTTAAACAAATGTGGTCCAATGTCTACCTCGAGGAGCAACTAAGTGAGCCGACCTTCCACAGCACAAAAAATTTGAATAAAAAGTGATCAAAGAGTCATGTAGAAAAAAAATTAGTTAACCCTTTCACCACCTTGCGATTTTCCATTTTTGTGCTTTTGTCTTTTGCTCCCCTTCTTCCCATAGCCTTAAATTTTTATATATTTCCATTAATATTTCCGTATGAGGGCTTGATTTTGCTGTACTTTTGAAGGACACCTTCAACCACATAGTGTGCTAGAAAACGGGGAAAAAATTCCAAGTGTAGTGAAATTGCAAGAACGGTACAATTTCACAGTTGTTTTTTGGGTTTTTTATTTACCATGTTCATTAAATGCTAATAATGACCTGCCACTATGATTCTCCAGGTCAGTAGGCGTACGCAGATGCCAAACATGTATTGGTTCATTCTTATTTAAGTGGTGAAAAAACAATCCAAAGTGTCACGGGGCAGTAGTGGGAAAACAGGGGACGAGGAACCTGGGCCCCTGAACTGCCCCTCAGACTAAGGGGGTGCCCTGACTTTCCTTAACTAGGGGGTACACTTGATGGTAGTGAGGCCCATGTCACCGACCTGTCCCTATCGCCTGTTTAGCCCTGAGCTAAACCCCCAACCCCCTCCCCAGGAGGTGAGACAGGTAAAAGAGTGAACTGCACCAATAAAACAAAAGGAAAGATAAGACAGACGCCTTGGGGTTAAATCAACTAGAAAACAAAACTTCGCTTTATCTGCTGCAATGCACTGCACAGCAGAGTTAGGCACCAGAACAAGGTAATAGCTGAAGCTCCACTGCACTCAGCCAGCTCCAGACTCCAGCTTGGTTGGTCTCCAAAGAGGAAGTGTATCACCAACAGTTAGCTGCAGCACCTGGTGACCGTTTAAAGGAAGGTGGGAGTGGTCACCACCTGCATAGCAAACAGACCAGCCATGTAATTACACCAGCGGCCACCGGGGGGGAAAAACTGATATTAACCCCCGAAGGCCTGAAAGGAAACAGGTTAAATTTGCAAAGCAAAATCTGCCACAGATCCAAAAATGGATTGTGACACAAAGTTTATAAGGAAACAAAATGTCGCCATTTACTGAGACCTCTAGCATCTCAACTTTTTGGGATCTGGGGCTGGGTGAAAGTTTATTTTTTACACCCTGAGCTGACATATTTATTGATAGTATTTTGTGGAAGATACGATGTTTTGCTCACCTGTTATTGCATTTTATTGCAATATTGCAAAAAAAAGTTGTTTTGGCTTTTCATTTTTTTTTCTCGTTTACCGATCGGATTAATGTACTTTATATTTTAATAGATCAGACATTTCTGAATTCAGTTGTACCAAATATGCATTTTTTTTTAATTTATTTTGCATGGGACAAAAGGGGGTTGATTTGAACTTTGTGGTGGGTTTTTATTTTTTGTTAGGATCTAAAGGGTAACGTTTCTCCTTGCGGGGAGTGACATGTCAAGGCTGACATGCCAAGGTGAGGAGACTTTTAAGCCTTGCAATGCTCCTCTGGAAAATTAAATATGCAAATTGTCTGTTCAGAGAGGAAGAGGGCTAAAACGCTATCCTACGTGTAGCAGAAATCATGATCTCCTATGAGTGACGGCCACATGCTCAAGAGATTTACAATGACAAAAAAAGTTACAGCTCTCAGAATATGACTATGTAAAACTGTCACGATTCCACCACTCAGTGTCATAAGGACACCCTGAGTGACAGCTTATCCACCCTATAGGATCAGGGGTGTGCTGAACTGTCAGGATTGTGAGTGACAGCTCGGCTGTCCAGGATGGCGAGGTCTGTGGGGTGTCTTCCAAGTGTCACCCGTTTTAACTGGCTTGCAATGATTAGAACATTGCCAGTTAAAGCTTACAACCTGTTGTGAACTCATTTTCTGGTCTGCCTCTGGTTTCTGGTGAGGGAGCTGGTTGTGCTGACAGAGGAGTTGTGAGTTCTCTTTCCGGGCTCCCTCTGGTGGTGGCAGGAGGTAACATAGTAACATAGTTTTGAAGGCTGAAGGAAGACCTTATGTCCATCTAGTTCAGCCTATTTTTAGTGCAACTGTTCTGCATTGTTGATCCTGGGGAAGCAAAAAACCCACACAGTAAAAGCCAATTTTCTCCATAGGGAAAAAAATTCCTTCCCCTAAGATTGTCTTGGTCAACCATCTACCTATAATATTCTGTTATTCGTAACCTTCTATACTGTTACTCACAAGAAAAGCATCCATTCCTTTCTTAAATTCATTCAGTGAGTTGGCCATCACCACTTCCTCAGGAAGAGAATTCCAGAGCCTCACTGCTCTTACCGTGAAGAACCCTCTTCTATGCTGGTGCAGAAATTGTCTTTCCTCCAAACGAAGAGAATGCCCCCTTGTTCTCGTCACAGTCCTTGGTACAAACAGTTCATTGGAGAGATCTCTGTATTGCCCTCTGATATACTTGTACATATATATTAGGTCTCCACTAAGTCTTCTCTTTTCTAGAGTAAATAGACCTAATTTTGATAACCTTTCTGGGTATTGTAGTGAACCCAACTCCATTTATCATTTTAGTAGCCCGCCTTTGAACCCTTTCAAGTTCAGTAATGTCTTTCTTGAGCACCGGCGTCCAAAATTGCACACAATACTCCAAGTGTGGTCTGACGAGTGATTTGTACAGAGGGAGAATTATGTTTTCATCTCGTGTCCCCACACCTCTTCTAATGCATCCCATGACCCTATTTGCTTTGGTGGCAGCTGCCTGACACTGGGCACTCAAATTTAGCTTCTTATTGACTAAGATGCCTAAGTCTTTTTCCATGTCTGATTTCCCCAGCAGTTTCCCATTTAGTAAGTAATTGTAGCATCTGTTTCTCCTTCCCATGTGCATAACCTTACACTTATCTGTGTTAAACCTCATTTGCCATTTTTCAGCCTAATTCTCCAATTTACTCAAATCTGTCTGTAGTTGCAAACTGTCCTCCTTTGTGTTAACTACCTTACATAGTTTTGTATCATCTGCAAATACTGATATTTTACTGTGTAAGCCATCCACTAGATCATTAATAAATATATTAAATAGTAGGGGGCCCAATACAGAACCCTGTGGTACCCCACTAGTAACACTGGCCCAATCTGAGTATGCACCATTAATAACCACTCTTTCTTTTCTATCACTAAGCCAGCTACCTACCCATCTACACACATTTTCCCCTAGCCCAAGCTTTCTCATCTTACTTACCAATCTTTTATGTGGGACATTGTCAAATGCTTTAGAGAAGTCGAGATAAATGACATCCAATAATTCTCCTTGGTCCATTTGAAAGCTTACATCCTAATAGAAGCTGATCAGGTTAGTTTGACAGGAGCGATCCTTCATAAATCCATGTTGATATGGAGTTAAACATTTATTAACATTGAGATATTCCATAATGGTATCCCTTAGAAACCCTTCAAAAATTTTACCCACAACAGTTGTTAAGCTTACCGGCCTATAGTTTCCAGGTTCCCTTTTACACCCCTTTTTGAATATTGGTACCACATTTGCTTGCCGCCAATCAAAAGGAACAGACCCTGTTTCTATAGAGTCTTTAAATATAAGGAAAAGAGGCCTGTCTATCACATTACTTAACTCCCTTAATACCCGAGGGTGAATGCCATCAGGGCCTGGTGATTTGTCAATTTTAATCTTACTAAGGCGGTTCTGCACTTCTTCCTGGGTTACATAGTAACATAGTTATTAAGGTTGAAGGGAGACTTTTAAGTCCATCTAGTTCAACCCATATCCTGTTCTAACCTGCCCTAACATGTTGATCCAGAGGAAGGCAAAAAAAAACCCATGTGGCAAACAGTAAGCTTCACATTGGGGAAAAAAATTCCTTCCCGACTCCACATACGGCACTCAGACTAGCTCCCTGGATCAACGCAATATTAAGGAAACTAGTGTATATACCCTGTAATATTATACTTTTCAAGAAAGGCATCCAGTCCCTTCTTAAAATTTATTAGGGAATCACTCATTACAACATCATATGGCGGAGAGTTCCATAGTCTCACTGCTCTTACAGTAAAGAATCCGCGTCTGTGATTATGCTTAAACCTTCTTTCCTCCAGACATAGAGGATGCCCCCTTGTCCCCGTCACAGGTCTACGAATAAAAAGATCATTAGAAAGGTCTTTGTACTGTCCCCACATATATTTATACATTGTAATAACATCACCCCTTAGTGTTATGAATGGGAAACCGAGGAGGAAAAAAAGACAACATGCTAAGTCTCAGAAAACCAGAGAAGTTGGTAACTATGCAGATTGCAGATCCCTGAACTTACCCGCACATCTAGCAGCAGTCGTGGAGCATTCCTACGTTGGTCCTAGACGCCTCGTCACAACCGGAGAACTACATAAGCCTAAAGCAGGAAAAGAAGAAAACTAACTGCCCCAGAGCAGACCCCAAAGGAAAGACAGCCCCCCACATGTATTGACGGTGAAACAAGATGAAAACACAAACAAAGGCAGAAAAATAGGCTGAGCAAATGATGGGGCCTGACTAACTAGAAAGGACAGGAAAGGAAATATTCTGAGACAGAGCAAAAAAGAGGCCAATCTAATAAGGGACAAAAAGCAGATTGGCAAATACTGATTAGTAGGAGTGGAATTTCAGCATAGCCCCAGCAGGGGCAGGCTGATTACAACAAACTGAATTGACCAACAAGCGCAAGTGTGAACATTAGCAAAAAACAAACTTAACTTGCGAAGACTGGAAGAGAGCTGAAGTCCAGGACCTGAGAAGCAGACTGAATCACCAGCACCCGGATAGGGCGTCGGCTGTCTTATATCCAGTCTGATACTCTAGAGATCCAATCGTTATCTTCCTCATCAGGTGGCAGATCACTACCACTTAAGCCAACCGCATTACCTCCTGTCACCACCAGAAGGAGAACGGAAGGGGAACTCTCAACTGGTGGAGCAAAAAATGAGTTCATGACAGTACCCCCCCTTGAGGAGGGGTCACCGAACCCTCATCCATGCCACCAGGCCGATCAGGATGGGCCCGGTGAAAAGCACGAACCAATTTATTGGCATGAATATCAGAGGCAGAGACCCAAGAATTATCCTCCTGGCCATAACCCTTCCATTTGACCAAATACTGGAGTCTCCATCTAACCAAACGAGAATCCAATATTTTCTCTACCTCATTCCACATTGCCTTTAACCAATACAGGATCAGGAGGTGCCGCCACAGGAATACTGGCTCAACAAACCTCTTCAACAGTGACTTGTGAAATACGTTATGGATTTTGAACGTAACTGGAAGAGCCAATCGAAAAGAAACAGGATTAAGAATCTCCAAAATCGTATAAGGTCCAATAAATCTTGGCTTAAATTTTGGAGATGCAACCTTCATAGGAATATTCTTAGACGACAGCCAAACCATATCACCCACTTTAAACCGGGGACCAATGGTCCTACACCGGTTGGAAAAACACTGGGCCTTTTCCTGAGAGAGTGACAACTTATCCACCAATTGGTCCCACATCTGCTGCATTCTCACAAGCACAGTGTCCACACCTGGGCAGGACGAAGATTCCACTTGCCCTGAAGAGAATCGAGGATGAAACCCGAAATTACAGAAAAAGGGTGACATCAAAGTGGCAGAACTAGCTCTATTGTTCAGTGCAAATTCGGCCAAGAGCAAAAATGAGACCCAATCATCTTGATCAGCAGATATAAAACATCTTAAATAAGACTCCAGGGTCTGGTTTGTTCACTGTCTGCCCATTGGTCTGGGGATGAAACGCGGAGGAGAAGGATAACTGAATTCCCAGATTGGAACAAAAGGTTTTCCAGAATCTGGAAACAAACTGGACCCCTCTATCGGACACAATGTTCTCAGGAATCTCGTGTAACCGAACCACCTGTTGTAAAAACAAGGGCACCAACTCAGCGGAAGATGGCAACTTTGGGAGTGGTACAAGATGGACCATCTTCGAAAATCTATCACAAATCACCCAGATAAGTCATTCTCTGAGAGACAGGAAGATCAGAAATAAAATCCATTGAGATATGGGTCCATGGCCTCTTGGGCACCGGCAGGGGCATCAGCAACCCACTAGAACGAGAACAGGGTTTAGACCGAGAACAAGTCCCACAGGACTGTACAAAATTCCTGACATCACGAGATAAGGCAGGCCACCAAAACGACCGACTCTCCAAATCTCTGGTACCAAAAATACCCGGATGACCAGCCAATGCGGAGCAATGGACTTCAGACATCACTCTCTTTCTCCACTGGTCAGGAACATACAATCTTCCCATAGGGTAACGCTCAGGTTTATCCTCCTGAAATTCCTCCAGGGCGCGTCTCAAATCGAGCGAAATGGCAGAAAGAACTACCCCCTCACCTAGGATAGTAGTAGGCTCGGGTACATTAAGAGAATCAGCAAAGAAACTCCTAGAAAGGGCGTCTGCCTTAACATTTTTAGTGCCCGGAAGAAAAGAGACCACAAAATTAAAATGCGTGAAAAACAAGGCCCATCTAGCCTGTCTAGGATTCAAGCGTTTGGCCAACTCCAGATAAATCAGATTCTTGTGATCGGTGAGGACCACAAATTGATGTCTAGCTCCCTCCAACCAATGTCTCCACTCCTCAAATGCCCATTTCGTGGCCAACAATTCCCGATTCCCCACGTCATAGTTGCGTTCAGATGGGGAAAACTTTCGAGAAAAGAAGGCACAGGGATTCATCTTAGAAGTCACAGGGTCTTTTTGGGACAACACAGCTCCTGCACCAATCTCAGAAGCGTCCACCTCCACTTGAAATGGAAGTGAGACATCAGGTTGCCGTAAAACTGGAGCTGAAGTAAATCTCCGCTTAAGCTCCAGAAATGCTGAGACAGCCTCAGGAGACCAATTCAGCACATCAGCTCCCTTCTTGGTCAGATCAGTCAGTGGTTTGACAATACTAGAAAAATTACCTATAAATTTATGATAGAAATTAGAAAAACCCAAAAACTTCTGGAGAACCTTCAAAGAAGTAGGCTGAACCCAATGATAAATGGCCTGTACCTTGGCCGGGTCCATTTCAATAGTCGATGGAGACAAGATAAATCCCAAAAATGAAATCCTCTGTACACCAAAGAGGCACTTTGATCCCTTAACAAACAGGGAATTCTCCCTCAAAATCCGGGTCACAGTCCGGATATGTCCCACATGGGAATCCCAATCACTAAAAAAGATCAAAATATCACCCAGATAGATGATCAAAAACTTATCCACAAAGTCTCGGAAAATATCATTCATAAAGGATTGGAAGACAGAAGGGGCATTAGAGAGCCCAAAAGGCATCACCAGGTACTCAAAATGTCCCTCCGGAAAATTAAACGCCGTCTTCCATTCATCCCCGTGCTTTATGCGAATAAGATTATACGCCCCCCCTAATGTCAAGCTTAGTAAACCAGCAGGAACTCTTAACTCTGGAGAATAAATCAGACATCAGAGGTAACGGGTACTGATATTTAACAGTCATCTTGTTAAGGGAACGATAATCAATACACGGTCTTAATGAACCATCTTTCTTGGCCCCCAAAAAAAACCCAGCGCCTAACAGTGACGAGGATGGTCTAATATGACCCTTCTCCAACGACTCCTTAATATAGGATCGCATAGCATCATGTTCGGGTACAGATAAGTTGAAAAGCCGACCCTTGGGAAATTTACACCCCAGGCATCAACTCAATTGCACAGTCATAACTCCTATGAGGAGGCAAAGATGCAGACTTACTCTCACTAAAAACATCAGAGAAATCAGCCAGATAATCAGGAATATCATGAGACTGAGGAGATGTGGAGAAAACAGGAGCGTCCCTAAGAACACACTGACAACCCCAACTCACCACAGACACAGATTTCCAATCCAAAACTGGGTTATGAGTTTGCAACCAGGGGAACCCCAGAACAATAGTATCATGCAAATTATGCAGCACCAAAAATTTACAATTTTCTTGGTGGTCTGGGGCAACTTGCATTGTCACCTGGGTCCAAAACTGAGGTTTATTCTCCGCCAAAGGAGTGGCATCAATACCCCTCAAAGGAATGGGCGTCTGCAGAGGCGTCATGGACAAACCACAACGTTTAGCAAAGTCCAAATCCATCAGATTCAGAGCTGCTCCTGAATCCACAAAAGCCTTAGTGGAAAATATGGACAAGGAGCAGATCAGAGTAATTGCCAAAAGGAACTTAGTTTGTATACTGCCCACAGCAAATGTGTGTGCAAAGCGTTTCTCTAGTTTAGCGCAGACAGAAATAGTATGAGAGGCGTCTCCACAGAAAAAACACAGCTTATTACGCCTTCTAAACTCCCGACGTTGCGCCCTAGACAAAACCCCATCACATTGCATAGGTTCAGACATTTGTTCAAAAGGTGGTAGCGCCTCCTGTGTAGTTTTACGTTCACGTAAACGCCGATCAACTTGAATGGCTAATGACATAGAGCCATCCAGACCAGAGGGAACAGGAAATCCCACCATAACATCTTTTACGGTCTCTGACAAACCTTTCCGAAAGAGAGCTGCCAATGCACTATCATTCCATGTAGTAAGGACCGCCCACTTTCAGAATTTTTGACAGTACAACTCTGCAGGATCCTGACCCTGGTTTAATGCCAACAGGGTTCTCTCAGCTTGATCAACGGCATTAGGTTCATCATACAACAACCCCAAGGCCTGAAAAAATGCATCCACATTAGTCAGAATAGGATTTTCAGGTGTCAGAGAAAAAGCCCTATCTTGGGGATCGCTGCGCAGCAAGGAAATGACAATTTTAACCTGCTGCACAGAGCTCCCCAATGAGTTAGGCTTCAAAGCAAGAAATAATTTACAATTATTCTTAAAATTCAGAAATTTAGACCGATCCCCAGAAAACACATCAGGAGTAGGAATTTGGGTTCAGCAGCATGTGACTAAATAAGGTAGGTGGAAATTCCCTGTACTTCAGCAGCAAGCTGCTCCACACGATCAGACAGTTGCTTAATCTCCATTAGGAAAAAAAAAATCCTACGGCCCCAGGAAAAAGAGGAAAAAATACATAAAAAAAACAAAAAATTCTGACACTTTTCTTTTTTTTTTTTTTTCCTTTCTCTAACAATTCTTTCCTGCTTTTGAGTACCCTAGAATCTGCGGTTTGGCTAGTGATTCTGTTATGAATGGGAAACCGAGGAGGTAAAAAAGACAACAAGCTAAGTCTCAGAAAACCAGAGAAGTTGGTAACTATGCAAATTGCAGATCCCTGAACTTACCCGCACAACTAGCAGCAGTCTTGGAGCGTTCCTACGTTGGTCCTAGATGCCTCGTCACAACCGGAGAACTACATAAGCCTAAAGCAGGAAAATGGGAAACTAACTGCCCCAGAGCAGACCCCAAAGGAAAGACAGCCCCCCACATGTATTGACGGTGAAACAAGATGAAAACACAAACAAAGGCAGAAAAATAGGCTGAGCAAACGATGGGGCCCGACTAACTAGAAAGGACAAGAAAGGAAAGACTGTCTGCAATCTGCCCAAAAAAACCTACAAAAATATTGTCCAACACTTCTGATAGCAAAATTAACCCTGAAGTCACTAGACTTCAAAACCTATATCAGCACTCTGAAATATTCTGAGACAGAGCAAAAAAGAGGCCAATCTAATAAGGGACAAAAAGCAGATTGGCAAATACTGATTAATAGGAGTGGAATTTCAGCATAGCCACAGCAGGGGCAGGCTGATTACACAAAAAACTGAACTGACCAGCAAGCGCAAGTGTGAACATTAGCAGAAAACAAACTTAACTTGAGAAGACTGGAAGAGAGCTGAAGTCCAGGACCTGAGAAGCAGACTGAATCACCAGCACCCGGATAGGGCGTCGGCTGTCTTATATCCAGTCTGATACTCCAGAGATCCAATCGTTATCTTCCTCATCAGGTGGCAGATCACTACCACTTAAACCAACCGCACTACCTCCTGTCACCACCAGAGGGAGAACGGAAGGGGAACTCTCAGCTGGTGGAGCAGAAAATGAGTTCATGACACCTAAGCCTTCAATTCTCCAAACTAAATAACCCCAAGTGTAATAACCTGTCTTGGTATTGCAGACCCCCTAGTTCCCTAATAACCTTGGTCGCTCTTCTCTGCACCCGCTCCAGTTCAGCTATGTCTTTCTTATACACCAGAGACCAGAACTGTACACAGTATTCTAAGTGTGGTCGCACTAGTGACTTATATAGAGGTAAAATTATGTTCTCCTCATGAGCATCTATGCCTCTTTTAATGCATCCCATTATTTTATTTGCCTTTGCAGCAGCTGCCTGACACTGGCCACTAAATGTGAGTTTGTTGTCCACCCATACACCCAGGTCTTTTTCAGTGACAGTTTTGCCCAGTGTTTTACAATTAAGCACATAATTATACATCTTATTCGTTCTACCCAAGTGCATGACCTTACATTTATCCCCATTAAAGCTCATTTGCCATTTATCAGCCCAAGCTTCTAGTTTGCATAAATCCTCTTGTAATATAAAATTGTCCTCCTCTGTATTGATTACCCTGCAGAGTTTAGTGTCATCTGCAAATATTGAAATTCTACTCTCTCTACCCCCTACAAGGTCATTAATAAATGTTAAAAAGAAGCTGGCCCAAAACTGACCCCTGTCGTACCCCACTGCTAACCGTGACCCAGTCAGAGTGTGCTCTATTAATAACCACCCTTTGTTTCCTATCCCTGAGCCAGCTCTTAACCCACTTACACATATTTTCCCCTATCCCCATTGTTCTCAGTTTATGTATCAACCTTTTGTGTGGCACCGTATCAAAAGCTTTTGAAAAGTCCATGTACACCACATCCACTGCATTCCCTTGGTCCAGTCCGGAACTTACCTCTTCATAAAAGCTTATCAGATTAGTCTGACAGGAATGGTCTCTTGTAAACCCATGTTGATATTGCGTCATGAGGTTATTCTTCTCCAGATACTCCAGTATAGTATCTCTTAGAAAACCCTCCAGGATTTTACCCACAGTTGAGGTTAAACTTACTGGCCTATAATTTCCAAGTTCAGTTTTTGTCCCCTTTATGAATATTGGCACCACATTTGCTATACGCCAGTCCTGTGGTACAGACCCTGTTATTATGGAATCTTTAAAGATTAAAAATAATGGTCTATCTATGACTGTGCTTAATTCCTGCAGTACTCGGGGGGTGTATCCCATCCGGGCCCGGGGATTTGTCAATTTTAGTGATTTTTAGACGCCGCCGTACTTCCTGCTGGGTTAAGCAGGTGACATTTAATGAAGAATTTTTATCCCTGATCATGTTATCCGTCATGGGATTTTCTTGTGTAAATACTGTTGAAAAAAAGTCATTTAGCATATTCGCTTTTTCCTCATCCTCATCCACCATTTCACCCAGACTATTTTTAAGGGGACCAACACTATCATTTTTTTAGTTTTTACTATTTATGTAGTTAAAGAATATTTTGGGATTATTTTTACTTTCTCTGGCAATGAGTCTCTCTGTCTCAATCTTTGCTGTCTTGATTTGCTTTTTACAGAATTTATTTATTCTTCTACAGTATATTTAGCTAATGCCTCATCACTACCTACTTGCTTTAATTCTCTAAATGCTTTATTTTTATCTCTTATTGCACCCCTTACAGCTCTATTTAGCCATAGTGGTTTCCTCCTATTTCTCGCATGTTTATTCCCATACGGTATATATTGTGCACAGGTCCTATTCAGGATGCTAATAAACGTCTCCCATTTTCTTTGTGTATTTTTATGTCTCAGGATATCGTCCAGGTTAATTGCACCAAGATCATCTCTCATCCGTTGGAAATTTGCTTTCCTGAAGTTTAGTGTCCTTGTAACCCCTCTACTACACATCTTATTAAAGGATACATGAAAACTTATTATTTTGTGATCACTATTACCCAAGTGACCCTCAACCCTTACATTTGATATGCGGTCTGGCCTGTTGGTTAATATTAGGTCTAGCAGTGCCCCCCTCTTTTTGGGTCCTAAACTAATTGTGAAAGGTAATTGTCTCTCATAGTTGTCAAAAACCTATTACCTTTGCTGGAACTGCAGGTTTCGGTTCCCCAATGTATTTCAGGGTAGTTGAAGTCCCCCATAATAATGACTTCTTTAGTCGCTGCTTCATCTATTTGCTTTATGAGGATATTCTCTGTTGCTTCCATTATTTTTGGAGACTTATAACAAACCCCTATCAGTAATTTATTATTTTTCCCCCCCTCCCCTTATCTCTACCCACAGGGACTCTACATTTTCATTAGATTCATATATATTATCACGAAGGATGGGTTTTAAGGATGATTTTACATATAAACACACACCTCCCCCTCGCTTATTTGTATGATCATTCCTGAACAGACTATAGCCTTGTAAATTAACCGCCCAGTCATGGCTCTCGTCCAGCTATGTCTCAGATATCCCCTCCATGTCATAATTATGTTCCAACAACATTAACTCCAATTCCTCCATTTTGTTGGCGAGGCTTTTGGCATTAGTATACATGCACTTTATGTATCTCTCTGTACCTCTATTCTTTCTTAAATTATTAACTGTTCTAACCCCACCCCCCATGCCACCCCACCCCCAATTTCATTATTTGCGCCCAGGTCTCTATCTGCACTTCCCCTCCTATAAAAGGAGTACCCCCCCGTCCCTAGTTTAAACACTCCTCCAACCTTCTAGCCATTTTCTCCCCCAGCACAGCTGCACCCTCCCCATTGAGGTGCAGAACGTCCCTAGCGTAGAACCTGTAGCCAACTGAGAAGTCGGCCCAGTTCTGCAGGAACCCAAACACTCCTTCCTACACCAATTCCAGAGCCACTTATTAACCTCCCTAATCTCCCGTTGCCTCTCTGGCGTGGCACGTGGTACAGGAAGTATTTCCGAAAATACCACCTTGGAGGTCCTTGCTTTAAGCTTACAGCCTAATTCCCTGAAATCATCTTCCACCTACTTCTAACTTTGTCATTTGTGCCAATGTGCACCATGACCGCTGGATCCTCACCAGCCCCTCCTAGTAATCTGTCAACCCGATCAGCGATGTGTCGGACTCGAGCGCCAGGTAGGCAGCACACCGTTCGACGATCCCTGTCTTTGTGACAGATTACCCTATCTGTTCCCCTAATAATTGAGTCCCCCACTACCTGAACCTGTCTGGCCTGCCCTGCTCTCCTATTTCCCCCCTTACTGGAGCAGACACTCCAGGGAGGTAATATTAATGGGAAGTTTACATTATCACTCTGCATTTCCCCAGGCAAATCCTTTTCCTGTGTGAGCACTGTTGAGAAAAAAGTATTTAAAACATTTGCTTTTCCCACATCGCTTTCTATGATTTCACCCTCATTGTTCTTTAAAAGGCTGACACCATCAATTTTAACCATTTTACTGTTTATATAATTAAAGAATAGTTTGGGGATTGTTTTACTTACCTTAGTAATGAGTCTCTGTTTCCACTTTTGCTAAATGTATTTGTTTCTTACACATTTTATTTTTTTCTCTATAACTTTTTAAAATTTCTTCATTGCCTTCTTGTTTTAGCTTCTTAAATGCCTTGTTCTTGTTATTTATTGCCCTTTTTACATCCTTATTTAGCCACATTGGTGTTCTCCTGTTCCTAGCTCTTTTACTTCTGTACGGTATGGCTAGCTCGCAGTGGGTGTGTAAAAATTATTTAAATATTTCCCATTTATTTTCTCTGCTCCTATTTTTGAGGACATTGTCCCAATCAATTCGGCGAAGGTCCTCTCTAAGCTGATCAAACTTTGCTTTCCTGAAATTCAGCGTTTTTGTAACCCCCTTCTAGGGCACCTCACTGAAGGACAAGTGGAATTGTATTATATTGTCGTCACTGTTCCCTAGTTGCCCATCGACTCATACTTCTGTTATTCTATCTGGCCTGTTGCTTAAAATTAAGTCCAGAAGGGATGTCCCTCTAGTTGGGCCCTGCCAAGTTGTGACAGATAACTATCCTTGGTCACTGACAGAAATTGGTTTCCTTTCTGAGATACGCAGGGTTCAGTTTCCCAGTCTATGTCGGTGTAGTTGAAATCCCCCATAATAATCACCTCATTGTGATTTGCTGCTTTGTCTATTTGTTTCAATAATACATTTTCAGTGGTTTCTGGTATATTTGGTGGCTTATAACAAACCCCTATGAGGATTTTATTACTTTTCCCTCCTTGTATCTCCACACATAGAGACTCCACCTCTTCATTTCCCGCTTGTATATCTTCTCTTAGTGTGGGCTTTAAAGTGGACTTTATATATAGACAGACTCCACCCCCTTTCCTTTTTTACGATCCCTCCTAAACAAATCATATCCTTGCAAGTTAGCCGCCCAGTCATAGCTGTCGTCTAACCATGTCTCAGTTATTCCTACTATGTCGTATTTTTCCTCATACATTACCAACTCCAGATCTTCAGTCTTATTGGTCAGGCTTCTTGCGTTGGTCAGCATGCAGGAAAGAAGTTTTGCTTCCTTTTTCTTAGCTTCCTTCTGAGTACCCTGTCTTGGGTCCTCTTTACCACATCTAGTATTATGGATTAGTTTGTCCTTCTGCTGCATGTTCTTGTCTGCTGTTTTTCCTCCCATCCCCTCTTCTTCTAGTTTAAACCTCTCCTGATGAGTGTGGTCAGTCTTCTTGCGAATGTGTGTTTCCCAGGTTTTGTGAGGTGTATTTCATCTCTTGCGAGAAGTCCATCGTAGAGGTAATTCACGCCATGGTCCAAGAATCCAAATCCTTGCTGCCTGCACCACCGTCGTAGCCAGTTGTTCACCTCTAGTATCCTATTCCATCTTCTGATGCCATGACCATGGACTGGGAGGAATGATGAGAAAACAACCTGTATTTTCCGTTCCTTTATTTTCTTCCTCAGAATTTCAAAGTCTTCGCAGATAGTTGGTAGGTCATTTCTTGCCGTGTCGTTTGTGCCTACATGTATCAGTAGGAAAGGGTAGTCGTCCTTGGATTTGA
This sequence comes from Dendrobates tinctorius, assembly GCF_039654945.1. Taxonomy (NCBI): domain Eukaryota; kingdom Metazoa; phylum Chordata; class Amphibia; order Anura; family Dendrobatidae; genus Dendrobates; species Dendrobates tinctorius. Next base: position 87,334,616 of record NW_027361679.1, on the reverse strand, counting down.
GGATAGTTGGTATCCTGTTGGCCACATCCTTGATTTTTGCTCCTGGGAGGCAGCATACTTCTCGTGCAGTTATGTCCGGCCTGCAGATAGTTGCCTCCGTGCCTCTTAGTAGTGAGTCGCCCATAACTACCACTCTTCTTTTCTTTCCGGACGCACTGCTCGTTGCTCATGAGTGTTTTTGAGTGTCATTTGTTTCCGCTTTTGTTAACAGAGTAACTTCTTTTGTTGATAGTGTGTCTTCTCTTGTAGATACGGTATCATCCTGAGCTGTGCCATTTTCGTTCTCCAGCATGAGGGCTTCATATTGGTTGCTAAGCTGTGTGGGTGGTGATGACCACTTGATCCGTTTGCTTCTTTTCGCACATGGCTCCACTTTTCAGTCTCTGCATGTGCTCTGAAGCTTTTCTTACTTTCCGTATCCTGAATGGTTGCTTCTGCTTCATCCAAGAAGTCCTCATGTTCTTTAATTACCTTCAATGTTGCTATTCTTTCTTCCAGTCCCTGCACCTTTTCCTCTAAGAGGGCAACAAGTTTGCACTTCTGACAGGTAAATTTGAGTTTTTGGGCCGAAAGATCCGTAAACATGTAGCATGTGTTGCAGGTGACCATGTGGATTTTCTTCTCTTCCATATTGCTAATGCTGATGCAGTCTATGATAGGTGGAAACTTGCGATGTCCTCAAACAGCGAGACCCGGCAAGTCCCAGCTATCGATCAGCTTAAGGAGACTCTTCTGCTCTTCCCAGAATGCACCGGAAATATGCAGATGAGCTTCCTGCTTCTCCAGGTAGTGAAGCTGATCAAATTAACAGAGGCCTGCCACCTGATAATGAGTAAGAGGATTGGACATCTGGAGTCTCAGACTGGATTTAAGACAGCCGACTCCCTATTCCCATGCTGGTGATTTTTTTCCTGCCTCCTGAAGTCTTAGTTTCCAGCTCAGTTCCTGCCTTCTCAAGCTAAGTTGTCTTTGCTAATGTTCACATTTGATTTGGTTTGGTGTATTCAGTTTTTTGTGTGGTCAGCCAGCCCTGGCTGGGGCTGTGCTGAATTTCCACTCTTATGTTACTGTATGTGCCAGTTTGCTTTTTGTCCCTTATTAGATTGGCCTCTTTTTCTCTGTTCTCAGAATATGCCAGAGTGCTGATATAGTGGGTGACGTCTAGTGAGTTCAGGGTATTTTTTGCTGTCAGAAGTGTTGGCCATTTTTGCAGGGTTTTTTGGCGTGATTGCAGACAGTATCTTTCATTTCCTGTCCTTTCTAGCTAGTGTGGGCCCCATCGTTTGTTCAGCCTATTTTCCTACCTGTGTTCGTGTTTTCATCTTGTCTCACCATCAATACATGTGTGGGGGCTGTCTATTCCTTTGGGGTCTGCTCTGGGGCAGTTTTAGATTTCCCCTTTTCTTGCTTTAGGCTTATTTAGTCCTCCAGCTGTGGCGAGGCGTCTAGAATCATCGTAGGTACCCTCCATGGCTGCTGTTAGTTGTGTGGTTAGGATCAGGGGTCTGCAATCCGCGTAGTTACCAACTTCTCTGGTTTTCTGTGACCTGGCTTGGTCTTGTCCTCCTCGGTGACCCATTCATAACAACAACCTATAGTGTCTGTTTTCTCTGAGTTCTTATATTCTGATCTTTGTTGCCCAGCCTTGGATTTGAATCTGACCATCTGTTTGCCTAGCCCCTTTGTCCGCTACCTACCTTACAACTATACATTTGTCTTTTTCACCAGTATTGATCCTATTCACATAATCTGTGATCAGTTCGTAAATCTGACGCAAATGATTCAGGATCTGGCAAAGGAATACCAGAGTTTTGAGTCCTCTCAATATCAGTTGCAGGGTCAGATATTTAGTTACATGAAAACTTCCTATAGCTCTTCACTGTTGGCAGTGGCTGTTACATTTGTACCTTCTGACGTACACTTGGTCGCTTCTGAACCTGTAGTGACCCTCACTTATAATTTTATGGAAGAGAAATACTGGTTTGGGTGTTGAGGGATAGATGTGATTTTTTTTGTTTGTTTGTTTTTTTATTTTGCAACCTCGGTCTTCAGGGGATGAGTTCAAGCAAACGGGGATGATCCTGTTCGAGGGGGCTCTAAGACCTGACCATTTTCTTTGTCCCCACAAGCCCCAGAATGGTGTTCCTTTGACGCTTTTTTGATGCCTTAGGTTTAATTTATGACAAACCTGAAAGCATCCAGTTGGCTCATGCAAAGATCATGAACCTCAAATATCATGAACCTGGCACAGGGGGCTGCACCGCCGAGTACCACTGCGCCGAGTTCCGGCAATGATCCACTGAAGTTTTGTGGAATGATGCAGCTCTCATGTGTCAGTTCTCCAGAGGTCTTTCCGAGAATTTGAAGGACTCTCTGGTTTATCATGGTTTCCCTTGTTCTTTGGTGGAGGCCATGACCGAGGCCATTTGGATGGACTGCAGAATCCGTAAGAGTCGAGGTGAGCAGAAGGGTGTCCAATATACTCCCTTGGAGCATGTCCATTTACCTGATGTGGAGCCATTGGAGGTTGGAATTGTTCGCTTTTGTGCTGTGGAGGAAAGACGTAGAGAAGATCTTGGACGCTGTCTATATTGTGGTCTTGCAGGACATTTTTTAAAGGATTGTCCAACTGGTCCTCAAGCAAACAAGCTGTCGGGAAAACACCTAAACTTAATTGTCAAGAGGGTCACCCAGACTTCCAAGTACCCTTTTCCTTCTCAGAAAAAGTATCTCTCTCCCTCTCCCTCTCCCTCTCCCTCTCCTTTAAATTTCTTCCTTCGCGATTCCGTAAAAAAAAAACGGTCCGGTGCCACACGTCGATGTCCGTACACAGTCGGATTCGTTTTCCGCCATTTTGGCGGATTTCAACTGACAGAAAAAACTGATGTGTGAAACAGGCCTTAAAGAACAAGGTGCTGACAGCAATAGCTTTCATTGACTGTGGTTCTGTAGCTAACTTTATTGATTCTAGACTGGTTTGAAGATTAGGGTGTCACGCTGTGACTGTACGAGATTGGGGAAAGGGGCCCAGCACCGTCACTGGATCTGGGGCCCTAACTATCCCTGTTCCTAAAGGTACCTCTAAAGGTGATGTGTTTTGGGCTACAATCATACAAAACACTCACCAAAGGTAGAAAGGACTATAGGGAGGGGTAGAAAAAGTACAAGCCAAATGGGAACAGGACAATGAGGAAAGCATACACCCAAGAACAGCATACAACAATCTCCAGCAGCAACAACGATCTCCAACTTCAGCACAGCAACTTCAACAAACCTGGAAGTAAACTTTCACTGGTGAGGAAGAGAAGTCCTGCCCAGAATTTATAGAGAGAGGAAATGAGCATGTCAGGAGCAGCTGTGAGATGGAGCTGCATGATCCTAACCAGCATGGAAAGAGTCATTAACCTCTTCAGCACCAAAGGAAATGAAATCCATTTACTATGGAGAACAAAACACACAGGCTAAATGGACTTGCAAATCACAATACATAATGACTTCCTAACCCCTGATCTCCCACGAGGACTTGACACACTAGTGACATAGGAACAGTTAGTCTAGAAAAACCCATTCAAATTTTTGCTATTCACAAAACACTGCTACTTCAGAACTTTGTCAAACGTGTAACGGTGGAAGTCACGCTTCAAATGGGAGCACTTCACTCTGAACCCATTTCCTGTTTTGTCTTGGATAACTTACCTGCTGGGATGGTACTGGGGCCTACATAGCTTCTTATTCAAAATTGTTTTAGTGATTGGTGTCAGAAGGAAATTAAGTGTAGCCTCATTTGTCATAAGAAATGTCTTAGTTCTGTACAAATATGATCTGTTAGTCTGGAGGGTATGCCTGGGTACCTGAAAGACATTGGAGATGGGTTTTCTGAAAAAGACTATTTTATGTCTGCTCCTGTTCTAATCCAACCTGATCTCCCAAGAACCATAGGGACTGTTTTTTTCCCAGAGTTCCAAAACTTGTAGCCATGTGCTTTACCTGCTGAAAGAAATTATGATGTTGGGAATCATGAATTACTCAGTATTAAATTAGACTTTGATCTAAGGGGTAAGGTTCCTCCTTGTGGAGAGTGAAAAGCCAAGTCTGGCATACCAGTATGAGAAGACTTAAACACCTTGCATAATCCTCTAGTCAATTCAATTGGAAATTAAATATGAAAATTGTCTCTGATTTGGCTAGGTGAGAGGCTAAGACTGGGATATAAAGGACAATACCTCAAAACACTGTCTGTAAATTGGGATTCTGATTTAGCTTTTAACCTAAGTCATATTGCAAGGCTTGTTAAATGGTCGATATTGACTGGTAGGATTGCTACTTCAAGTCCTCTTCCTCTTTGAAGAGACAATTTTCATATTAGCCTTTGAGGAATGGACACAGTTTTTGGAGGGGGCTGTCATCGAGTCACACTGGTCACTGACTATAAATATTTAGCGTATATTAAATCAGCCAAATGGCTAACTGCTAGACAGGCCAGATGGTCCTTATTTTTCTCTAGTTTCTATTGCTCTCTAATGTTCAGGCCGGGGTTCAAGAATGTGAAGGCAGACGCACTATCTCGCAGCTTCAGTTCAGTTTCGCCTCCGGAACCCTGATTCTCCATTCTCACTAAGGGCATTGTGGTTTGTGTGGTATTCTCTGAGTTAGAAGCCGAGATACGAAAAGACCAGTCATTGGCTCCTTCCGCCACTCCTGAGTCCAAATTATTTGTACCTGTGTACCTAAGATTGCGTCTGGTATTTTGTCCCCCTTTCTATTGATATCTATTTATCACATACAAATGTCCAATCATTGTCATGCTTATTCAAGAAGATACCTTTGACAAAGATATGTAGTTTAACAGGGATCCTGTTTTCTATCCATCTTCTATTTAGGGCTACATAGGGCAGCAGGGACAGATAACGCACGAGCGGGGCACCATCTCTCATTATTATTCTAGGGTGCCAACCTCTGCAAGTAGGAAGGTGTGTACTAGGTGTAGATATTAGGGAAAGGGCACCTCTTCCAAAACCTGGTCATTAGACTCTGCACCTTAATTTGTACAGTAGCTATGACTACATGTATATTTAGTACTATATATAAATACTAGAGGTAGTTCTACTTTCTATTTGGGACTGAATACTGTGATTTCCCATTTGTGTATCAACTAATAGGTACCACTATACTGTACCTGTGTGAGTTCAAGGTACACTGGTTTATTTGTTTATCATACAAACAACTGCTGGTTTTATGTGCTTGTCGACTTCTTTCCATACCCTGCAGTATATTCTATATAATAGGATTTGTCATCTTTGAACTGTCCTTCTTGTTGGACTAACTATAGTACTGATGGACAGCCGACATAATTGGTGGGGTTGCCATCTTTTTATCTTTATTTTTTGTAGGTGTCAAACACTGAGGTTGGTGGGGTGTTCACTGAATATAAGGTTATAAGACCTTAGCACTCTTCTAAGGCTATGTGCACACAGTGCATTTTTTATGTGTTTTTGCAGTGGTTTTTCTGCACAGAAATGGGCCAAAAACGCTATGGGATCCTAATGCAATCTAATTCAATGACAATCCTAAAGTGTTGTGTACATGATCCATAAATTTCCTTTGAGTATTTGCAGTGCTTCTTTTTTTTCTGCAGCATGTCAATTCTTTTTGAGCGTTTTTGCACCCATTGACTTCAATTCAGTCAGTCAAATCCGCAGCAAAAATGCAGGTATAAAAATGTTTGCGTATTTGCTGCGGATTTGCTGAGTTTTTGTTTTGCATTTTACTAGCTTCCTATGGTGTTTCCCACGCTGTCATCTGTGTGACAGCGTGGAAAACGCCGGTGCAGTGGTTCTTATCGGTGGTAATGCTACTGCTGGTAAAACAGTCGGTCAGAGCGCTGCGGGATCATGCTGTCAGATGTTAGCGTGACACCGCAGCTGTGACCCAAGCAGTGACACGCCTTAAAAAGCTTACCACACGTCAGAAGGAGTGGGATGATGAGACTACTGCTCCCATCGGGCTATGTCTGCTTGTCACTGATAACAGTGACAGCAGGTGCAGTTGATGGGAAACGTAGTCTCATCTGATGGCGCCTGTGCTCACAGTTGAAAAAAAAAGGAAAAATAATTACATACACATTCAAATAAAAATAAAAACACGTTATACTCACCTAACACCAAATTTCCAATGCCCTTGTCTCCTAGAAAAAATGTAAAATAATAAACCACCATATGCTAACCTGTCCGCCGTAGTCCATGTAATCCTGTGTCCCATGGCAATCTCATGTGAAGAACAGTCACCTCGGGAGAGGTGACTGCTCTACCCATCCACCGGCGATACACTGCCGGAGCAATTACCTCCTGCCAGAGTTCATCAGCGGATCAGCTCCGGTGCTCTCACTACGGCACCGCTGCGTGAGAACTTTTTCACAAAGTGATCATGCTCATCATGGGACATGGTTTATCTTATCTGCAGACAGGTGAGGAATATTGTGGTTTAATATTTAATTTTTGTTGCAGGAGACGTTGGCTTTGGTGGATTAGGCGTTTGGTAAGTATGGTTTAATTAACATTCAATAAAGGAGTCTGTGCCATTATTACAAGTAAAGGACTTCATTCTGGGTGTGTGTTTTTATACAATATCACTATGGGGTTACTAATGGATAGGTGTATTATAGATGCTTCTCCATTACTAACCCGTGGGCTTGATGCCACCTGACAATACAAAGGTGACATCAACCCCACAAATAAGAACCCCACTTGCCTCTGCTACAGGGCAAGTGGGAAGAGCGAGGCTAAGTACCATATTTGGCGCATCTTATAGATGCGCCTTTTCTGGGGCGGCTAGGAGCTTATCTTTTCACCATGTATGCACTGTATCTACAATTTATTAGGGATTTTGATTCATATTTTTAGTGCATGCCTAATAAATGTTATATTTTACAAAGGGTTTTTTCTGAAAGCTTGCATATATACCCGAGTTTCAATTGTTCTATATAAACCTAGTGCCTGTGAATTCAAAATTTTCACTATGGCCATGGATAAAAACCCTTGCGGGTTGAGGGGTTTACTTTCCAATATGGGGTCACTTGTGGGGGGTTTCTGATGTGGCCCTGCAAATGCGACATGGCAATCTATTTCAACTAAATTTGTGTTACAAAATTCAAATTATGCTCCTTCCTTTTTGAGCCCCGCTATTTGTCCAAATAGAGGTTTTTGACCTCATGTGGGATATCAGTGAGCTCAGATGAAACTGGTTAACAAATTGTGTGGTCCATTTTCGTGTGCTATCCTTTGTAAAATAGAAAAAGTTGTGGCAATATTTTAGAGGAAAAATTGCTATTTCTTTTTCATTCCACTGTGCATTAATTCCTGTGTAGCACCTGTAGGGGTAAAAAAAATTCCTGACAGCAGTTTTGAAATATTTGAGGTGTGCATTTTTTAAACTGGTATCACTTTTTGGGAGCTTCCAATATATAGGCCCCTAAAATTCAATTTAAATCTGAGTAGGTCCCTAAAGAAACAGGATTTGTACATTTATTTGAAAAATGAGAAATTTTTGCTAAACTTCTAACTCTTCTAACATCCTAACAAAGTAAAACGACATTTGAAAAATTCTGCAAATGTAAAGTACACATATGGTAAATGTTTTCTATTTATTTTGTACAGCATGACTAACCGGTTTAAGGATTGAGAATTTTTCAAAATCTTAGCCAAAATTCCAGTATTTTCAAGCGCAAAACATATGAACTTAAATTTACCACTACCACAAAGTACAATTTGTCATGAAAAAACAATCTGAGATTTATTGAGATATGTTGAAGCATTAAAGGGTATGTGCACACTATCAGGAGTTGGCAGCGCTTTGGATGCATCGCATGTCCGCTGCATCCAAAGTGCTAACGGCTGTTGACCGCAGGTGAATCCGCATGTGTTCATTGAGCCATGCAGATTAAACATGTCCAATACATTAGAAATTTATCTTGCGGAGACTCATGTATTCGCAAGATAAATAGACATGCTGCAGTCTGGAAAGACACGCCTAATGTCCGTCTCTGCGGATGAACCGCTGGCGTCTATTGATGCATAGTGGACTGAAATGTCATCCATTATGCTGTAACATCTGGACGCTGTGGGTTGGATGCTGCTCAATTAAGCTGCGTCCAACACATAGTATTTACTGATTGTGTGCACATACCCTTTGAGTTATTGCAACTTAAAGTGATGCTGGTCACATATTAAAATTATGGCCTGGTCATTAAGGTTAAAATTTGCTCTGTCAATAAGGGGTTAATGTAATTGTATTTGTTTTTTTTTTTCTAAAGGAACATGTTCCCGCCCAATCTGGTGGAAGCCTGCTTTAAACAGGTATGTAATGCACATGTCACTTGTCTTTTTGAACATGTAAATTTACTTTTCTTTTACTTTTTTATTAACTAGTTTATTGGGCAGGACTTAAGTTCTCTACAGCATCTTCTTTTGCTTGAGTGCATGTGTGTACTATGTATATGCATAGGTAATGTGTGTAAATGTGCAAGCAATGTATAAGTATGTGCATATTTTATATGTGTGCCCAATGTAAATACAGTTGTGGCCAAAAGTATTGACACCCCTGCAATTCTGTCAGATAATACTCAGTTTCTTCCTGAAAATGATTGCAAACACAAATTCTTTGGTATTATTATCTTCATTTAATTTGTCTTAAATGAAAAAACACAAAAAGAATTGTCCTAAAGCCAAATTGGATATAATTCCACACCAAGCATAAAAAGAGGGTGGACAAAAGTATTGGCACTCTTCGAAAAATCATGTGATGCTTCTCTAATTTGTGTAATTAACAGCACCTGTAACTTACCTGTGGCACCTAACAGGTGTTGGCAATAACTAAACTACACTTGCAGCCAGTTGACATGGATTAAAGTTGACTCAACCTCTGTCCTATGTCCTTGTGTGTACCAGATTGAGCATGGAGAAAAGAAAGAAGACCAAAGAACTGTCTGAGGACTTGAGAAACCAAATTTTGAGGAAGCATGAGCAATCTCAAGGCTACAAGTCCATCTCCAAAGACCTGAATGTTCTTGTGTCTACCGTGCGCAGTGTCATCAAGAAGTTTAAAGCCCATGGCACTGTGGCTAACCTCCCTAGATGTGGACGGGAAAGAAAAATTGACAAGAGATTTCAACGCCAGATTGTGCAGATGTTGGATAAAGAACCTCAACTAACATCCAAACAAGTTCAAGCTGCCCTGCAGTCCGAGGGTACAACAGTGTCAACCCGTACTATCCGTCGGCGTCTGAATGAAAACGGACTGTATGGTAGGAGACCCAGGAAGACCCCACTTCTTACCTCGAGACATAAAAAAGCCAGGCTGGAGTTTGCCAAAACTTACCTGAAAAAGCCTAAAACGTTTTGGAAGAATGCTCTCTGGTGAGATGAGACAAAAGTAGAGCTTTTTGGGCAAAGGCATCAACATAGAGTTTACAGGAGAAAAAAGAGGCATTCAAAGAAAAGAACACGGTCCCTACAGTCAAACATGGTGGAGGTTCCCTGATGTTTTGGGGTTGCTTTGCTGCCTCTGGCACTGGACTGCTTGACCGTGTGCATGGCATTATGAAGTCTGAAGAATACCAACAAATTTTGTAGCATAATGTAGGGCCCAGTGTGAGAAAGCTGGGTCTCCCTCAGAGGTCATGGGTCTTCCAGCAGGACAATGACCCAAAACACACTTCAAAAAGCACTAGAAAATGGTTTGAGAGAAAGCACTGGAGACTTCTAAGGTGGCCAGCAATGAGTCCAGACCTGAATCCCATAGAACACCTGTGGAGAGATCTAAAAATGGCAGTTTGGAGAAGGCACCCTTCAAATATCAGGGACCTGGAGCAGTTTGCCAAAGAAGAATGGTCTAAAATTCCAGCAGAGCATTGTAAGAAACTCATTGATGGTTACCGGAAGCGGTTGGTCGCACTTATTTTGGCTAAAGGTTGTGCATCCAAGTATTAGGCTGAGGGTGCCAATACTTTTGTCTGACCCATTTTTGGAGTTTTGTGTGAAATGATCAATGTTTTGCTTTTTGCTTCATTCTCTTTTGTGTTTTTTCATTTAAGACAAATTAAATGAAGATAATACCAAAGAATTTGTGTTTGCAAACATTTTCAGGAAGAAACTGAGTATTATCTGACAGAATTGCAGGGGTGTCAATACTTTTGGCCACAACTGTATGCATGTGTCTACATGGGTGGGCCCTGACAACGGTGAAAGGCAAACCCAAACACAAGACCCGCACAAAGGCCCTTCTGTCAGCTTGTGACGGTCTTCCATAAGGAAGAGGGGCCTCAAACTGTCTCTGGAACTGGGACCCTAACTATCCCTGTCCCAGGGGTACTCTTGAAGGTAGAGGGGCCAGAGTCCCTGACCTTAGTATGCTCCTGTAAAAACCCTGATCTGTCCCCACCCTCACCCTACGAGGCATGGGACAGAAGGCAGAAATGTAAGGTAAACTAGAAAAGTGGAATAAAACACAATCAAAAAGACGGATATAAATTGTACTGATGAAAACTTTATCTTGTCCCGCAAAAAGAAAACACCACACAGCTCCATCAGCGGAAAAATAAAAAAGTTTTATAGCTCTCAGAATAAAGCCCCAAAACATAAAAAAGATATACACTCACTGGCCACTTTATTAGGTACACCTGTCCAACTGTGTGTTAAGACTTAATTTCTAATCAGCCAATCACATGGCGGCAACTCAGTGCATTTAGGCATGTAGACATGGTCAAGACAATCTCCTGCAGTTCAAACCGAGCATCAGTATGGGGAAGAAAGGTGATTTGAGTGCCTTTGAACGTGGCATGATTGTTGGTGCCAGAAGGGCTGGTCTGAGTATTTCAGAAACTGCTGATCTACTGGGATTTTCACGCACAACCATCTCTAGGGTTTACAGAGAATGGTCCGAAAAAGAAAAAAAATCCAGTGAGCGGCAGTTCTGTGGCCGGAAATGCCTTGTTGATGCCAGAGGTCAGAGGAGAATGGGCATACTGGTTCGAGCTGATAGAAAGGCAACAGTGACTCAAATTGCCACCCGTTACAACCAAGGTAGGCAGAAGAGCATCTCTGAACGCACAGTGCGTCGAACTTTGAGGCAGATGGGCTACAGCAGCAGAAGACCACACTGGGTACCACTCCTCTCAGCTAAGAACAGGAAACTGAGGCTACAATTTGCACAAGCTCATCGAAATTGGACAGTAGAAGATTGGAAAAACGTTGCCTGGTCTGATGAGTCTCGATTTCTGCTGCGACATTCGGATGGTAGGGTCAGAATTTGGCGTAAACAACATGAAAGCATGGATCCATCCAGCCTTGTATCAACGGTTCAGGCTGGTGGTGGTGGTGTCATGGTGTGGGGAATTTTTTCTTGGCACTCTTTGGGCCCCTTGGTACCAATTGAGCATCGTTGCAACGCCACAGCCTACCTGAGTATTGTTGCTGACCATGTCCATCCCTTTATGACCACAATGTACCCAACATCTGATGGCTACTTTCAGCAGGATAATGCGCCATGTCATAAAGCTCGAATCATCTCAGATTGGTTTCTTGAACATGACAATGAGTTCACTGTACTCAAATGGCCTCCTCAGTCACCAGATCTCAATCCAATAGAGCATCTTTGGGATGTGGTGGAACAGGAGATTCGCATCAGGGATGTGCAGCCGACAAATCTGCGCCAACTGTGTGATGCCATCATGTCAATATGGTCCAAAATCTCTGAGGAATGCTTCCAGCACCTTGTTGAATCTCTGCCACGAAGAATTGAGGCAGTTCTGAAGGCAAAAGGGGGTCCAACCCGTTACTAGCATGGTGTACCTAATAAAGTGGCCAGTGAGTGTATATGAGGTATCACTGTAATCGCACCGACCCAAAGAATAAAACTGCCTTATCAATTTTACTACACACAGAACAGCATAAACTCCCACCCCACCCCACCCAAAAACAAAATAACTTCTGAATTGTTGGTTTTTGTTCATTCTGCCTCCCAAAAATCAGAATAGAAAGGGATCAACAAATGTCATGTACCAGAAAATGGTACCAATAAAAACATCAACTTGTCCCTCAAAAAACAAGCCATCACATTCAAAATATGGAAAAATTATAGCTCTCAAAATGTAGTGCAATAAAAAGTCTTTTAGTGTGACAGCAGAGAAACATGAAAAACTATATAAATCTGGTATAGCTGTGTAATCGCACGGACCCAAAGAATAAAGTTGCCTAATCACTTACACTGCACGAGGAATGGCGTAAAAAATAAAACCAATTCTTCACCTGCTGTTGATTTTTTTCGTTCTGCATCCCAAAAATCGCAGTAAGGCTCGGCGCACATTTATCCTGCGTTCTGCACGGAGCGCTTTCACCGGGGTTTCCATGTAAATCTCTGAAATACGTGATTCAGACAGAACCCCTGCCGGAAGATCTCCTAAAATGAGGCAGATGGAGGCACTGTGAATGCCATAGGACCTGTGTCTGTCTTTTTAGGATTGCATAAACGTGCCATCGGCCACAGTTTTCTGCACTTCCGAAAAGAAGGATATTACGTTGAACAGAGGCCAGACGGAGTCCAGAGTAACTTTGCTGCCTAGTGAATGGAACCTCCGGGGGTTTCTTCTGAATCATGTCACACAGAGATTAAGATAGAAACCCCAAAGTGATCCCTAACTTTATGTAAAATGTTCCCAGTAAAAGTTTCAACCCACTCCACAAAAAAACAAGCCGTCACTCAGGTCTGTCATCTGTTAACTGAAATATAGGGGGCTTCCATGTTACTGGTAGCACCCACCAAAAGAAATTCAGCAATTTATCCGCTCTCAAATCCTAATGCCCCCTCCCTTCTAAGCCCCACAGTGTACCAAAACCACATATTGCGTCCACGTTTGGCATTTCTGAAGCAATGAGAGCTCGCCTAACTTACGGGTGCATGCTTCCAGAAGCACAGGCTGGGCATAACGTACTGGTGACTAAAACGTACTGGTCACTACAGCGCCAGTTTGCAATTTTCACTCCTCAATATTCATTGCTGCTTGTTTCTGGAAATACCCATAGTAGTCACTGCTAGTGATGAGCGAGCATACTCGTTGCTCGGGTGTCCTCCGAGTATTTTGGCGTGCTCAGAGATTTATATGAGTATACTCACTCACCACTAGTCACTACACCTGTAGATAAATTCCCCAAGGGGTATAATTTCCAAAACGGGGTCACTTGAGGGGGATTCTGCTCTTCCAGCAATTAGGGGCTCTGTATATGGAGTGTGTAAACTGTTGTAGGAAAATCTGAGCTCCAGGAGGCAAATAGCGCTCCGTTCCTCCCGAATCTTTCCGTATGGCTAAGTAGTACTGTACAGCCCTAAAAAAAATTTTTTATTTAAATATCAAAACTATAAAAAGATACTAAAGAATAATTACAACACCCCTATAGGGATATAAAGTGAATCAAGGCAGCGATCTCTGGGAGGTGGTGAAGTAAACCTAACACTCCATCTGGTAGGCCCTAGAGTCTGATGGCCTATCTAACAGCTGAGGTTGGCACCCTAATTTTGCGATGTGGTGCCTCCGCTCTACGACAGCTGTCCCTTCAATCCCTAAAAATCCCTAAATCTATAAGAGAAAACACTGAATTTATACAGATGCATTGGATCCTCTTTGCATCTGTTTTTTTTCTAACACACTTGACCACTGATGTGTATATAAGCTAGGTATTACTTTACATAGTCAGTCTAAATCAAACAGATATTGTTGTTTTTTACCTAGCCTAAGTGTACCTACCCATTTGCAAGAAAAACGGACAAGTGCAATCCGATAAAAAATAGGATTGCACTCAGACCAATGTTATTCAATGAGTTACATCTCATCTGCGATTTTTTTCTCAGCTGAAATCGGACTGAGAAAAAAATCTCAGCATGCTGAGATTTGCTGTGTATCTTGGATGAGACTCGCCAATGCAAGTCAATGGATGCGAGAAAAAAAATCGCACACCACTCGCACCATGAGAGTGCTGTCTGATTTGTACACATTTGTTTCCTTTGAAAAGCCAGCAATTCATGTGCAGAGTACAGTAAAATCACACTGACCGGTTAGAAAAGAATAGATATATACACATAGAATATATATACACTGCTCAAAAAAAAAAGATAACACTTAAACAACAGAATATAACTCCAAGTAAATCAAACTTCTGTGAAATAAGACTGTCCACTAAGGAAGCAACACTGATTGCCAATAAATTTCACATGCTGTTGTGCAAATGGAATAGACAGCAGATGGAAATTATTGGCAATTATCAAGACACCCTCAATAAAGGAGTGGTTCTGCAGGTGGGGACCACAGACCACATCTCAGTACCAATGCTTTCTGGCTGATGTTTTGGTCACTTTTGAATGTTGGTTATGCTTTCACACTCGTGGTAGCATGAGACGAACTCTACAACCCACACAAGTGGCTCAGGTAGTGCAGCTCATCCAGGATGGCACATCAATTCGAGCTGTGTCTGTCAGCGTAGTGTCAAAAGGCTGGAGGCGCTACCAGGAGACAGGCCAGTACACCAGGAGACATGGAGGGGGCCGTAGGAGGGCAACAACCCAGCAGCAGAACCGCTACCTCAGCCTTTGTGCAAGGAGGAACAAGAGGAAAACTGCCAGAGCCCTGCAAAATGACCTCCAGCAGGCCACAAATGTGCATGTAAAATAAACACCTATATGAAAAAGAAATACCAATATTGATAAAAATATATTCACTACGAATAATGAATATCTAAAATGAAACTACAAACCCCCCAAAAATATTCAAATATTATCAACTATTTTCCAGACACCACCAATAAAATATATATTCCACAAGATGGATATATATATATAACAAAATGATGTGTGAAAAATAATTTTTTATTCTTTATCTTTTTTTTTCACCAAATCATTAAAGAAGCATACATATACAAAAAATGCATAGTAAATACATGTGTGCAGTGGGTACTCAAAGAAACAAGTTGGTCAGAAATAAGGTCCAAAGATGTAACAAAATTCATATGGAAAAATTATTAAAGTGGCATAAATACCAAAAATATTCAGAATTGTGAGACCTCAGTGGTTGATACCTTTTATTGGCTAACTGAAAAGATGGTAACACATTGCAAGCTTTCGAGACTACTCAGGTCTCTTCATCAGGCATAGACTAATACAAAATCTGAAGAGTCACATATTTATGCACAATACAGCACAGAAAAAATGCAATAGATGAGACAAATGACGTGAATCAGAATTATGATTATGGGAGAGGGAGAAGCATAAATATTGTACCAGTTCATAGATAAGGAGTCCGGATGTTTTATTGTCCTCTGATTGGGGTCTCCTAATGTGTTGTGATGCCCCCACAAGGTCTTAGGAGCAAATTCCTTAAAGACATAAATCCATGCGACACAATCATTCCAGCATTGAGAGTGTCAAAGGTCGTCATAAATTTATACTCACAGACTCTTCTCTCTCTCTGAGATGTGAAGTTACCTTTCAATACCAGTAATTTCATATCCCTGGTGTTGTGATCCATCATACAAAAATGCTTTGCCACAGGTAGATCCATTCTTTTTTCTCTTATTGTGTGACGATGAGCATTCATCCTTGTTCTAAGCTTTTGCCCTGTCTCCCCCACATACAGACCCCCAGTTGGACATTTAGTACAAATAATTAAGCACACCACATTAGATGTAATGCAGCTGAAAGTACCTGGGATCTTGTAGTCCTGATGTGAATTGGGGATCTTTATCTTGTCCATGGTCATTATAGATGGACAGGTTTTACATTTTTTCTGGTTTCAAGGAAAGGTTCCTCCAGCTGTTGGAGAGGACAGGGAGCTTCTGACAATGATGCTTCTTAGATTTGGGGGCTGCCTAAAGCACAGTAGTGGGGGGTCTGGAAAAATGGATTGTAATCGGGCATCTTTTTGTAGTAAAGGTTGTAATTTCCGTGCAGCTCCCCTTAGCACTTCCAGATTTGGGTTGTAGGTGACTACTAGAGGCACCCGGTTATTTTCTTCTTTAGTTTTGTAATGTAGCAGGTGATTCCTTGACATTCTTATGGCTCTTGTAATTTGGTTTTCAAATTGTTCTTGGATGGTAGCCCTGATTCAAAAAGGTCTTTTTGAGGCGACCAAGGTGTTTGTCTCTATCCATGGGGTAGGATCATATACGATTGTATCTGATGGCTTGTCTATAGATAGTCTATAGATAATAGAGTTCTTTATGTGTTTTGGATGGAAACTGTCCCATTTAAGGTATGTTGGACGGTCGATTGGCTTCTGATACAGGGATGTCTCTATTTCATTGCTTTTTAGCTTAATGATGGTGTCCAAAAAGTTAATCTCAGTGCTGGAGTAGTTGAGTGTTAAATTGATGGTGGGATGAAATTGATTAAACTGTTCGTGGAACGTCTTTAGCTGTTGCTCAGACTCCGCCCAGATGATTAAATATCATCAATGAAGCGGTAGTAGGCCAGGGGCCTGATGGGGCATGAGGACAAAAAGTCGCTTTCAAGCTTGGCCATGAAAAGATTTGCATACTGTGGAGCTATTTTACTTCCCATAGCTGTGCCAGTCTCCTGTAGATAGATCTTGCTGTCAAATTCAAAGTAATTGTGGGTGAGGATGAATTTTATAAGTTTCACCACAGCATCAGCATCAGTCCCTGTGTTTTCCATGAAGAATTTGCAGGCATTTAATCCATCTTGGTGTGGGATATTAGAGTACAAATATTCCACATCCATGGTGGCCAGGATGGTTCCTTCTGGTAGAGGACCTATTGCTGCTAGTTTATTCAATAGGTCAGTTGTGTCCTGAATGTAGCTAGGTGTATCCTTCACCAGTGGTTTAAGAATACCCTCTACCCATCCAGATACCTGTTCAGTGAGGGTGCCCACACATGAAATAATTGGTCTTCCTGGATTTCCAGATTTGTGGATTTTGAGAAGCATGTAGAATGTCCCTATTCTTGGACTCTCTGGTATCAAGTCATCACCGGCTCTTATGGACTGGTCAGGCAGACAAGATACCAACTTGTTTAGTTCCTTGTAATAGTACTGTGTAGGATCCGACTCCAATTTTCTATAGTAGCGTGTGTCCATAAGTTGCCTGTTTGCTTCCTTCATGTAGTCTGACGTATTCATCATGACTATTGCACCTCCTGCTATGAATGAGTCACCATAGGAGGCAAAAACAGAAATGCTAGCTAAGTCCAGAAAACCAGAGAAGTTGGCAGCTATCGGATTGCAGACCCCTGAACCTATCAACACAACTAGCAGTAGCCGTGGGGGGTTCCTACGATGCCGGAGAACTGCCTAGCCTAAAGACAGAAAGGGAAATCTAAACTGCCCCAGAGCAGACCCCAAAGCAATAGTGTCAACACCTGGGCAGGCAGAAGGCTCCACCTGCCCTGAAGAAAATCGAGGATGAAACCCAAAGATACAAAAAAAAGGTGACATCAAAGTGGCAGAACTAGCTCTATTATTTAAAGCAAATTCGGCCAAGGGCAAAAATGAAACCCAATCATCCTGATCAGCGGAAATAAAACATCTCAAATACGACTCCAAGGTCTGGTTTGTTCTCTCCGTCTGCCCATTGGTCTGAGGGTGAAACGCAGAAGAGAAGGACAACTGAATTCCCAGCTTGGAACAGAACGTCCTCCAAAATCTAGACACAAACTGAACTCCCCTGTCAGATACAATGTTCTCAGGAATCCCGTGCAAGCGAACCACCTGTTGCAGAAACAGGGGCACCAACTCAGAAGAAGATGGCAACTTAGGGAGTGGTACAAGATGAACCATCTTAGAGAACCTATCACAAATCACCCAAATAACAGTCATTCTCTGAGAGACAGGCATATCAGAGATGAAATCCATTGAAATATGGGTCTATGGCCTCCTGGGGACAGGCAAAGGCATCAACAACCCACTAGAGCGAGAACAAGGTTTAGACCGGGAGCAAGTCCCACAGGACTGCACAAAATTCCTGACATCACGAGACAAGGCGGGCCACCAAAAAGACTGACTCACCAGATCTCTAGTACCAAAAATACCTGGATGACCAGCCAATGCAGAGCAATGAACTTCAGACATCACTCTCTTCTTCAACTGGTCAGGAACATACAACTTTCCACTGGGACAACGCTCAGGTTTGCCCTCCTGGAACTCCTCCAGAGCACGTCTCAAATCGGGCGAGATGGCAGAAAGAACTACCCCTTCGCCCGATGGTAGCAGGCTTGGTCACCACAGGAGAATCAGCAAAGAAGCTCCTAGAAAGAGCATCAGCCTTGACATTCCTAATGCCAGGAAGAAAAGAGACTACAAAATCAAAACGTGTAAAAAACAAGGCCCATCTAGCCTGTCTAGGGTTCAAGCGTTTGGCCGACTCCAGCTAAATCAAATTCTTGTCAGTGAGGACCACGACTTGATGTTTAGCTCCCTCCAACCAATGTCTCCACTTCTCAAATGCCCATTTCATGGCCAACAGTTCCCGATTCCCCACATCATAGTTACGTTCAGATGGGGAGAACTTTCGGGAAAAGAAAGCACAGGGATTCATTTTAGATGTTACAGGATCCTTTTGGGACAAAACAGCTCCTGCACCAATCTCAGAAGCGTCCACCTCTACCTGGAATGGGAGTGAGACATCAGGTTGCCGCAAATCCAGGGCAGAAGTGAATCTTCGCTTCAGCTCCTGAAAGGAAGAAACAGCCTCCAGAGACCAATTCAACACATCAGCACCCTTCTTAGTCAGATCAGTCAATGGCTTGGCAATACTAGAAAATTTTGCTATAAATTTCCGATAAAAATTAGCAAAACCCAAAAACTTCTGAAGGGCCTTCAAAGAAGTGGGCTGAACCCAATCATAAATGGCTGTACCTTGGCCGGATCCATTTCAATAGTTGACGGAGACAAAATAAATCCCAAAAATGAAATCCTCTGTACCCCAAAAAGGCATTTCGATCCTTTGACATACAGGGAATTCTCCCTCAAGATCCGGAACACCGTCCGAACATGTTCCACATGAGAATCCCAATCCTTGGAGAAGATCAAAATATCATCCAGATAGATAATCAAAAATTTATCCACAAAGTCTCGGAAAATGTCGTTCATGAAGCACTGGAAGACAGAAGGGGCATTAGTGAGCCCAAAAGGCATCACCAGGTACCCAAAATGTCCCCCTGGAGTATTAAACGCCGTCTTCCATTCATCCCCATGCTTAATGCGGATAAGATTATACGCCCCCCTGAGGTCAAGCTTGGTAAACCAGCAAGCACCTTTAACTCTGGAGAATAGATCCGAAATCAGGGGTAACGGATACTGATATTTAATAGTAATTTTGTGGAGGGCACGATAATCAATACAAAGCCTTATTGAACCATCCTTTTTGGCCACGAAAAAAAACCCAGCACCTGATGGTGAAGAGGATGGTCTAATATGACCCTTCTCCAACGCCTCCTTAATATAGGATCGCATAGCCTCGTGCTCGGGAACAGATAAATTGAAGAGCCGACCCTTGGGAAATTTACACCCCGGGCTCAGTTCAATTGCACAGTCATAACTCCTATGAGGAGGCAAAGACGCAGACTCATTCTCACTAAATACATCATAAAAGTCCGCCAAATAGTCAGGAACATCATGCGACTGAGGAGAGGTGGAAAAAACCGGAGCCTCACTAAGGGCACACCGACAACCCCAACTCACCACATACACAGATTTCCAGTCCAAAACTGGATTATGAATTTGCAACCAGGGAAACCCCAGAACAATGGTATCATGCAAATTATGCAACACCAAAAATCTGCAATTTTCTTGATGGTTTGGGGCGACCCGCATTACCACCTGGGTCCAAAACTGAGGTTTATTTTTCGCCAAAGGAGTAGCATCAATCCCCCTCAAAGGGATAGGCGTCCGCAGTGGTGTCATAGGAAATCCACAACGTTAGCAAAATCCAAGTCCATTAGGTTCAGGGCTGCTCCCGAATCCACAAAAGCCTTGGCGGAAAATGTGGACAGGGAGCAGATCAGAGTAATTGCCAGAAGAAACTTAGGTTGAACACCACCCACAGAAAACGTGTGTGCAAAACGTTTCTCTCGTTTACGACAGACAGAAATAGTATGCAAGGCATCTCCACAAAAAAAGCACAGCTTATTACGCTTTCTGAACTCCTGACGTTGCTCCCTGGACAAAACTCTTATCACATTGCATAAGTTCAGACACTTGTTCAACAGGTGGCAACACCTCTCGTGCAGTTTTGTGTTCACGTAAGCGCCGATCAACCTGAATGGCTAATGACATAGAATCGTCCAGACCAGAGGAAACAGGAAATCCCACCATAGTATCTTTTACGGCTTCTGATAAACCCTTCCGAAAGAGAGCTGCCAAGGCATTATCATTCCAGGCAGTAAGGACCGCCCACTTTCGGAATTTTTGACAGTACAATTCTGCAGAATCTCGACCCTGGCTCAATGCCAGACAATTGCTTTATCTCCATTGAGAGAAAAAAAAAAATTCCCCCTACGGCCTCAGAGATATAGAGGAAAAAAATATACACACTTTTTTTTTTTTACAATTCTTTCCTGCTATTGAGTACCCTAGGATCTGCGGTATGGCTGGTGATTCTATTATGAATGAGTCACCGTAGGAGGCAAAAACAGAAATGCTAGCTAAGTCCAGAAAACCAGAGAAGTTGGCAGCTATTGGATTGCAGACCCCTGAACCTATCAACAACAACTAGCAGTAGCCGTGGGGGGTTCCTACGATGCCCTAGACCCCTCGATCACAGCCGGAGAACTGCCTAGCCTAAAGACAGAAAGGGAAATCTAAACTGCCCCAGGGCAGACCCCAAAGCAATAGGAAGCCCCCAACATATAATGACGGTGAAGCAAGAAGAAAAAACACTAACACAGAAAGATAGACTGAGCAAATGATGGGGCCCAAGCTAACTAGATAGGACAGGATAGGAAAGCTGCTGTCTGCAATCCGCGAAAAACCCTATGAAAATAAGAGCCAACAGACTGACAGGGAAAAAGGCCCTGAAGACGCTAGGCTCCAAAAAGACTATGTCAGTACTCGGGTATTTTCTGAAGACAGAGCAACCGACAAAAAAGGAATTCAGCTCACCCCAGCAGGGAATAGCAGAATCCAAAAGCAAGGCAAACTAAAACCAAAACACAAATGCAAAAAGGCAAAGCAGAAAACTTAGCTTTTGAGGAGCAGGAATCAGACTGGTCTCCTAGAATTCCACAGAGAAATCACCAACGAGGAGGAAGGGCGTCGGCTGCCTTATATCCAGTCAGAGATCCCCGTCGCCCAGTCATCCTCTCCCAGCTCAGGTGCTTGGTAATCAGCCTCACTATCTTCCTTCACCAGAAGAGGGAGTTCATCAGACCTCAATGGTGAAGGGGAAAATGAACTCATAACAACCTCCCTTGTCAGCAGGTTTAATGATGATTTCTTTGTTGGTTTTTAAAGACCGTATGGCCTTTCTCTCCTGGGCACTGATGTTGGATGCTTGTCTCCTGTTAGTGTCTATGATTTTGGATTTTATCAAATGTCTGAAGGAGTCTATATATTTATCCAAATGAGGGTTGTGTCCAGGTGGAGGTGTCCAGTCTGACCTTTTCCTAGTTGTTAGGATCCCTTTTCCTTCAGTTTTTCTATCTACTGGCTAACACGGTACAAAGATATATATCTTTCCTGTATCTAAATACCAAAAAAGAGTTTTGTATATACAATATATAGCATAGTGCATGTAAAGTGTCATGTGCAAAATAAATTTATACACCAAATACCAATAACAATTATGAATAAAGTGCTAAATGCAATATTAGGTCCTCTAATCCCTTTAATTTAATATAGAACCACCAATAGTAAATGTTCACAATGAATCTGTGCACTAAATAGAAAAAAGTGCTCAGTGCCTACAAGGTCTACTATATATCATCAGTGATCCAATATATATAATCAAGAGATACTTGTGACGGACTCAGCTCCTGCTGAGCCCATTTTTTGAGTGGACCCTCTGGGTTGTGGCACCCACCCACCGAGGGCGAGCTGACCTTGTGAGAATCCACCCCCTATACAGGGAGTGTCAGGAGCAAGACCAAGGGGGTGAGCCACCACGACTGCTGGGACCAGACTGCCGGCTCAGGGGACACTAGATAAGTGTCTGACGACAAGAACGAGCAGGAAGCAAGACAGACAAAACGTAAGTACAAGTTATCTTCATTAAGATCTTCAGGATTACATTCAGTGCAAATGTGAAAACAAGCAAAGCGTGCAAGGTGCGCGCATGGGCACGCCAAGGTCCATAGCATAGTACGTGCCAGGTGGCACACCTAGATACAGGTAAAGGCACAATGGCATCGGACTCCGGACCGCTGGCGACCATCGACATGATCTAGGCATCAGGCTGCGGACATCAGCTCCGGACATCAGGCCGCAGTCATCCAGCTTACGATCTCTGGCAGTGATCGGCAGCTTTCGGGCATCCGGCAGGCAAACCAGGGTTCAGGCAAGGAGGCACGACAGATATCCAGGCATGGTGCGTGTTAGGGAACACGCCAAGGTCCAAGGCTAGGTGCAAGACAAGGTGCGTGTGTAGGGGACACGCCAGGGTTCAAGGCTAGGTGCGTGTGTAGGGGACACGCCAGGGTTCAAGGCTAGGTGCAAGGCAAGGTGCGTGTGTAGGGGACACGCCAGGGTTCAAAGCGAGGTGCAAAGCAAGGTATGTGTGTAGGGGACACGCCAGGGTTCACAAAACGAGACAGGGTGCGTGTGTAGAGACACGCCAAAGCACAAGGTACAAGACAGAGTGCGTGTGAGACACGCCAAAGCTCAAGGTACGAGACAGAGTCCTGCGCGTGCAAAGAGACACGTCAGGGTTCAAGGCAGGGTGTGTGCCAAGAGCCACACCAGGGTTCACAAAACGAGACAGGGTGCGTGTGTAGAGACACGCCAAAGCACAAGGTACGAGACCGAGTCCTGCGCGTGCAAAGAGACACGCCAGGGTCAGGGTTCAAGGCAGGGTGCGTGCTAAGAGCCACGCCAGGGTTCAGGGCAGGACGCGTGCTAGGAGCCACGCGGGACGCACACCTCACTGGCCAATGCACACGGCTGTAACGCCAGCACGAGGCACGACTAAGGCACAGGAGGTGGGCAAAGGAACCTTCGTGCTAGGAGCCACGCCAGGTTCAGGGCAGGGTGCGTGCTAGGAGCCACGCCAGGGTTCAAGACAGGGTGCGTGCTAGGAGCCACGCCAGGGTTCAAGGAAGGGCTGCGTGCTAGGAGCCACGCCACACTGGCCAGTGCACACGGCTGTACACAAACATGAGGCACTTACCACGGCACAGGAGACGGCCAAGGGGAACCCACGCCGGGGTTCAAGGCAAGGACAAGGCAAGGAACAAGGCAAGACTAGGCAAGAAACAAGGTACGGAACACGGAGCGGAACATAGGCAGAAACAGAGCCAGGTCAGAGAGAGGACAGAGTCTAGCAGCGGAGCGTAGGCCGAAACCCAGAGTCGGGCCAAGGGAGAACCTTGGGACTAGACTTGGAAATGTGCAAGAGAGCACCAGAGGACAGAGTGTGGAAAACCAGGCTGAGACAAGAACATGAGAAGTACTACAAGGCTCAGAATAGCAAAGACAAGACATGGCGAAACAGGCAAGGCAGAGAACAGAGGAAGGACTACAAGTCAAAGAATAGCTAAGGCGAGACATAGCAAAACAGACTAAAGCAGAGAAGAGCGGAAGGACTACAAGGCAAAGACAAACATGGCACGAGAGACAACACAAGACATGGCACAAGACAAGAGACGGAATACGAGCACGGAACGTGTGCAGACAAGCACTACAGAGCAAAGTGCAAGGGCACAGAATAGAGGGAGCAACCCCACAGACCAAGAGCCATGCAGGGAAGCAACGCAATAATCAGGCCCTGAGCAAAGGAAGGGGTGGTCTGATATAAGGCACAGCACCTCCTCTTCCGGGTCAGGACCAGGGGAGAACTTCCTAGTTCAGATGCTCCAGGATCACAGAGCGCAGTCACATGATCAGGGTTTCAGATATGACGAGATGATCACCGAACCAGACAGTGCAGGATCCCAGGAAGGACACATGATCAGGGATTCTAGACATGACGAGATGATTGCAGAACCAGACAGTGCAGGATCTTAGGAAATGTCACGTGATCAAGGTTTCAGACATGACGAGATGATTGCAGAACCAGACAGTGCAGGATACTAGGAAACTTAACATAATCAGGGATTCTAGACATGATGAGAAGATCACAGAAAGCAAAGCAGAAACGCAGGCATCTTGCAGCTCAGCAGACATGAGGTGAGTGTGCACACTGCTCTAGGGAACAAGCAGGATAGCAGACACAAGGTGCGTGTGCACACCGCTCCAGGGGTTCAGGAGGCAAAACAGACATGGCGGACGTGACAATACTTGTAACAAAAATATCCACTGTGAACCTGTGCAATATACCTGGATAAAGTGCTTAGTGCTTTATAATCTCCTGCACCTCACAAATGACATGCTACAAGTAACCCATATTAGATTTAAAAGGGCAGTAATGAATATAGGGTAATTGTCTGGAAAATAGTCGATAATATTTGAATATCTTTTTTTGGGTTCACAAATGTGCATGTGTCTGCACAAACTGTTAGAAACCGACTCCATGAGGATAGTCTAAGTGCCTGACGTCCACAGATGGAGGAAACAAACATCAGTGTTACCCAGTCACCAACAAAGCATGGGCTTGGACCTCATGGTAGAGCAGGGGTCTCAAACTCGGCAGAGTAAATGGGCCGCACATAAAAAAGAATTTGAGCTGGTGGGTCGCATTCCTTTCAAACTTAATACACCTTGTACACACAGGGCTGCGCTGTGTACACCTCGTACACACAGGGCTGCGCTCCGTACACCTCGTACACACAGGGCTGCGCTCCGTACACCTCGTACACACAGGGCTGCGCTCCGTACACCTCGTACACACAGGGCTGTGCTCCGTACACCTCGTACACACAGGGCTGTGCTCCGTACACCTTGTACACACACGCTGCGCTTCGTACACCTCGTACACACACGGCTGCGCTCCATACACATTGTACACACATGGCTCCGCTCCGTACACCTTGTACA
Source organism: Dendrobates tinctorius (assembly GCF_039654945.1). Classification (NCBI taxonomy): domain Eukaryota; kingdom Metazoa; phylum Chordata; class Amphibia; order Anura; family Dendrobatidae; genus Dendrobates; species Dendrobates tinctorius. The sequence continues at coordinate 87,309,437 of NW_027361679.1, read as the reverse complement.
CACATGTCTCCGCACCGTACACCTCATACACACGCGGCTCCGCTCCGTACACCTCGTACACACGTGGCTCCGCTCCATACACATTGTACACACATGGTTCCTCTCCGTACACCTCATACACACACGGCTTTGCTCCGTACACCATGTACACACATGGCTGCTCTCCGTACACCTCGTACACACAGGGCTCCGCTCTGTACACCTTGTACACACACGGCTGTGCTTCGTACACCTCGTACACACACGGCAGCGCTCCATACACATTGTACACACATGGCACTGCTCCGTACTCCTCGTACACATGGCTCTGCTCCGTGCTCCTCGTACACACGTCTCTGCACCGTACACCTCATACGCACGTCTCCGCACCGTACACCTCGTACGCACGTCTCCGCACCGTACACCTCGTACGCACGTCTCCGCACCGTACACCTCGTACGCACGTCTCCGCACCGTACACCTCGTACGCACGTCTCCGCACCGTACACCTCATACGCACGTCTCCGCACCGTACACCTCGTACGCACGTCTCCGCACCGTACACCTCGTACGCACGTCTCCGCACCGTACACCTCGTACGCACGTCTCCGCACCGTACACCTCGTACGCACGTCTCCGCACCGTACACCTCATACACACGCAGCTCCGCTCCGTACACCTCATACACACATGGCTTCGCTCCATACACATTGTACACACATGGTTCCTCTCCGTACACCTTGTACACACACGGCTCCGCTCCATACACCTTGTACACACATGGTTCTGCTATATCCACACTGTAAACCCCTCCTGACCCCACACATAAACTTAGCTTCATCCAGCACCATGATAACCAGCATAGAAAGTAGCGTCCTGCATACACTGAGGCCCCTGATCATGTAATCCCTGACTCCTCCCCCTCCTGTGACCTCATCCCAGATCCTGTGCAGTGTGTGCACAAAGAACAGCCATAGCGTGCTCCTGAATGCACGCCCCCTTCTCAGGGAGTGAGACGTGGTGCACCGTGGGCTGCAGATGCCCGCCTCAGGGGCCGCATGCGGACCGCAGGCCGTGTGTTTGAGACCTCTGTGGTAGTGCATATGTCAGGCTCTATCTGCAACGTGATCCCTGTATAGTTATGATTAGAAATAATGCTGGCTACTGGGTTGCCTCTCTGTTAGATCCACGTTATAAAACCAAGTTTTGTAAGATGCTTCCCGCCCTGGAAAGTGACCCGCAAATGCTGGAGTATCGAAACACGCTTTTACATAACCTTAAGAGAGGTTATCCCCAAGACAGTGCTCATTGCAGCTCTAGACTTCCAACGTCCGGCACGTTAATTTGTCAATGCCAAAACATAATTTGATTAGACCAGCTCATACACCAGCACAACAGAGTCAAAGTCATACACATGGTGAACAAATGGAGAGGATGGTGCAGGAGTAATCTAGAACTGAATATCAATACCATCAGGGAGGGTTTGTATCTTTTCACATTTTGGTCTTCCAAAATGGATGAGTGGCCTGAGCTCATCTCCCATGCCTTGGAGGTTTTATCATGCCCTGCAGCCAGCATTCTCTCAAGACGTGTCTTCAGTACTGCTGGTGGCAGGGCTGCCACTAGGAATTTCGGGGCCCCATACTGGCAAAATTTATGGGGCCCCCTTGAGACTCTGCCCAGGCTCCACCCCCCAGTTCCGCCTCCACCCTAGCTCCTCCTTCACCATGCGAACCTTCCAAAATCCCTCCGCGCTTTCATCGAAAAACTTCACCATGCCCTCAATCAGACCAAATATATCGGGGATCCAACCGCTGTATGTCAAAAAATAGATCCAAATAGAAAAAAAGAAAGCATAGTAGACATACACACATGCAGGGATCACCCTTATAAAGTTAATTTTTAGTACATATAGATGTGCAGAAAAACACCACAAATGATAAAAACATTTAAAATATATGCAGGTGTCACCAAACGTGACCTGTATATAAGGGAGTGGCTAGACGGTCCTGGGCAATGTATAAATGTACAACAATATTCAATAAAAGTTCCGTATTCTATGTAGCATGCCAGAGCTACAAGCACATAAACACATATATTCAGTGTATTAGTTGTGGCCAATGAAATCCTCCGAATTTCAAATAACTCTACAATCAAAAAAGTCTTATGCTTAAACAAGAAATATTGATGATATTACAACAAGCCACCTTATAAATAACAAACAGCCATGTTGGCAATAGGATTGGCACCTAATAAAAACCAGATACAAGCGGATAGTATGTTAATCAAAAGCCCAAGACAATAGAAAAGGCCGCTTTGTAATACCCTTTTCTTATGATAAGCCACCCTTGCTACTAGCAGAACAAAGACCTGCTCACTGAACATGACGAGCCATAATGAATGCCCTGGTCCCAGGAACGGGATGCCACTCTTGTTACTCGACGCGTTTCGTCACTAAAGTGACTTCATCAGGAGTGGAAGAAGTCACTTTTCATAAGAAAAGGGTATTATCATTGACCCTAGTATTTCTAGTAACCCCTTTTTTTCTACTCTAACTTTAACCCTGTTTACAAAGCGGCCTTTTCTATTGTCTTGGTCTTTTGATTAACATACTAACCGCTTGTATTTGGTTTTTATTAGGCGCCAATCTAAAATCTAATTTTATTTTCACAAAAATGATCTTTTCACACCCAACGTTTGTTTTTCCCCAAGTGTAACATGAGAAATTGGACCCTAACAGTAGCTGTGCAATTTGTCCTGAGTAGGCTGATACCCCATATAGGACTACAGGCTGAGCTGCAGGTGGAGACAGTCAACATGCTGGTACTGGTCAGCACAGTCTATGCTGACTAAAAGGATAGGACTACAGGCTGAGCTGCAGGTGGAGACAGTCAACATGCTGGTACTGTGCATGTGTAGCACAGTCTGTGCTGACGGAAAGGATAGGACTACGGGCTGAGCTGCAGGTGGAGACAGTCAACATGCTGGTACTGTGCATGTGCAGCACAGTCTGCTGACGAAAAGGATAGGACTATGGGCTGAGCTGCAGGTGGACACAGTCAACATGCTGGTACTAGTAAGCACAGTCTATGCTGACTAAAAGGATAGGACTACAGGCTGAGATGTAGGTGGAGACAGTCAACATGCTGGTACTGTGCATGTGCAGCACAGTCTGTGCTGACGGAAAGGATAGGACTATGGGCTGAGCTGCAGGAGGAGACAGTCAACATGCTGGTACTGGTCAGCACAGTCTGTGATAACTAAAAGGATAGGACTACGGGCTGAGCTGCAGGTGGAGACAATGTGCCTACTAATCTTGGCACTGGAGATCTGTCCCCCTGGACCCTGGCTCACCACATCAGCCGGGCCTCCTGGGCCCCCCCATCAGCTGGGCCACTCAGACCCCCCCATCAGCCGGGCCCCACAGACCCCCCCGTGAACAGCCAGGCCCCCCCATCATCAGCTGGGCCCCTGGCTCCCCCAGACCCCCCCACGGACAGCTGTGCGGGCCCCTGGGTGACCCCCCACGGACAGCCGGGCGGGCCCCTGGGTGACGCACCACGGACAGCCGGGCGGGCCCCTGGGTGACGCACCACGGACAGCTGGGTGGGCCCCTGGGTGACCCCCCACGGACAGCCGGGCGGGCCCCTGGGTGACCCCCCACGGACAGCCGGGCGGGCCCCTGGGTGACCCCCCACGGACAGCTGGTCGGGCCCCTGGGTCCCCCACATCATCAGCTGGGCCCCTGGGTCCCCCAGGCCCCCCCATGGACAGCCAGGTGGGCCCCTGGGTGATCCCACACGAACAGCCGGGCGGGCCCCTGGGTGACCACCCACGGACAGCCGGGCCCCTGGGTCCCCCCCATCATCAGTTGGGCCCCTGGGTCCCCCAGGCCCCCCAATGTCCCCATGATAAGACACAACCAGCCCCCCCGGGCCCCCAGACTCCCCCCCCCCCCCCCCCTGTGATCAGACAACCAGCCTACGGCGCCAGGGCCCCCAGACTTCCCCCCCATGTTCAGACAGCAACCAGCCCCAGGCGCCGGGGCCCCCAGAAACTCACCCCCATGATCAGACTGAGACAACAGGCCCTCGTCCCAATGTCCCCATCCCCATGATCAGCAGGCTGCAGCCAGACATACAGACATAAAAAGAAATTCACTTACCTCCACAGCACCGTCAGACTGCCACCCAGCCCAGGGGCCCAACGTCTTCTGCTCTGCTGCAGGCCTGCAGCCGCTCCCACACCGATGCCACGTGCACACCGCTCTTCAGCTTTCTCAGGAATGAGGAAGTGAAGAGGCAATGTGTGACGTCACATCACGTGAGCCGGGGGCGGTGCTGGAGTGACCATCCGACACAGGCAGAGCAGGCTGAGGGGGAGAATGGGGGCCCGAACCACTGAAATAATTGTAGGGGGGGCCCAGCCAGGACCTGAGCGGCGAGCGCGAACCAGGCTGCAGCGCCCAGCTTGCTCAGGCGCCGCCGTGGCCGCCGGGCCCCCCTGATCACCAGGGCCCCATGCAGGTGTAATGCCTGTCATGCCCTGATGGCGGCCCTGGCTGGTGGTATCCTGATGGATAAGCACAGCAGCCTGTCCTCTGAAAGTGTAGACTGCCTAAGTTTCATAAAGATGAACAAGTCTTGGATCTCCAAGGACTTTTGCACCCCAATCGCAGACTGTACAGACTAGGATGTAGTGGAAGAGGTGTCGGTCCCTATTATACTATTTCTACTGTGGTGAAATTGATGCCACTTTTGTGGTGTCTGCCAATAATTTTTGTGAATGTGAACACTCTTGGTTGGTCATAGTGGAAGGCACGTCAGTCCCTGCTATACTATTTCTACTCTCGTGACATTTATACCACTTTGGTGGGGTCAGGCCCTCATTTTTTGAAATTTGAAAACTCCTGTTTGGGTGTCCCATCTGCTGGGTTGGGTGTAGTGGAAGACCTGTCGGTCCCTATTTTACTATTTCTATTGTGGTGAAATTGATGCCACTTTATTGGTGTCTGCTACTAATTTTTGTAAATATGTAGACTCCTGGTTGCGTCTGCTTCCTGTGTGTTGCCTGTAGCAGTAGGCCTCTGAAACCATCAGGTTTCCACTTCATTTGAGTCAACTACCCATGTTACTACTATCCTTAGATTTTTCTGACAATGGTAGTCTATGAAACTGATATTTGTGTGGCTCAGCATGAAAGCAGATGGAGCTGTTGTATGTGATATCAGGGCTCCCAGCACAGCAGGCCTACACCGACCTCTCACCCACCTCGTGGTACTTTGACATTCAGTTTAAAGTAGAGTTGAGCTAAACGGGTCGGTCAAATTCATAAGTTGCTGACTTTCATGAAACAAAACCCGATCATAGCGTGAGGTCGGCCATGAGGTCGGCGACCAGAGCGCCAAAGTCACGTTTCAAATGATGCTTCCAGCGCCCTTTTTCAGCCAATGATGGAGGACGCACACTGTGGGCAACGCGATGACATGGGCAGCGGTCACCACCATCTTTGAGAAGGGCATGCAAGTGATTGGCTTGCTTTGTGTGGCGTCACAGGGGGTATAAAAGGGCGTGCACGCCGACCGCCATCTTACTTCTGCCGATCTTAGCATAGGGAGAGGTTGCTGTTGCTGCTGCTGATTCTGAATAAGGGAGAGCGTTAGGCAGGGAAGACAAAAAAAAACTGCTGCTGCTGGTAGCGATTTTCACTGTACAACACAACAGTTTGTGTGCAGTGACAGGGGAGGATATATTTTTGTGCATCAGCTCTGTTGGTTATTAGGCTGCCTTATAAGGCTCCCTAATAGCTGCATTGCTGTTTGCACACTGCTGTGCAAACTGCTTTTTTAAAAGAAAAAATATTTTTCTTCTTCTTTTCTGCACAGTTACCAAGCGTTCATTTTTCCACACTTTTGTGTGCAGCAGTCCTGCTTATTAGGCTACCTGCTGCCATACTTGGACTGAGAGCATCATTGTCAGCCTCCTAAAATCTCTAGGGAGATTCAAATTCTCCCCAATACTATATACACCTTGTACCTTGTCATACACCTGCCTATTTCAGCCTGTTAAATTGAGGTGTAATCTATAGTGGGCCTGAGATAATTGTTCAGCCTCCTAAAATCTCTAGGGAGATTCAAATTCTCCCCAATACTTTATACACCTTGTACCTTGTTTTCTGAGCATTTTGTCTGCTTTGGGACACCTTTTAAGGTGTTTTGTATGTGTTTTCTATGTATGTGTTTGTGTTTGCCTGCCATTGTTTTCAATAGGGTTCGATGGTGTTCGTCGAACATTCCACGAACTTGCCTCCTGTTCGACGAACCGAACCGAACTCTAACACTAGCAGGGTGGCTCAACACTACTCCTGATATATAAACGTACATTTTTAATGTTTAAAGTATGCTATATATACCTGGTATCTGGTGATACTGTACCCTTTCTGCCAGAAAGTCCTCCTCCACCCACCACTCTAAGTGTACCATTGACACCTGGAACATTGGCCCACATGTGATTATTTTTTGCAGATCTTCTTATACTGTGGTGTGATCCATCCTGAGCGTGTGAGAGTCTGTGGGTTACTCCTGCAATTTATATGTAGAGTTTAAAATTACCCCAACACTGTATACAGCTCTACACTTGTGATACATTACCCATTTACTGCTTTTTATATTCTGGTCGAATCAAAACTGACCAAGTGAGAGTCTGTTTCTGACTCTGGAAATAAATACTGAGATTGACAATGACCCCTACACTGTATACAGCTGTACGATTCAGATCCATTACCATTTTACGGCTTTTTATATTGTGTTGTAATCCATACTGAGCCTGAGAGCATCTGTGTCTGCCTCCTGAAATATATACGGAGATTTAGAATGTTTAAACTATACTATATATACCTGCTATCTGATGATACTGTGCCCTTTTCTACTTTTTATATTCTTGTCTTATCCATACTGAACCTGTGAGCGTCTGTGTGACTCATGAAATTTATACGGAGATTTACAATTATCCTTTGACTGTATAGAGTTGTACGCTTCTGATACAGTACCATATATCTGATGTTATTTTGGGTACATTTTCTCCAAAATTTGGAAGTATGGTGGAAGAGGCCGTGGACGTGGGCGTGGGGGGGGCAGCTGCTACTGATGGTGGTGGTGCATCTGCTAGTAGTGGCAAAAGCACAATAGCAGCTAAGGCAGGAGGTGTTGAGCCTGCGTCATGGTCTGGCTCCGGAAGGCCTGGAAGGCTACCTTTTCTGGGAGTAGGTTAACCGCTTTTAAAGCCGGAGCATCAGGAACTGGTTTTGGCTTACATTGCCAAAACAGACTCCAGCTAATATGCCCTCCTCTTCTGAAGTTTCATAAAATGCAAGTACTGAGTCATCAAGTGCTGGCTCCTGGTGAGGAAGAACCCATTTCCTTGTGTCCTTCACCCTCACCAAAAGTGAATGATGCAGCATGCCACACTTCACATTAGTCCATGTAGCTCTTTCTATCATACCATGCCTGGGCTATCAAGTCAAATCATGAATTCCCCAGTCCAAGATGAATCTGACATGGAGTGTGGGTTGCCAGCCAGGGCAGTGGGGTTAATCGGTACCAGGCCGGTGTCTCAGAGGGATGTGTCACGGTGGTGGTGACCCCGTCCGTGGCCCTGGGCGTCCATGCAAAGGGGTGAATAACGCTTATAGGTGAATGATACGTGACGCCACCTGTGGATTCTGATCAGATTGACCAGCGCTGGAGTGTCGCTTCTCTGGGACAGATTTTGTGGTGCAGCTAAGATGTAGAAGCCCTGCACAGGTAGGGCCATAGTCGCAGGGCAGATGAAAGAGTTGGTAGATGGTGTGCAGTGCAGGATGTAGCAGAGCCGTGCGCCAGGCGCAGGAGAAAGATGACAGACACAGTCTTGCAGTTCCCTTACCTGTACTTGGTAAGTGCCGTCCAGGACCCAGAGTACAGATGGAGAAGGAGTTGGTCAGCCTGAAAGCATATTAGGAATTCTCTCTCTGCAGATAGGTAGTGTGGCCTCCGTTCTAGTGCTTATCTGAGGTACTCGCAGTACTGAGTTCACTGAAGTTCCCCCTGTTGACTCTCTTTTGGAACTTTCTCGTATGGCAGGCAGCCATAGCCTTTTCCTTCTGGCTCATACACGTCGCTGCTGGGTTCTCCGAGCCTTAGTTGGGAACAGAGCATTTACAGCTGCTACTTACTCCGGTTTCTGCTGCAGGATCGTTAGTGTCCCTACAAACTCGGAGACCGGAATCCGGACCATGCACTCCAGCTAGGAGTGAGCCTTAACTCTGCTCATCCTCCAGCTCCCCTTCCCTTCACAGACTGCCCTAACTTCCCTCCTCCCGACCACAGAGAGCAGCTCCTCAGCAGTCAGGTTCAGAGCTCTCCCTGCTGGCCTGGAGTGGGAACTGTGTTGTGTGTTGGTTTAACTGCTAGAGAGATCCTTCATTGCTGCCAAGCATGACATCACACTCCCTAGGAGGAAGGTAATGCCTCTGTGGTGACCGTACTCCTGGGGGCGCCACAAGTGCACTGATGCCCAGCCACTGCTAGATGATTCTGCTGGTACATTGACCCAGACCACTACATTCCCCTTGCACTCTACACAGCCAGAATCTGACCCTGATGAAACTCGGGTTCCCCTTCCAGCATACTATACCACCTTACACGGTGACAAAGAGGAAGGTGCAGATGAAAGTGTAGGTTCCTTGAGGAGGCGGGGAGGCATACTCATGGGCGACGGCACAGGGCCGCTCATAGTACGCAAAAGTGTCTCTGCCGGTGGGACCCCCACCCGCCGTCAGACACACTGCCGTACTATGAGGGGCCCTGTGCCAGTGCCATCGCCAACGAGTGGGCCCCCCTGCTTGCTCAGGATCACAGCACTTGCAAAGTTGAAATACTTACCTCTCCCTGCTCCACCGCCGTGACGTCTTCCGCGTTTCCTGACAGTGACATTCTGGTCAGAGAGCGCGATGACATCATGTCTGTACGCCCTCTGCCTAAACTGTCCAAGTGCAGAGAGATGGAAGATGGGTACGACGAGAAGTCCAGAGTACAGGGATTCCCTAGCGAGGAGACTTATTTAATTGTTTTAAAGGTTGGGAGCAATTTTTGGGGAGCACTATACTCTGGAGAATGATATATGGGGCCCACCATACGCTGGAGCATTCCAAAGGTGGACATCAGACACTGGAGCAGCATTTACAGGGCCCATTATACTCTGGAGAATGATATATGGGTCCCATTTATATATGGAGCATTATTTGGGCCCATAAGACACTGGAGCATCATCCATGGGGCCCATCATATACTGGAGCATTGTAAATGGGGCAGATTATATATGGAGCATTATTTGGACCAATTGTACACTAGAGCATCATCCGTGAGTCCCATCATATGCTGGAGCATTCCAAAGGTGGTCATCAAACACTGGAGCAGCATTTACAGGGCCCATTATACACTGGAGCATTAGAAATGGGCCCCATTATTTATGGAATCATAGAATCATAGAGTTGGAAGGGACCTCCTGGGCCATCTGGTCCAACCCCCTGCTCAAAGCAGGATTCGCTAAATCATCCCAGTCAGATGTCTGTCCAGCCTCTGTTTGAAGACTTCCATTGAAGGAGAACTCACCACTTCTCGTGGCAGCTTGTTCCACTCATTGATCACTCTAACTGTCAAAAAGTTTTTTCTAATATCTAATCTGTGTCTCCTCCCATTCAGTTTCATCCCATTGCTTCTAGTCTTTCCTTGTGCAAATGAGAGCATTATTTGGGCCCATAAGACAGTGGAGCTTCATCCATGGGGACCAACATATACTGTAGCATTATGTGGAGCTCATCATATACTGTATCGAACATTATATGGGACCAATGATTCTGTATGGAGAAATATATGGGCCTCATTACTCTGTATGGCGCACTATGCGGTGGCCATAATACTGTATGGAGTAATATACTGTCTGTTTTTGGAGCTATTGGAGAATTTAAAATGGATATCAGTCATGTGATGTAAGAAGTGAAGCATTTTTCATTGTACTATACCGCTATTTCTCTGCCGTATCAGAGGATCATGAATTGTGGCATGTGTTAAAGGAGCCCAGTGACACTCTTTGGCCCTGGGCCCACGAAAATCTGGAGCCAGCCCTACCCCCCCACAACTTAAGCCAAATAACCCCCAGTTTTCAATGCCTAACTATTATTATAAAGTAAATTAAGGTTGACAAGCTTAAGTAATAAGAATTGATGTTTTTGGCATTAAAATGGGCACTGTAGGTGTGTTTCCTGTCCTCCACTCACTGCTGACTTTTCTTCCCCATTGACTTGAATTGGGTTTCGTGTTTCAGTCGGCCTTCGACTTTTCACGATAATCAGCCGATTAATGGGTTGATGGTGGGAGTACGGTTGGAGCAGGCACGCCCGATCCGACATCTACAGGCCAGAGGGGGATCTGGATTGTTTTGGGACGGTGATTTTGGGATCCCTTCACTGCCCAGTCTTCAGGTAGTTGCTTGCCAGCGCCGCCAAGATGCAGCAGCCCTAGGAGCTAGACCTCGTACCAGAACAGTGGAACCACCTATTGAGGAAGAACAGTTGATGGGCATTGAGATACATCATGGGTTCCATTTGCCACACCTTCAAGGTCCTTTAACAAGAAGCCAGAATCAAGATGATACCACCTCTGAGAACAGTTCCAGTTCTTCCAGAACCCCAGGAGGGGACCACAATTAAGAAATACTTTTCAAAATATCTGGTTACCCAGGAGGGTTTGTTTGCACCAGTTGTGCCTTTTTGTTATCATGTTTTTCTGGTAGCACTTTTGTGGCCTAAGTTTTTGCAATGGCAGCGTTTTTCCCAATTTGAACTAGCAATCATGAACTTGGAGTGATCCAAAAACTTATATTGTAAATAGTTGCACCTCTTTAGGTGCCCTTTCTTAGTTTTACATATAGAGACACTTTGCGAAGAAAATGTTTTTGCATGGACACTTTTCGAAGATGATGTCTACCTCAAAGGACACTGCAAGAGATCCCGGCTGGGAGCGGTGTCCAGCACTTACAAGAATAATTGTTGAATATTTTACTGTGAAGTATTTGATAATGTGTTTTATGAGTATTAGTAACTGAGAAATGGCTTTTATAGAACAATTAGGAATGTCTGATCTAGAGATGAGTGATGTGAATAAAGAATTGAAAGTAGACAGGTGACGGACCAGGTACTTGCGGTCAGCGTCTTGCATCTAGAAGAGACAGTGAAAGTAGAGAAATAAATGTCTACTAGAGGAAAATGAGAGAAAATGTGTTACAGAGAATAGCACTTTGAATTGAGAATTGCACTTAGAATTAAAAATTTTAGATAGGATCTAAGATAGAATTGTTTGTAACGTTCAAGATGAGTACCTCCTATACTAGGAAGATTGGTATAAGAAAAGTTTGTTATGCATTACAAAAATTTTGTATGTTTCTTTGCTGTCTACTTTGCCATCTTGCAGCCCGTGGACGTGCTGTGTTTAACGGGGGGTATGTGGCGCCCCTGAGGCTCAGTCACCACAGAGGTACTGCACCTTCTCCTAAGGTGTAGTGCCCCACTGCCCAGGTAAGTTGGGAACTCCTTTCCACACTCCAACACCTGCATCCCACACACAGGATAGTTCAGTAGGTCACCTAGCAGCTTCAGGCTGGGGGTAGCAGAGCACCCTTCGTGGAACCCTGCTTCGTAACACGAGATGTGCTGGGAGGTGGGTGGAGTTAGTATAAAAGAGAGGGAAAGTTGAGAATTGTAGGTCAGTCTGACAGGAGGTCAGGCGAGAAGGATTTCAGTTCTGAAGTTAGTTTTGAGTTCAGTTTGAGTTCAGTTTAGAAAGAGTGCTGCAGCTGCCTCAGTGATCTGAGCCAGCTGGTACGGGAAAGAGAAGAGAAGGAGAAAGATGTAGACCTGCAACTTAAGCTTCTATAAGAGAGAGAAGGAACAGCGCAGAACGAAGGAGTAGGAGAACAGAGATGAGTTGTGGGTTGGAAGAGGAACCCTGCCTATAGGTTCTCAGCGCAAGGCTGGGGCCCGGTCCCCAAGGTTGTATGGACACTTATGGTTCTGCAGCAGACACCGGTGGAGTAGTTGGCTGTAAATGCACTACTCTCATCAAAGACTTGGGACACAACAGCAACTGGATAGAGAGCCAGGACTTCTGAGAAGGGAGTCCCCGATAGAGGCTACAGCTGTCTGTCATACAAGTATAGTTCTAGGAACATCTAACAGGAGGAACTTCAGAGTACCATGGTACTGGAGCTCTTCACACTAAAGGCGCAATAGAGGAGTCATTCAAGAAAGGTACATGTTGGCGGAGTGTTGGAGAGGAGAACCCTGACTTGCCCGGGAGGTTGATTGAGTCTCTACCCCGGAGGACACGGCACGGAGGCAGGCACCAGTGGGTACCATGAACTGTGAGTAAAGCTTTGAAACTGCAAGCCCTGGTGTCCTCCATTCATTCGCCGCTAACACCTTCAGCACCGCTACATCTGGGTACCAACATCTATACCATTCTGCGCCTCTCCTCATCCATTGCACCTACATTGCCCTGGGACTACAGCTCCACCTGTGGGGAGCTACACCATCTTTGCTGCACCACACCATCAGTCCCAGTGGACCTGCATGCAGCGTTGGCTCAACATGGCTCAACATCTTGCTTGCCAAACACCAAGGATTGCCGGATTGCGTCACAAACTATCTAAATAAACTATTACACTATTAACATCACCGCCATTGATATTGGGCGCCCAGGGCCACGGACCGGGTCACTGCTGCTGTGACACATCCCCCCTGACACCGACCCGGTACCGGGTACCCCGCTGCCCTGGGTGTGAGGGCGACCCACATGCATTATCATTATGATGCAAAAATTTGCGGATCGCCTTAAAACGTTTGTGTTACAGCCATGCGGAACACTTGAGTGTTGTAGAAAACATCAACACTCCCAATATTGCCAAAGTTCTGGATTATTCACTAAACCCATGTGAAGAAGGCCCCAAAACATCTTCATTTCTATTGCATCTACAGGGGTCCAGTAAGAAAATGAAGTTGTTCTGTCCTCACTAAATGAAGCAGAATTCATGTAGCTTATACAGGCAGCTAAACCGCTATACCGGGGTCCAATAAGGAGACTGTAGGTTGACTCTGTGCTTTATTGAACAAGATGGTATATTGGCGCGGTGAAATTACAAACAAAAACATATATGCATACAATCAATACTGGGTTCATCAGGGATTCATATGTTGTGAATTCACTTTCTGGCCTGCCTCTGGTTGCTAGTGAAGGTAGTGGAGCTGGTTGTATTGACAGAGGAGTCGCAAGTTCTCTTTCCGGGCTCCCTCTGGTGGTTACAAGAGATAATGGAGCTGATCTAATTGACAGAGGCTTGCCACCTAATAATGAGGATGACGATTGGACATCTGGAGTCTAAAACTGGATTTAAGACAGCCGACTCCCTCTATCCCTGCTGGTGATTTTTCCTGCCTCCTGAGGTCTTAGTTTCCAGTTCCTGCATGCTCAAGCTAAGTGTTCTTTGCTATTGTTCACATTTGATTTGGTTTTGTCTATTCAGTTTTGTGTGGTCAGCCAGCCCCGCTTGGGGCTGTGCTGAATTTCCATCTTTATGTTACTGTTTGTGTCAGTTTGTTTTTTGTCCCTTATTAGATTGGCCTCTTTTTGCTCTGCTTTCAGAATATGCCAGAGTGCTGATATAGTGGGAGAAGTCTAGTGACTTCAGAGTTTTTGCTATCAGAAGTGTTGGACATTTTTGCAGGGTTTTTTGTGTGATTGCAGACAGTGTCTTTCCTCTCCTGTCCTTTCTAGTTAGTGTGGGCCCCATCGTTTGCTCAGCCTATTTTCTTACCTGTGTTTGTGTTTTCATCTTGTCTCACTGACAATATATGTTTGGGGGCTGTCTATTCCTTTGGGGTCTGCTCTGGGGCAATTTAGATATCCTCTTTTCTTGCTTTAGGCTTATTTAGTTCTCCGGCTGTGTCGAGGCGTCTAGAATCATCATAGGCACGCTCCACGGCTACTGCTAGTTGTGTGGATAGGATCAGGGGTCTGCAATCCGCTTAGTTACCAACCTCTCTGGTTTTCTGTAGCTTAGCTTGGTCTTGTTTTCCTCCTCGGTGACCCAATCATAACATTCATATATACATAATACATCATCTGCACTAATAGCTAACAAGGGGAGAACTAACTAAGCAGGCTAGTATGAGACAGGAATTGGATACAGAAAACATAAATGCATACCAGCGATGCTGTCACAAGGGGAGAAGAGAAATGAGATGCTTCCTGAATGCAGGCAGAAGGAAAATGGAGGACTGGAGGGAAATTGGGGCTGAACTTACCATAGTCCTTTGCAAAGGCTACCAGGATACATTGCAACCTTAGGGAAATGGCAAAGTGAAAGTAAAACACACAATAACACTGTTTATGACTCTGGTCATTAGATGGAGCCAGAAACACTGAAAACATTAACATGCAGATAATCAGGATTCTGAATCAGATGTTGGAGACAGAACAGAAGTATTGGTGTTTTGGGCCAAAAATTGCTGGGAGTACAAATTTGTCTTGGCCACCATAAGGTTTAAAAAATCCTCACAGATAGAGTTTGAAAAATTCTATTTATGTGAGGCCAGTAGTGTCAAATTGGATCCCTGATTGTGCCATAAAAATCACAAATCTGTTGCTCATTATCTTTGGGGGGTGAGGTCCATATGGGGTCAGAAACAGTGGGCACTGCTTCATTCTCTTTCCTGGGGCGTTGTATGGTGGTTCAGTGTCACGTGAGGAGGAGGAAAAATAAAGGAAGGTGGCATCTCTGCTGAGGTTATGTGGTATATGTCTCCTGTGCTGAATACTGTGATTGGGACGAGCAGGACATTTTTTCACATGTGCGGTGTTTGCGTGTGTACCAAATTTTATTCAGGTGAGTGTGTGTTTGGTGTAAACCTTTTTTTTTTATTTAGGAGAGAAAAAAGAAAAAGAAAAGAATTTAGAAATAAAAAGATAATAAAATAAAAAGAATCTAAAAATTTGGTAAAAGAAAAAACAAACTTACTAAACGGAGATCAGTAAAAAAACAAAAATTGCTAACAATGACTATAGTCAGAAAAATGATGTTGTAGATGCCAATTACTACAGTCACTAATCTAGTCATATCAAGTAGTCTACATATTTTTAAATTATTTTTTTCACACCAAACCCCCCCCCTAAAAAACAGAATGTTGATGAGTGCTTGACAGCTGCACAGATGTGACTCTTTTTTTTTTTTTTTCCCCGCTTAGCCCTGACTATATTCAGGGGGTGTATGTATTCATGACCCAAAGTGAGCATGGGTGGCGATCAGTGATGTACAGTAGCTATAGGATGCACGCATGAAGGTGGTGCAAAGGGAGGGGGGAGAAAAATTAGCTATGGAAAAAGTCCTGGAAAAAATTGATGGGGAAGGGGTTAGGGAGAGATGGAGAGGGATAAAATGCTGGAGAAAGGGGGAGAGAGAAGGATTAGAATGGAATACGGAAAAATCAGGGATCCAGAACAGATCCGGAATGTCTTATTTTAGCAACACCCACAGAAGTAATGGCACAGGCTTGAAAAAGTCTGTGGCACCACAAGGTTCAGCAGAGCACAACAGAACAACACAATGATCGCTTTGTAATGTACCCAAGCCGGAATGAGGAAGTGCACAGCTGTCATTGTGGGGTCAGATCATATTGCACTAATCAATGCTGGGGCTGCTTATGCTGGAGTTGCTATGCTCCAGTCTATGAGCAATGACGTTACAGCACCAAATTTTGGCTGGTCATCAGTGTTTCGGACAATTTAAATGCCTGAAACGGTGAAGTCGCTATGATTGGCTGCTAAGAATTGAACAGCCAATCATAACGATCGTAGTTGTGAGGGGGCACCAAAACCACCCATGATGACGAGCCCTGGTGCCCTCTGTTGTTAGAAACAGCAGGCACCTAAATATGATCACTGCGACTGCGGTTGTGGTGCCACATTTTAGCCATTACGCACCCTGTACATCCAAGATCGGTAAGTCACTCCCTTCCATGACGTACTGAGTACATCCAGGGTCAAGAAGAGGTTAAATATCTACTGTGACCTGACTATGACAATATTGTAATTTAACATTAAACCTTGTTGTTGCTAATTTAATAAAGTATATCTTCTTCCATGCAGTACAAGACACAATATCACACAAAAGTTTACAAAATACCCGCCCCAACTGACCAGAACTTTACAGTACCAACAGAGGCAGTTAACATCAGTGACATAGTGGAGAACGTGACTCGGGCAATGGGAAGACTTCAGGAGATGATGGAGATAGAAGAAGTGGTTCCTGCAGCCGGTTCTGCAAACGGAGTTAATGCTTTGGGCCTTGTAGTATTTTCTATGTGCTTTGGACTGGTGATTGGAAACATGAAGGAACAAGGAAGAGCTCTCAAGGAATTCTTTGATTGTCTTAATGAAGCCATCATGAGGCTGGTGGCAATCATAATATGGTAAGGCTAATGTAACATGTGGAACTTGTGGATATGAGCTAGGGAACATTTCTTAGCGATGACAGTGAAGCTGATGTGCAAATTGCAATTGAGTTTCCTACAAACATTTCCATATTTTGTCAAGAAAAATATTTAGAATTGAGAGTCCTCAATGGTTGATACCTTTTAGTGGCTAACTGAAAAGATGGTAACAAATTGCAAGTTTTCGAGACTACTCAGGTCTCTTCATCAGGCAAAGACTAATACAACATCTGTATAGGTATCAACCACTGAGAAATCTCAATTCTAAATATCTTTCTATCTAGTAGCTAACACGATACAAAGATATATATCTTTCCTGTATAATATTTTGTCTAAGAAACTTAGCAGTAATGACCAGAAGATCGTAAATCAGAGCTAGTGTATATTGATAATTTCTGAGCATAAGGATAGCAAGTACCATGATTTTTTTTCCACTATGATAGTCTTGAATCTTCCCATTTGTACTAGTTGTCATCTAAGCTCCCACAATGCACTCTCCTCATAAAAGGTGTTAGGATGAATTCTTGTAGATTGTGAGCCTTCGCGGGCAGGGTCCTCTCTCCTCCTGTACCAGTTATGACTTGTATTGTTTAACATTATTGTACTTGTTTTTATTATGTATACCCCTCCTTACATGTAAAGCGCCATGGAATAAATGGCGCTATAACAATAAATAATTAATAATAATTCAAAATTCCCTATAAAAATAGGGCACCTATACCAGTCCTGTTGTGCTTTTTATTCCATTCAAAAAATTATCGCTGAATGTACAACTCCACTCTATGCAGTATGATGCTCTCCTATACATAGTATAATGCCACCTCACTGTATTGCACTCCGCACACAGTATGCTGACCCATTAGTAGCCCCTAAACTGATGGCTCAACACTGTATTATTGTCCCCACACTGTACAAAGACCCCACATTATCTCCCACATTGTATGATGGCCCTCACTGTAATACCCTCACTGCATGATGGCCCCCTAAATAGCTTCCATATAGTATAATGTGCACCATAGTCCTCTATATAGTATACTGTACTCCTCATAGACCTCTATATAGTATAATGCACTTTCCATAGACCTCTATGGCATAATGCATGCCCCTTATGTCTATATATAGTATAATGCACCTCCCATAGGCCTCTATATAGTATAATGCATTCCCTATAGGCCTCTGTAGTATAATTCACTCCCCATAGGCTTCTATATAATATTATGCACCCCCATAGGCCTTTACCTCTATAAAGTGAATGACCTGCAAAGAGCAGGGACCACCATAACATAGGCTACCATCAGTAACACACTACGCTGCCAAGGACTCAGATCCTGCAGTGTCAGACGTGTCCCCTTGAACAAACCAGTACATGTCCAGGTCCGTCTGAAGTTTGCTAGAGAGCATTTGGATTACCAGAAGAGTATTAAGAGAATGTCATATGGTCTGATGAAAAACCAATGTAGAACTGTTTGGTAGAAACAAAACTCGTCTTGTTTGGAGACGACAGAATGCTGAGTTGCATCCAAAGAACACCATACCTACTGTGAAGCAAGGGGGGTGACAGCATCATGCTTTGGGGCTGTTTCTCTGCAAAGGGACCAGGACGACTGATCCATGTACATGAAAGAATGAATGGGGACATGTATCGTGAGATTTTGTGTGCAAACCTCCTTGCATCAGAATGAGCATTGAAGATGAAACGTGGATGGGTCTTTCAGCATAATAATGATGCCAAGCACACTGCCAGGGCAACGAAGGATTGGTTCCTAATAAGCATATGAAGGTCCTGGAGAGGCCTAGAGTCTCCAGATCTCAACCCCATAGAAAACCTTTGGAGGGATTTGAAAGTCTGTGTTGCCCAGCGACAGTCCCAAAACATCACTGCTCTAAAGGAAATCTGCATGGAGGAATGGGCCAACATACCATCAACGTTGTGTGCCAACCTTGTGAAGACTTACAGAAAACGTTTGACCTCTGTCACTGCCAACAAAAGATATATAACAAAATATTGAGATGAACTTTTGTTAATGACCAAATACTTATTTTCCACCATAATTTGCAAAATAAATCTTGCCAAATCAGACAAGGTGATTTTCTGGATTTGTTTTCTCATTTTGACTCTCATAGTTGTGGTCTTACCTATAATGTCAATTACAGGCCTCTCTCATCTTTTTAAGTGGGAGAACTTGCACAATTGGAGGCTGATAGTGATGAGCGAGTATACTCGCTGCTCGGGTGGCCTCCGAGTATTTTAGCATGCTCGGAGATTTAGTTTCTGTCGATGCAGCTGCATGATTTGTGGCTGCTGGACAGGTTGAATACATGTGAGGAATGCCTGTTTGTTAGGGAATTCCCATGTGTATTCAGGCTGTCCAGCAGCCATAAATCATGCAGCTGAGGCAACAGAAACTAAATTTCTGAGCACGCCAAAATACTCGGAAATCACCCGAGCATGCTCGGGGAAACCCAAGCAACGAGTATTGTTCTGCCTTCTTCCACGTATGTTTGTGTGTGGATTCCATCAAAATAGCATTACAGAAGCTGAAAGTGCATTGCAAACATCATGGAGGGCAGCACGGTGGCTCAGTGGTTAGCGCTGCAGCCTTGCAGCGCTGGAGTCCTGGGTTCGAATCCCACCTAGGACAACATCTGCAAGGAGTTTGTATGTTCTCCCCGTGTTTGCGTGGGTTTCCTCTGGGCACTCCGGTTTCCTCCCACACTCCAAAGACATACTGATAGGGAATTTAGATTGTGAGCCCCATCGGGGACAGTGATGAAAATGTGTGCAAACTGTAAAGCGCTGCGGAATATGTTAGCGCTATATAAAAATAAAGATTATTATTATTATTATCATGGAGGGCTGCATTATGGCTGCTAACACAGATGCATAACTCATAATTGCATTAACCTTACCGGAATCCGCTTGTTATAAGCAGTGGTTTTGCAGAGAGCTGAGCAGGTGTGAGCTACTCAAAAGACTAACTGAAAATGGTTACGTGTTGTTGACCAGGGAAGGAAGAAGGGCGGTTCTGAACAGTTAACCATTTAAGGAAAGCAGAAGATTCCAAACACATGAATAAGAAAGAGAAGGGCAACTTATGACACCTACTGGCGATAGCTGGAACAGCACTTAAAATATCCTGCTGCACAGAATGGGCAGAATAAGTATACTTGCCCATCACTAGTGGCTGGCTAAATACTTTTTTCCCCACTGTACAACACAGGAGACATGGAGCTGGTGCATAGACAACACAGGAGACATGAGGCTGTGGTGTATACACATCACAGGAGAAATGGGGCTGCAGTATAAACATAACAGTAGACATGGGGCTGCTGTGTAGACACCACAGGAGACAAGGGGCTGCGGTGTATACGTCACATGAGAGATGGGGCTGCGGTATAGACATCACTGTAGACATAGGGCTGTGGCATAGATGTCACAGGAGACATGGGGCTGCGATATAAATTTCACAGGAGACTCTGACGCTACTTTCTTCTACTGTGGGGCAGAAGCGAGAGGCAGCATTCAATAGTGAATGCTGAGTGCATGTGCTTGCAGATTAATAAGAAATTAAAAGGCCAGTGACCATCAAGATGTGGGCCTGCGGTTCCCCACCCCTAATTTAAACCACTCCATTGTAGCTTTGGAGGTATGTTTAGGGTCATTGTCCTGCTGGAAGGTGAAACTTCATCCTAATCTCAATTTTTTTGCAGCCTTTAGCAGGTTTTCCTCTAGGATTACCCAGTATTTGGCTACGTTCATCTTCTCAAACTCTGAGAAACTTCCCTGTACCTGCTGAAGAAAAGCATCCTCACAGCATGATGCTGCCACCGATTGTTAGGATGGTCTTTTTGCAGTGATAGTCTTCTGCCACACAGTGTTTTGAATTAGCCCAAAAAGCTTTACTTTGGTCTCATTTGACCAGTGCACCTTCTTCCACATGGTAGTTGTCCTCTATATGGCTTTTTGCAAACTGCCAATGGGACTTTTTATGGCTTATTTTCAAAAATTGCTTCTTGCCACAATTCCATAAAGTCCAGATTTGTGCAGTATACAACTAATAGTTGCCCTGTGGACAGATTCTTCCTCCTGATTTGTGGACCTCAGCAGCATCTCCAGAGTGACTATAGGCCCCTTGGCTGCTTCTGTAATTGGTGCTCTTCATGCTTGGGATGTCAGTTTAGGTGGACAGCAATTGGGATGATGGATTGGACAGTGTTCTGTGAGATGTTCAGAGCTTGGGCTATTTTTTTTTTAACCTAACCCTGCTTTACTATTTTACATAACTTTATCACTACCTGTCTGGTCTATTTCTTGGTTTTCATGATTTGGTTTGATTCCTAATGTTCTCAAACAAATCTCTGAGGCCTTCACAGAGCAGATGTGGTTACACTGAAAATAAATTACATACAGGTTGACTCAATTTACTAATTAGGTGACTTTTAGAGGCAATTGGTCGCTTAGGATTTTATTTAGGGTGTCAGACTACAGGGTTCGAAATACAAATGTGTATCAGAGTTTTCAGGTTTAAATTTTTTAAATATTTAGAAAACCATGTATCATTTCTATTACACTTAACAAATACTATTGGTAGATCACATAAAATCCCTATAAAATACATCTAAGCTTGTGGTTGTAAAGTGAAAAAATGTGGAATGAAAAATTCACAGGGTATGAATACTTTTTCAAGACATAGTACGTGACTTCCAAACTCCTTCTTTCTCCAGTGTATATTCCTGCCTTCAGCTGCATTTATAACAGAACCTATGCATTTGGAGTATTGATGCTGGCCGTGCAGGGGTCAGCACCTGTCTCCTGAATGTTTTACTTATCAGAATAATCTCCTACAGCAGCTTATCTCTATAGTTAGTGAGACACCGGTGAATAGCGATGAACGAGCATGCTCGATACTTGATCGAGCATCAGGGTGCTTGAATACGCTCGTTACTAGAGTTGAGCGATACCGTCCGATACTTCAAAGTATCGTATCGGATGGTATCGGCCGATCTTTAAAAAAAGTATCGGTATCGCCGATTCCGATACCGGAAGTCCCATTCAAGTCTATGGGACTTCCGGTATCGGAATAAGAAAAACCCTTTCCTGCCCTTGTACAGCCTCTCTGGGGTCTGTACGGGCCTTTCGGGGGGCTGTGCCGGCCTGCCAGGGGGTCTGTGCAGGCTCCGGTGGTCTGTGCCGGCCTGCCGGTGGTCTGTGCAGGCTCCGGGGGGCTGTGCCGGCCTGCCGGGGGGCTGTGCCGGCCTGCCGGGGGGCTGTGCCGGCCTGCCGGGGGGCTGTGCCGGCCTGCCGGGGGGCTGTGCAGGCTCCGGGGGGCTGTGCCGGCCTGCCGGGGGGCTGTGCTGATGTCCGGGGGTCTGTGCAAGCATCGTCCGATGGGACTACAAGTCCCATCGGGCGATGCCTGCTACCATGACAGTGATTGACACATTAGCCAATGATGGGACAGTAGTAGTCCCATCATCCGGCTAATGTGTTAAATGTTAAAAAAAAAAAAAAAAAAAAATACTACATACATACTACATGCATGCTACATACATACTACATGCTACATACATACTACATATATACTACATACATACTACATACATGCTACATACATACTACATGCATGCTACATACATACTACATGCTACATACATACTACATGCATGCTACATACATACATGCTACATACATACTACATATATACTACATACATACTGCATGCTACATACATACTACATACATACTACATACATACTACATACATACTACATGCATGCTACATACATACTACATGCATGCTACATACATACTACATGCATGCTACATGCATGCTACATACATACTACATGCTACATACATACCACATACATACTACATACATACTACATACTACATATATACTACATGCATGCTACATACATACTACATGCTACATACATACCACATACATACTACATACATACTACATACATACTACATGCTACATACATACTACATATATACTACATGCATGCTACATACATACTACATGCATGCTACATACATACTACATATATACTACATGCATGCTACATACATACTACATGCTACATGCATGCTACATACATACTACATACATACTACATGCTACATACATACCACATATATACTACATACATACAATACATTCATACAATACATACATAGACATACAGTACATATAACATAGAGTAACATACTTACCAATACTTGTCACATTGTTCCCCGAAGCCATTGTCTTTTCCGGAATAAATATTAACATAACAAACCACAAAAATACTCACCCACGATCCGAAGCAGTCCACGAGTGTGTCCCACGACGATCTTGGGTAGAGAACTGCAGCATCAGCTGTTGCTGCCGTTCTCTACGGGCTGCAGGAATCCAATGACGGAAGGTAGGTATCCTTCCGCACTGTATTCCTCCGCCACTTAAAAAAAAAAAAAAGTCCCTAGTCTCACTTTATGCCATTGCTGTGTGGGAAATTCCCACGCAGCAATGGCATAAAGTGAGACTAGGGACTTTTTTTTTTTTAAGTGGCGGAGGAATACAGTGCGGAAGGATACCTACCTTCCGTCATTGGATTCCTGCAGCCCGTAGAGAACGGCAGCATCATCTGATGCTGCAGTTCTCTACCCAAGATCGTCGTGGGACACACTCGTGGACTGCTTCGGATCGTGGGTGAGTATTTTTGTGGTTTGTTATGTTAATATTTATTCCGGAAAAGACAATGGCTTCGGGGAACAATGTGACAAGTATTGGTAAGTAAGTTACTCTATGTTATATGTACTGTATGTCTATGTATGTATTGTATGAATGTATTGTATGTATGTAGTATATATGTGGTATGTATGTAGCATGTAGTATGTATGTAGTATGTATGTAGCATGCATGTAGCATGTAGTATGTATGTAGCATGCATGTAGTATATATGTAGTATGTATGTAGCATGCATGTAGTATGTATGTAGTATGTATGTGGTATGTATGTAGCATGTAGTATGTATGTAGCATGCATGTAGTATATATGTAGTATGTATGTAGCATGTAGTATGTATGTAGTATGTATGTAGTATGTATGTGGTATGTATGTAGCATGTAGTATGTATGTAGCATGCATGTAGCATGCATGTAGTATGTATGTAGTATGCATGTAGCATGCATGTAGTATGTATGTAGTATGTATGTAGTATGTATGTAGCATGCAGTATGTATGTAGTATATATGTAGTATGTATGTAGTATGTATGTAGCATGCATGTAGTATGTATGTAGCATGTAGTATGTATGTAGCATGCATGTAGTATGTATGTAGCATGTATGTAGCATGTATGTAGTATATATGTAGTATGTATGTAGCATGTAGTATGTATGTAGCATGCATGTAGTATGTATGTAGTATTTTTTTTTTTTTTTTTTTTTTTTAACATTTAACACATTAGCCGGATGATGGGACTACTACTGTCCCATCATTGGCTAATGTGTCAATCACTGTCATGGTAGCAGGCATCGCCCGATGGGACTTGTAGTCCCATCGGACGATGCTTGCACAGACCCCCGGACATCAGCACAGCCCCCCGGCAGGCCGGTACAGACCCCCACAGGGTGCACAGACCACCGGCAGGCCGGCACAGCCCCCCGGCAGGCCGGTACAGACCCCCACAGGGTGCACAGACCACCGGCAGGCCGGCACAGCCCCCCGGCAGGCCGGTACAGACCCCGGGCAGGCCACACAGCCCCCCGGCAGGCCGGCACAGCCCCCCGGCAGGCCGGCAGAGACCCCCGGAAGGCCCGAAATGACGGTGCATCATGATGCGCACACACCGCGCATCATGATGACGTCAGTCTGTCAATCAACTTTAAACTTCCGATTCCGATGCCGAATTCCGATATTGAAAAAATATCGGAAGTCGGTATCGGAATTCCGATACAGCAAGTATCGGCCGATACCCGATACTTGCGGTATCGGAATGCTCAACACTACTCGTTACCCAATCGAGTATCGCGCGTGCTCGAGCACCATGTTCAAGTCCCTGTCCCATATTTTTTGTGCCCTTATAGGTAGCCAATAAACATGCGGGAATTGCCTGACATACACGGTAATGATGTAGTCATGTTGTCTTCTGGCATTACTCTGGTCGGCTGCATTGTATCAGGGGTCTTATAAAAGATCCAGGGCCAAATTGCTCTGCACACTATCCTCAGGAAGCGGTTCAGGGAGAGTGGTTATAGAAGGGAGAACTTATATTAGAGCAAGCATTTAGGCAGTGTTTAATAATACTACTGCAATACTTGTATACAGCTGCTGCACCATTAAAAGGAAAGTCCTTTTTCAGGGCTACATGTTTTCCTTTCTCTAATAAAACTTCTGTTACCTGCATTCAGTGGAGAAGTAGTTTTGGATTACAATCATATATGTTGTGTTTCATATTGTTATTGTAGTACTTGTATACCGCTGCTGCACCAGTAAAAGAAATATGCTTTTCAGGGCTACATATTTTCTTTTCTCTAGTAAAACTGCTGTTACATGCATTCAGTGGAGGGATAGTTTTGGAATACAGGCAT
Organism: Dendrobates tinctorius; assembly: GCF_039654945.1. Lineage (NCBI taxonomy): Eukaryota > Metazoa > Chordata > Amphibia > Anura > Dendrobatidae > Dendrobates > Dendrobates tinctorius. The sequence continues at coordinate 87,284,300 of NW_027361679.1, read as the reverse complement.
ATAGGCAGGGTTTAATATTGCTATTGTAGTACTTGTATGTCTCTGCTGCACCATTAATAGAAAAGTTCTTTCATGGTTCTTTCATGGTTTCATACTGTCATTTCTCTAGTATAACCACTGTTACCTGCATTCAGGTGGATGAGGGATCATTTTGGATTAGAGGCATAAAGGCAGGGTTTAATATTGCTATTGCAGTACTTGTATAGGTATACTGTTGCTGCAACCTTAAAACAAACGTTCTTTTCCATATTAATACTGGAAAGTTTGTAAGGATATAAATACAGTATATACCTAATTTAAAATGTGCAATGCGTGCAGTAAGGGATGGTGAAGTGGATTTGATGCTGATGGTGCACGCAGAGGCTGAGGCGGTGGGCCAGGTGAAACTGTCCATGCTGTGGTAGCAAAAGAATCACGCTCAACCATGAGACCTAGCTTCCTGTCTCACTTTGCATGGGGGCGCAGAACAACACTCTTGAAGCCAGAACAGCGTGGACATGTGGTCGGTTGGATGGCAGATAATGCATCCGGTATGTTATCCAGCACCACCCTGTCTTCCACACAGTCCAGTCTCACAAGCCAAGAATTTGGACTACATAATCCTCACCCTGATGCTCCTTCTTCGCACCATGGCAAGTCCAAGGAATCAAGTGATTCCACACACAAACACTCCGAAGAGCTCTTTACAACTCCACTTACTTAATCTTACCTCTCGCCCTTCAAGAGGGACATGAGGAGATCAGGAGATTGTGTGCAGTGATGCCCAAAGCAGCCACAGTCAGAAGACGATGATGGGGAACAGTAATTAGTTTCTCAAGATGTAGATGATAAGACAGTTACCAACAAGTGATGTTGTTCAGTCAACAAGTCAGGAGGCCCAGAGCGAGGAAGTGAAAGATGAGGCGGTGGATAATGAAGTCACTGACCCAACCTGGGAAGTTGCCATGCAGACCAAGGCCAGCAGTGTAGTGGGGGAGGGATCCACAGCACCAAAACAGGCAGGAAGAGGCAGTGGTTGGCCAGATGGAGAACTTGGGCAACTGTTCCACAGAGCACCTACACACGTTAAGTTCCCAGGCCAAGGATTAGGTGTTCCCCAGTATGTCACTTTTTAAAGAAAGTGTGGACAATAAAAGAATGGTCAATTGCAACCTGTGAGCATCCATGCTCTGGTGTCAGATGTTGCCCATACACACAGCGCTGCCTGCTTTTTTCCTTTCCCACACTTTGTGCCACGACACATTTGATAAACATCTACTGACCAAAAAGTCACATATGACACACAATATCTTTATGGACCACTGTAATAAAAGTCTAATTTTCTTCACTATACTCCTTTCGGAGTGCCGGATTCTTCTTAGAGCCTCTATATTACGGATTAGGATCCTATCCGGGCACCTGACCCTGATTGGGAGTGCCATATTTTCTCTCTGACAATTGCAACCTGTGCCATACCAATATAGGAGGGTGGACTGATATGTGGACCTGTCTGATGGAAGAAAGATAAAATGCGAAATGTGCTGTGTATAATGCTTTGTTATAACTTGTATATGTGTATGGGGAAAACAGCAAGAAGTAATTGCAAACCAACAGAAATGGTGACCGTCGGGATGGACATTGGACTATCGGGGGCAGCTAAGCCGAGCCCGCCCCTGGGGGGAGCGGTGTTCATCGAGTGACAATCACCCCTTTCCTCTGAACGCTGGAAAATGGGTGGAGAGGCCGACGGAGGCCCCACCCTAGAACGGGAGTGACACTGCTTACCAGGCTGGGTGCAGCTGTCTGGCACCATTGAGCTCCGGGACAACGGACACGATGCGATGCTGCAGCTACCGTGGCCTTGGACGTGTGGAGTGGAGATGGCGGTGGGAGGTCGAGGCCCGCTGAATCACCTGTGCCAGGGAGTCACTGCTGATGTATCGGACACTTACCCGAAAAGAAGAACCCAGGACCGAGCTGGAGCTGCCGACGGCTGGACCTGCAAAGCTGAGAGTGGAGGCGTGCCCGCCCGCAGCACTGGCCATGCCGAAGCAGCCATTGGAGAAACTGCCGCTGACACTCCCTGCGGAACCATAGGGCCTGGAGACTGGTCCTGCCGGACGGCGGGATGAAGAACAGCAGCGGACACCAGGCTATGGGACCGGAAGCAGCAGAGGAACGGCGGGGCCCTTCCCGCGGGTAGAGGCTGGTGACATCGAGCCCACCCAGCCAGGAGAAGGCCGGTGCCGGTGACATCTTGGAAACTCTGGTCGCTAGGGTGCATGAGTTTCCGGAGGAGCTGCGGAGCAGCCGGAAGGAAGCCTTGGCTCTGGGGAGGGTGAGCGCCTCCCCGCCCTGGCCGGCGGCAGCGCAGGCAGCTCCTGCCTCCCCACCCCGTACGAGTACTAGGCCCTAGGTCCCCAATATCGATCCCCAGCCTCTCTGCCCAGCTCCGCCCTCTCCTACTTCACCAGCCCAAGGGGGTGCCAGGCCTAAGGTCCGCGCTCCTGAGCCTCAGTCTCCCCGTCCGGCCTCCCCTCGCCCAGCACCACCGGCTCCCGTCGGATCCGCGGCCTATGCTGGGCTGGCTGACGTCCGCGCCATCGACCCCCAGCCTCCCTGCCCAGCCTCTCCCCGTCCCGGGTCATCGGCATGGAGCGGGTCCGCGGCCTATACGGGGTCGTCTGTCTGGATCGCTGACATTATTGCCCAAAAAAAGTCCAAGGAGCAGGAGATCTGGGCAGTCCTCCATGAGAAGGGGGAAACCGCCATGTCTGCCCCACGGAGCCACAGGAGGCTCGACTATACCAACGTTGAGCGGGACTACGGGTTCATTAAAGAGACAGAGACTGGCCACAAAGTCTACCTCAACATGGCCTCCATCAAGCATGGGAGGGTCCTGCAGATGGCGGACTGGGTATCCTTTTACAAAGAGTACTGTCCCCACAGCTACTATGCAGTGGCTGTGATCGTATACCCGGAATAATATAAAACCCCGTAAAGGGGAGGCGGACTCCTGGGTCTCAGGCACTAAGGACACTCTTGGCCCAGGGACTGCCAGACATCCCGGGGGCTGCACGGCTGTGGAGATCCCTTCTGCCGGCAGAGGAGATCGGCCATCAGGAGACGGCCCGGAGCACCGCTGAAGCAAACGGACTGCCGGACTGCTGCGCGCTGTTGCACAGCATGGGGACTGTTCCGCGTCCCCTCGGGGTAAGAAACCCTGTCTCCTGACACAGCAGGGATGTAATGGGGGTACTTCCCACAAAGGAAGGGGGCCCTCTGGTGTTCGCCAATGTTTTAGTAATGTTTGAAAATGTTTAGTAAATAATTGAAGACATAAAAACTAGAAATGTCAAAAATATGGTGAACAAAAGGAGTTTAAGTGTTGTAGTTATTAAAGGTGGTAAAATGTTGAAACCTTGTATATTTAAATATTGCAAGAGTTAAAAGTGCTGCACAGAAAAATGTTCAAACAGGTCTAGGACGCAAATATGTGAAAATGCCTGCCATGATAAAATGTATGTGACTGTTTGTGGTTTGGAACAGACAGCGGTCCACAGGTCAGGTCCTCGGTGGGAGATACCCAAAACGAAGGAGGGGGGGAAAACGGTGACCTGGTAGGCTCCATGAAAGCCTCGGTCATTTCGACCATAGAACTAAATATGGTTCTGAAAGAATGGAAAAGTAGAGTAGAGCACCTGTTGAGTCCGGGCGGTCCTACTCCAATCAAAGATGGTTTCAGAAGTGTAAGATACGTGGGGGGAGAGTACCCGTTGAGGAGTCTGGGTGGTCCTACCCCAATGAATTGAGATTATCATAGGGGCGGAAGTGCCTGCGAGTAGCTGTCAGCTACTCAAAGCTTAATTGCTCCCGGCTCTGCCCAGCACCCAGTGTAGAGCTAGAGTGCTCTGGGCTCTGCTCAGCAACCGGCCACACAGACAAAAGAAAGTGGGGAAGTTCTAAAAAAATGAAAGTTATAGAATTGTCGGGGACGACAATGGTCAAAGGAAAGTGAGTATGTAGGAGGGTGGACTGATATGTGGACCTGTCTGATGGAAGAAAGATAAAATGTAAAATGTGCTGTGTATAATGCGTTATTATAACTTGTATATGTGTATGGGGAAAACAGCAAGGAGTAATTAGAGACGGAGTAGTACTGAGTTTTGGCCACTAGAGGGAGACACAAGATAGTGAGTAAAGGACCTAACAGCAGCTGAAGCTAGGAAACGCAAAGTCATGGTGGGCGGAGTTACGGGGACTGAGAAGGGGAATTCCAGAGAAAGGGAATAAAAGGAGGGAGAGTCCCAGAGACAGTCAGACAGTGGGGGTGGCCCTGACAGGACAGCTGCAGACGGAGGACGCCTAAGGTACTGGACGGCTGGACACCAAAGAGGTAGTAAGTGTTGCAGTGGACGGACTCGACCAGGGGAAGCGCTGTGGCCGTGGGCCTAACGGCAGCCACAGTGAAAGAACCTAGGGGGCTGTCGCAAATAGGAGAAGGAGGAGGTGACAGGTACCCAGGCCAGTGTGCAGGAGCTGTCGTATTGCTGTGGATGTCGGAGAAGAAAACCAATAAAGAAGACCTGATTGAACGTGCATCTGCGTCTGACTCCAGTCTTTTCATTAGTGTCGGCCCACGATCCTACACCAAAATCAGCAGGGGCTTGACAAGCATGCTTCGGCACATCAAAGCACCTGACTAGGTTGGCCAAACTTTTGGGCCCACGATCGATGTCTGCTGGTGACACCATTGCCTTTTCCACTGTGCTACGTGATTGCCAATTTCCAGTCCATGATGCAGGTGTGGATGCCTCCTGCCCTACACCTGTCGTTGCACATTCATAAGCACGATTATTAATCACTTCCAATGCCTTGTCACAGCACAGTGTTTAGCTGTCCCTACCCTAGGCATTGGAACGCAAAAGAAAATACCCAGCCACCCACACACAGGCCCAAACACTAAATGGCACATTTCCTCTAAAAAGTATCATACGAATTCTGGCTCAATTTGAGATAATTTCTCGTAAGTTATAATTAGCGAATCTGGTGCAGAGTTGAAAAACAAGATGAAGAATATATTTGTGGCTAGAAAATACAAGTATTTACTAAAATTAATGGTGTAATTAAAAACTACAATTCATCACGTAAGAAAAAGCCTTTGAACAAGGGGAGGAAAAATTCTATGTGCAAATTCCAAAAAATGTCTGTGTACGTTAAAGGTTAAAGTGTTACAAATACCTAGTTCTATTATAGCTTATTATATCCAAAATGTATAATAACATGCAATGAATTCTTTTACTGTTCACAGGTATGCTCCTATTGGAATTCTGTTTCTGATCTCAGGAAAAATCCTTGAAATGGACGATCTCTTAGTTATGGGGGGACAGCTTGGAATGTACACAATCACTGTCATAATAGGACTTCTCATCCACGCTTTGGTTGTACTTCCATTATTATTTTTCATTGTTACTCGGAGGAACCCCTGGCCATTCATTGGTGGGTTACTACAGGCTCTAATCACTGCATTGGGGACGTCATCAAGGTACGTAATTGTGACAAAGTAAGACATGTCGGAACCATATGCTAATCTATTGCTAGATGTAATTGTATAGGGCCTAAATTATATTAATATATTTTTCAATTTACTGCAAATTTTCAGAAATAGTTGTTCCAAAACATGGTCTCTTCATGACGTATAGAACACACTGTACATACAATGGTAGAAAGAAGTATTTGATACACTGCCCGTTTTTCAATTTTTCCCACCTACATAGAATGGAGAGGTCTGTCATTTTTATCGAAGGTACACTTCAACTTTGAGAGACAGGATCCTAAGAAAAAATAAAATTGAGAAGATCACATTTTTTGATTCTTACATAATTAAATTTGCATTTTATTGCATTAAATATTCGATACAATACAAAAACAGGACTTAATATTTCTTACAGAAAGTTTTGTTTGCAATTAAGTAGGTCAGACATTTCCTGTAGCTCACCCAGTTTGCACACACTCCTCCATACAGATTTTCTTCAAACTTTCAGGTTTTGGGGCTGTCGCTGGGCAACATTGATTTTCAGCTCCCTTCAAAGATTTTCTATTGGGGTCAGGTCTGGAAACTGGCTAGGCCACTCCATGACCTTGAAATGCTTCTTATGGAGCCACTCATTCGTTGCCCTGGCTGTGTGTTTCTGGTCATTGGCATGCTGGAAGACCCAGCCACAACCCATCTTCAATGCTCTTACTGAGGGAAAGAGATTGTTGGTCAAATTCTCACGATACTTGACCCCATCCATTCTCACTTCAATACGGTGCAGTCATGCTGTCCCATTTGCAGAAAAAAAAAACAAATTATGATGTTTCCCCCACCATGCTCCATGGTTGGGACGGTGTTCTTTGGGTTGTACCAAAAAGTTGTATTTTGGTCTCATCTGACCACATGGTCTTCTCGCATGTCTCCCCTGGATCTTTCAGATGTTCAGTGACAAACATCAAACAGGCCCGGAAATGTACTAGTGTGAGCAGGATGACATTGCGTGCCCTGCAGGATTTTAATCCATGTCGACATAGTGTGTTACTAACGCTAGTGACTGTGGTCTCGGCTCTCTTCAGGTCATTGACCAGGTCCTTTCATGTAGTTCTGGGCTGATTCCTGACCTTTTTCAAAATCATCATTGCCCCACGTGGCGAGATCTTGAATGGAGCCCCAGACCGAGGAAGATTGACAGTCATCTTGAATTATTTAAATGTTCTAATAATTGTGCAGTTGCCTTCTCACCAATCTGCTTGCCTACTGTCTTGTGGCCCATACCAACCTTGTGCAGGTCTACAGTTTTGTCACTGATGCCTATAGACAGCGCTTTGATCTTGGCCATAGCGGAGAGGTTGGAGTGTGATTGTGTGTGGACAGGTGTCTTTTATAGAGGTAACTAGTTCAAAAAGGTGTAATTACTATAGCTAATGAGTGCCGAGTTTGAGGGCTTCTTAAACCCTTTACCCCCCCAAGCCTGTTTTCACCTTTATGACCAGGACAGATTTTATAATTCTGACCAGTGTCACTTTTTGACACTTGTCAGAATTGAAATGGGATATGAGGACCCTCATTTTCGTAATCTGTGGAGAGTGATCAGCTACTTATCACTTATCCTAGGGATAGCAAATACGGTAAGTTGTGATTGCGAGACCACCCTTTAAATAGTAAACATATTAATATGAACTCACTATGTGCTAGAATAACCATTCAGTAAATAGATAGTAATCCATGATGGTGTCAAATATCTAAAAACATTTATTTTAACAGCCTCCTGGATACATCACATAGATTAACCCTTTCACCCCCCAAGCCTGTTTCCACCTTCTTGAACAGGCCAGATTTTACATTTCTGACCAGTGTCACTTTGTGGTAAAAACTCTGGAACGCTTCAACGGATCCCATTTGATTCTGAGATTTTTTTCTGTGTCATACTGTGCTTCATGATAGTGATAAAATTGTGCAATATGACTTGCGTTTATTTGTGAAATAATCAGAAATTTGTCAAAAATTTTAAACTTTTATGGCCGTAAACACAAAATGGTTAATAAATTATATTTCCCACATGTCTTCTTTATATAAGCACAATTTTAAAAGTTGGCCAGTTATTCACATTTTTCCAACAAAATTTACAAAACCATTTTTCCCAGGATGGCCCTCATGACAGCACGACAGAAGGTAGTCCTACTCATCCTCTAGTGACAAGAAACGCGTAAGTTTAAAATCCTCCCCTCCACCTCTGACCCTCAGTGTTTTTCCTGTCCCTAGTAGGACAGAGCACAGAAAGAAGTGCAGCAGGCACAAAGATTTACCTGGGAGCTCAGATCGGAGGAGAGTTGATCTCTTCCCTTCCCACTGTCAAGAATCTCCAGGCTGATACCTCACTGGTCGGGGTTCCCTCAGCCCAGTCGGTAGAGCATGTTGTGGCTCCCGATTTCGTCTCTTCCCTCTGCGGAGGGCTGTCAGCGTTACGCTGCAGCTGCTGGCCGAACTTTGAGGTCATGCATACATTCATGCGTTTTCCGGCCCCGGACACCTGATGATGATGTGCATGCATTTCAGCCAGCATGGAATACATATCAGATTTAGAAGGATACTGCGTATCGGGACGGCACAGTGTGCGTTTCACCATGGAACACAAGGAAATGCTATGGGTGAAGTATGAAGCCTACTTGGACAAGGTAAAACCCTACAAAAGGGTGCTGTCAGAGGGTGTGTGTGCACAGTCTGAACAATGGATTTCTAAGCCTTCTAGCTCAGAAGCACAAGCCAAACAGTCACTGGGCAGAGTAAGTAACCCCCATAGTGACCTTGATCCATTGCCATGAGGGTGAACCTTATAGCTAAAAGAACACAATTTTTCTATCTTTTAAATAGGACAGGGGGAATCCCTTAGGATCAGGATCCTCTTTTCGGAAAAAAAAAGGAGGTGCCCGGCATGCAACGCTAAACTGTCAGTCATACAAAAAGCAATTGTGTGCAGATTGTATTCCAAAACTCCTTAATTAAGGATGAACAGTTCGCTTTTAACAGACATGCGGGCCATGCTAGGGAATAAGATGAAAGCACTGTTGCTAGTCTTCTACCATCACAACCAGCTCAGAGTACTTTCCGTCACAAGACAGTCAGATGGGAGATGGAAGAGTCTTCAGAGGAGGCATACGCATATTCTTATTATTCAGATGAGAACATTGGGGGAGAAGAAGAAAGTATTCCTCAGATGACCTCAGAGGAAAGGAAGAAGTATTTTTTTCTCATCTGAAAATACAGACCATCTTTTAAAGGTTGCACAGGCTACCATGAAGATCAAGGAGGCTCAGGTTCCACACACGATACAGAACGAGATGTTTGGAGGGCTGAGAATACAGCATATATTAGCAATGATCCTGGAGGAATGGGAAGATACAGAAAAATGACTAGTCATTCCCAGGGATTTTATTTGGAGGAGGTCAAGTTTTGAGAAAAAATCCCAAAGGTTGACATTCCCATAGCCAAAGTGGCAAAAAATATCTCAACACCTTTTGAGGATTTTTCCTGCCTTTGGGATGCTATGGACAGAAAGGCAGAGGGATTAGTAAATAGAAGTTGGGAATCTTCAGCGGCCATTATTAAAGCTAACATAGCCACCAACTCGGTAGCCAGGTCCATGTGCATCTGGGTCAACGAGCTAACAACCCAGTTAAAATCCAACAACCCAGAGAGGTTATGTTGGATTCCATCCCTATGTTAAAAATGGCGACACAATTTATGGCAGATGCCTCAACTGAGTCTGAGAGGCTCGCAGCCAGGAGTAACGTGTTATCTAACACTGCACAACGGGCCCTCTGGCTTAAAACAGTGGTTGGCCAATAGAAAAACAAGCTCTGCTCTATCCCATTCTCAGTCACACATGTCTTTGGTCCAGTGTTAGATGACATTCTAGAGGGGGCCACCAATGACAACAAAGGGTTCCCAGAAGAAAAATCAAAAAAAGTACCACTACTTTAATAGATCCCGTCAGTCCCACAAGCAGGATTACAGGTGGAAGGGGAAGACTGGAAGGTAGAGTTACCCCAAGGGAGGTCGAGGTAGATCCACCAAGTTTTCTTCTAGCCCATTGGGGAGACCTTGACGCCAGAGAAGTGGGAAGGAGACTTCAGCTTTTCCTGAAAGATTGGCGGGCCATTACAGACAACCAGCGGATTCTGCGAGCCATAGGGGAAGGATACACAATAGACTTTTCCCATCTCCCCCCTCAACAGTATCACATCACCAGACTCCAGTCTCTCTTCTTTTCAAAAAGACTGGGGGATGCCAGTAACCTCCTAAGATCAGGGGCAGTCAGTCCGGTACCCCTTTCAGAGATAGGTCAGGGTCACTATTACTACCTTTTTTCCATAAAAAAGTCTTCAGGCAAATACCATACCATTATAAATCTGAAACCCCTAAATCAATGGGTCAGGTACAAAAAAATCAACATGGAGACAGTAATAGGGAAGGATTCCACCATGTGCACACTAGATTTAAAAGACACATACTACCATGTGCCCAGCCATCCCAACCACGAACAATTTCTGAGGTTTGTGCTGGAACATCAGGAATCAATCCACCATTTCCAGTTCAGGTGTCTGCCATTCGGCCTCTCCACAGCACCACGTATCTTTTACAAAGATAATGATGGAGGTGGCAGCCTTTCTGAGGAAGAAGGGAATTATTGTAATTCCATATCTGGACAATATCCTTTTAGTGGCAGACTCAACTATTCTCTGCAATCTGCAGCTTGCCAAGACTATCTACACACTTGAAGATCTAGGATGGCGCATTAACTGGGAAAAATCCAACTTACGACCAGATATTCAAAAGGTATTATTGAGATTCTTCCTGGATTCACATCACAGGACGTCTGTAACATCCCTGCTGGCATCACTGCATGGCTTCTCATATCCCACCATGCAGATGCACCGACTTACTAAGCACTCCGGGCCATGCAGTGAGTTCTGCCCTCTGCGTGCTGCATTCTGTAAACCAAGTGCCCTCTGCTTGCTGTGTGCATACTTCCTGGCTGTATGCTTAGGTCGGTGGCACCTGCTCTTCCTGATTCTTAAAGAGACAGTGCACGCATGCCTAATGTTTCCCCAGTCTTACCAAGAGGCACCTGACACTTACAGTAAGATTTCTTAACCAATGAGAGTATGCCTGAGCAACATTCTCTCTGTCTGTGATCAACATCTGAGTTGCCAGGTCCAGTCCTGTTTTTGTCACCCTGGGGGCTGAATACCCAGGTCTGTATCTGTATCTTACCTGTCTTGTTTCTGCCACCCTGAGGGCTGTATACCCAGGCCGGAATCCTGTATCTTGATCTAGTACCTGTGTTTCCTTTCCTATGTTTGTATCCTAGTCTGGAGCATTTCCTACCCTGCTGTGTCTCGCCTTGTTCCTACTCTTTAAACTTGCAGTATCTGTACCAACACCTATCTCTATTCTGTTGTCTCTGCACAAGATTACACTTGTTACTTAATTGTAAGTACTTGTGTGAATCTGATTGTGTCTGCTTCTGCTCTGCACCTGTGGCTCCGCTTCTGCTCTGTACCTATGGCTCTGCTCCAGCTCCACATCTGCGGCTCTGACTGCATTGACAAAGTCACTGGTATAGTGTATGAATGATGATACGTTTAACAGCACGCTAAGTGATGAGAGGGTAAAATTTAAGGTTACAATGGGCTGGTTTTATGTGAGCACACAGTGTGGGAGGATGGGTGCTCACCGCATCCCCTCTTGCAGAGCGGACACTGGCATGTGTACTAGCAGGACCTGCAGTGATGTCACAATCATATGATCATCACATGGTACTGGTTCAGTACCTGAACATGACAGACAGTTTGGGTGTTTTATTGAGGAAGTAATCCCACGTGGCTCCAGGAGGAGCAGAGAATATTTCCAGGCATCTGCAGGTGAAACCTGCAGAGAAAGGTTTCTCTGATTAACTTTGTTTTGTTTTCCGTTAAGCCAGGAAGGCTCTGCTTTTGTTTTTTTTCTGAACCCTGCCTTGGTCAATGCTGACTTTAATAAACCAGTAGGTGTTTCACTATCAAAGTGTTCCTGTGTCTACCTGGAGGAGCAGCTAAGCGTGTCGACCCCTCATACATGGTGTTTTGAGTGCTGGTGGAGTTCCAGGAACACGCATAGAGGCTGAAGGTGAAATCCACCATTCAGAGCGCGACGACCAGCAGCATGGAGGAGCTTGTGAAACGTATCGTCCAGGCACAACAGCAACATCAGCTCGCCAGTCAACAATACAATTTGGCGCAACAGGAGACGAATAAGCTGTTAGCACAGCAGCTTCAACAACAGAAGCAACAGCAGGAGGCGCAAACACGGCAAATGGAGCTCCTTGCAGAGACAGTTCGTGTAAGGCCGGCGGTCTCCTCTCCGTCTCCAGGTGATGATGCATATGTCCAGAAAACGGTAAGACGAGCTATACAGAAAATTACCCGGGGGATAATGTCGAAGACTTTTTGACTTTGTTCGAGCGGTTTGTTCGTAAACTCCCTAACCAAGACATTACAGACTTGAGTTGCCCAGGGCGACCCCCAGAATGCAGACTGTTGTGAATTCGCTTTCTGGCCTACCTCTGGTTACTTGTGAAGGTAGTGGAGCTGGTTACATTGACAGATGGGTCGCGAGTTCTCTTTCTGGGCTCCCTCTGGTGGTTACTGGAGGTAATGGAGCTGATCTGATTAACAGAGGCTTGCCACCTGATAATGAGGAGGATGATTGGAAATCTGGAGTTTCTGACTGGATTTAAGACAGCCGACTCCCTTTATCCCTGCTGGTCATTTTTTCCTGCCTCCTGAGATCTTAGTTTCCAGCTCAGTCCCTGCATGCTCAGCTAAGTGTTCTTTTGCTATTGTTCACATTTGATCTGATTTTGTCTATTTCAGTTTTGTGTGGTCAGCCAGCTCTGGCTGGGGCTGTGCTGATTCTCCATCCATATGTTACTGCTTGTGCCAGTTTGTTTTTGTCCCTTATTAGATTGGCCTCTTTTTGCTCTGCTTTCAGAATCTACCAGCATGCTGATATAGTGGGCGAAGTTGTGCAACTTCAGTATTTTTCTATCAGACGTGTTGGACATTTTTTGCAGGGTTTTTTGTGTGATTGCAGACCATGTCTTTCCTTTCCTGTCCTGCCTAGTTAGTGTGGGCCCCATCATTTGCTCAGTCTATTTTCCTACCTGAGTTTGTGTTTTCATCTTGTCTCACCGACAATATATGCTTAGGGGCTATCTATTTCTTTTTGGGTCTGCTCTGGGGAAGTTTAGATTTCCCCTTTCTTGCTTTAGGCTTATTTAGCTCTCCGGCTGTGTCGAGGCATCTAGGATCATCGTAGGTACACTCCATGGCTACTGCTAGTTGTGTGGATAGGATCAGGGGTCTGCAATCCGCTTAGTTACCAACCTCTCTGGTTTTCTGTGGCTTAGCTTGGTCTTGCTCTCCTCCTCGGTGACCCAATCATAGCAGCAGATGACTTGGTTGGCCTGGTTGAGAGATACCAGGTTGTGGAGAAATCCCTCGGGAAACCAGACCTCGCTACTTCCCCATTCTGGGATACCCAAAAGGGGGCAGGCTCGCCACAGAGAGCGGCTAGACCCTCAAATGGGGGGCATCCCAATCATGCTGAAGGGTCCACTAAGGCTGTTAAAAAGGATATGATCTGTTGGCGGTGTCACAATCCTGGACGCATAGCCGCCCGGTGTTATATGTCCCCTGAACCCATGGACTGTGGCCTAGGCAGGCGCTGCTCCTTCTATTATGCCTATCCGGCCTGCAATGTGGACTGTCAATCCTGCAAGGGTCACCAGTCATGTGACGTGTCCATCAATAGGGTAATGGTTCTGAGATTGTTGGACTCTGGAAGTCTGGTGATCCTAATCAGCGCTGCACTGCCCCACCAGTTAATCCCTGTAGTCCGGTAAATCCCATGAGGTTGAGTTAGTAAAAGACTACTCAAAAATAATCAATTAAGTTCATGGAGTGTCTTAGCCAGTCTCCAGACCTTAATCCCATAGAAAACTTATGGAGGGAATTGAAGCTCTGAGTTGCCAAGCGACAGCCTCGAAATCTTAATGATTTGTAGATCTGCAAAGAGGAGTAGACCATAATTCCTCCTAACATGTGCGCAAACATCATCATCAACCACAAAAAAAATCTGACTGCTGTGCTTGCCAAGGGTTTTGCCAGCAAGTATTATGGTAAGTCTTGTTTGCCAGAGGAATCAAATACTTATTTCTCACTGCAAAATGCAAATAAATTTGTATAATTTATACAATGTGATTTTATTCGGACTCCCATGACAGCACCACGAGAGAGGGGATCCGCCCTATAGGAACAGGAAACCTACAGATACAAAAAGGGCGGCACCTCTCCCACGCATCAGTTGGTTTCCTGTTCCTTAGGGGACGGGATCCTACAGAAGAACCGGATCCCAGGCCGGCCAGCCGATACCGGTAGCCAGGGGGTCTCCTACCTTGGCCTGGTGCGGATCTCCTGGAGGACGCCACGGTGGCCCAGGATGGGTGTCACGGCGGTGGCGTGTGCAGCATGGAGCGGCATCCGGAGGATGTCCATCTCCGGAATTAGGCCGCCGCCGGTAAGTATATTCCCCCCGGGGATTCCCGGCTCCGGCACGACGGCAGCGCTGTGCAGGGGCTGCTACCGGGTGGCGCTGCTTCCGGGGCTCCCGGGGCGTCCCGTGTGACTTCCGGTGTTTCCCGGGGTAGCGGTGACGTCAGGGGGCGGGCGGAGGATGCGCTTCCGGGTCAGCGCGCCACTGCGAATGCGCGAGGATTCCAAAATGGCGGCGCCCATCGGAAACACCGATGGCGCCGGGTCCGGCGCCAGCTGGGGTAGGGAGCCCCGTTAAGGGGGGGGAGGGGCGCGGCATGGATACTGCTGACCGGAGGAGGGGTATTTAGGCGGGACCCTGGCAGGGTACCTTGCCTTGGCCACATTACTACATGCAGCAGTGTACAGCAGCAGCAGTGGTAATGGAGAGTGATCGAGAGCAGCAGCAGCAGCGGCAGAAGCAAGGGCGACAGCAGCGGCAAACATCACTGCCGCCCCTGGATGACCTTCGGTAGGTCAAACAGAAAAAGAAAGTGTCCCGTGACAGTAATACGGGACGAAGTGACCAGTCCACTCGTAAGAGCTCCTCCAGGCAGACAGGAGCATCGACCGAAAGAAATCCCCCTCGATCTCCTGTACTTGATTGTGGCACTGGTAAGTGATCTTCGTGAAAGTTCACTCAGTGACGGGACCCCCCTTCTGTGTTTTTTTCTAGGGGAAAAAAGCTACAAGTAAAAATAAACATAGGGAATGCGCACTCTGTGCATGCCCATTACCGGACGCGTGCCTCAAAAGATTGTGCCCCCCCCTGTATTCAGCAGACGGTGGCAGAAGAGTCGCCTGCAGTAGCGGCGAGTTTAAAGGACATTGTCAGGGCAGAAATGAGGGAAACCCTAAAGTCCTTGTCCCAGCCGCAAAGTCTAAGGGGCGAGGTCCCGGCGGAGTCTGATTCCTCGGTAGAGTGGAGAAAAAGCAGAGACTCCCAGGCTTCATCTCCCTCGTCCTCCTCAGGAGAAGAGGACTCGGGGCGATTTTGTCTGCCTCTTGACCGGGTAGACAAGCTGGTCAAAGCAGTCAGAGGGACAATGGAGGTAGAGGAGCCCAAGTCCCATTTGTCCATGCAGGATGTCATGTTCTGTGGGCTGGAACAGAGGAAGCGGAGAGTCTTTCCGTTAAATCAAAAGATACAGGATCTGATCCACAGAGAGTGGAAAAAACCGGACAAAAGAGGGTCGCTACCACCAGCCCTCAAACGAAGATACCCCTTCGACGATCCGGCAGTAAGTTCTTGGGACAGAGCCCCCAAGTTAGACGCAGCCATTGCAAAGGCATCAAAAAAATCCTCGCTCCCCTTTGAGGACATGGGATCCCTTAAAGATCCCCTAGACAGGAAGGCTGATACTTTCCTGAAAAACACCTGGGAGATGGCGGCCGGGTCCTTAAGACCAGCAGTGGCTTCAACGTGCACGGCCAGGTCCATGATGGTCTGGTTGGACCAGTTGGAGTCACAACTAAAACAGGGTACATCAAGACAGACAATTCTTGGGGCCCTACCGACCATCCAGGAGGGAGCAGCCTTCCTAGCAGATGCCTCAGCGGATGCAGTGAGAATGGCCGCCAGAGCAGCAGGTCTCTCTAACGCAGCTCGCAGAGCCCTGTGGCTAAAGTGCTGGCAGGGAGACATCCAGTCCAGAGCAAAGCTCTGTGCGATTCCATGTGAGGGCGAATATTTGTTTGGAACTGTCCTAGACGAGCTGCTTGAGAAGGCGGGGGACGACAAGAAAAGATTCCCAAACCTTTCGTCAGTGTCCTACCGTCGTCCATTTGGTAGAAGGAGATTTGGCCAGGGGAGAAGGCGCAACTCTTCGCCTGTTAGAGATCGGCCCAGATGGGAAGACAGAAGGAGACGAGGTACGGGCTATATGTTCACACGCTCGTCGAGAGATCAAAAGAGACCAAATCAATGACTAGCAGTTCCCGTGGGGGGTAGACTGTCATCCTTCTTCCCGGCATGGTCACAGATTACGAATAGTGACTGGGTGCGTAAGGTAATATCCACCGGGCTTAGGTTGGAATTTACCCAGATCCCGCGGGACACCTTTAAACTAACCCCCTTAAGATCTTCTCATCTCGAACAAGTGGCTTTAGAAGCGGAAGTCTTGAGCCTATGCCAGAAAAATGTCCTGGTAGAGGTTCCAGAAGCTGAAAGGGGAAGAGGGTTTTACTCTCCCCTGTTTCTAATCCAGAAACCTGATAACACATTCAGAACGATTATAAACCTTCGTTCCCTTAACGAGTTTTTGATTAATCATACATTCAAAATGGAGTCCATTAATACAACAATAAAAATATTGTTTAAAGGTTGTTTTATGGCAGTCATAGATTTGAAAGACGCGTACTATCATGTACCTATCCATACAGACTTCCAGCAGTTCCTGAGGGTGGCAGTTTCAGTAGAGGGCACAGTGCGTCATTTTCAGTATAGAGCCCTTCCCTTTGGTCTCTCAGCAGCACCCAGGGTTTTTACAAAGATAGTGGCCGAAGTTATGGCTCACTTACGGGAGGTTGATGTCTTAATCATTCCATATTTAGACGATTTCTTGATTGTAGGAAAATCGGTGGGTCATTGTAAATCCCAGATAGAAAAGGCTAGATCCAGGTTAGAAAACCTGGGATGGATTTTAAACTACGAGAAATCCCGACTCCAGCCCTTAAAAATACAGAAATTTTTAGGGTTAGTACTAAATTCAGAGACTCAGCGGTGCCTGCTGCCACTAGATAAATTACAAAAGATACAGGAGCAGGTTCTTCGGGCAATTGATAATCCATCTATGACCCTCAGACAGGCCATGTCCCTGTTAGGCTCTCTAACGTCGTGCATCCCAGCAGTAAGGTGGGCACAGTTCCATACCAGACCCCTTCAAAACGACGTCTTGGTTAATAGCAGGGCCCTTGGAGGCTCCTTACAAGGTCGGATGTGGCTAAGCCCCTCAACTGTTACATCACTGAGATGGTGGCTTGATAGCGAGAACCTAGCGTCAGGGGTGCCCTGTATAACACAGATAACCCGTATTATAACCACAGACGCAAGTTCCTTCGGTTGGGGAGCCCATATGGGGGACATAGTGTTACAGGGACAGTGGGATTCTGATTCTGATATCTCATCCAACCAGAGAGAGCTATTGGCGATAGAACGGGCAGTCAAGAAACTCATTATCTACCTACAGGGCCATCATGTGAGGATACACTCGGACAACCAGGTAGCGGTAGCATATGTCAACCACTAAGGTGGGACCCGCTCCAGCGCTCTGATGCAGATAACAGAACAGCTCCTCCAGATAGCAGAGAGAAATTGTCTATCTTTAACCGCGCTCCACATCAGCGGAAAGGACAACGTAAGAGCAGACTTTTTAAGCCGCAAGGCTCTAAGACAAGGAGAATGGGCTTTGAACAAAGATATTTACCACCAGATTGTCCGCAGATGGGGTCAGCCAGAGGTAGACCTCTTTGCCACCAGAAAAAAACAGAAAAGAAAGATTGTTCTGCTCTCTGAACCCCAGGGAAAATCCCCTGGCGGTGGATGCCCTCCTGATAAGATGGGACTTTTCTCTGGCATACGCCTTCCCACCATTGAATCTTCTTCCTCTGGTAGTCAGGAAGATCAGAGAGGATCGGGCAAAAGTCATACTGATTGCCCCCTTTTGGCCCAGGAGGACCTGGTTCGCGTGGTTGAGGACCATGTCGGTAGGTGATCCCTGGGTACTGCCGAACCTTCCGGATCTCCTCTACCAGGGGCCAGTCAGCCACCCACAAGTAGCGGGACTTCATTTGACGGCGTGGTATTTGAAAGGTCACTATTAAAAGATAGAGGGTTCTCCAAGAACTTAATTGACACCCTCCTAAATAGCAGAAAATTAACTACCACTAATATCTATGCTAGGACCTGGAAACACTTCCTGTCCACCTTTCACTTTGACATCAGAGACGGAATTCCCACGAAACATATTCTGGAATTTCTCCAGAAAGGTTTCGAATTGGGTCTCTCCACAAGTACGCTAAAAGTACAAGTTTCAGCCTTAGGGGCCCTGTTTGCAGGTGATATTGCAAAAGATTATTGGGTAGCAAGGTTCATCAGAGCAGCGGCCAGATCGAGACCTATACACAAAGACAGATGCGTGCCGTGGAACTTAAACCTAGTCCTTACAGCCATGACGGAAAGTCCGTTTGAACCTTTAGATTCCGCCTCACTAAAGATTATATCTCTTAAGACAGCATTTCTGGTAGCAATAACATCCGCACGTAGGGTGAGCGATATACAGGCACTTTCCAGATTGCCCCCTTACACAGAGTTCTTACAGGATAGGGTAATCCTAAGGCCAGATCCAGCATACCTTCCCAAGGTAGCAACACAATTCCACAGGACACAGGAGATAGTTCTACCTTCCTTCCTCCCTAATCCAACCAACCCTAAAGAGCAGAAACTCCAGGCGTTAGATATTAGGAGATGCTTACTGACATATTTAGCAGCCACGGATCCTTGGAAGAAGGAGAACACATTATTCCTATCCTTCCAAGGTCCCAGGAAAGGATACAGAGTGTCAAAATGCACATTAGCAAGGTGGATTAGGGAGGCTATCTCTCTTGCCTACACAGCAGGTGGCGGCCCAGCTCCACAGAATCTGAGGGCACATTCCACTCGGGCCATGGCATCATCCTGGGCGGAAAGAGCTGGAGTATCTATTGATCAAATATGTAAGGCGGCCACCTGGTCATCTCCTTCCACCTTTTTTAACCACTATCGGTTAGACATGGGTGCCTCCTCAGACCTCACCTTCGGGCTAAGGGTGCTGCAGGCTGTAGTCCCTCCCTAAGTTAGTTTACATCTCTGTAATTCTCTCGTGGTGCTGTCATGGGAGTCCGAATAAAGTATTAAGTTACGTACCGGTAACGGTATTTTTCGGAAGCCCATGACAGCACCCTTAGTTCCCTCCCTTGTTCACGTATAGGGGTGCACTCCTTTAGAAGATTGTTCATAAAATCACCTTATGTGGGAGATGGTATAAAATAATTCTGGTAAATAGGGTAGATAGGTTGTATATATCATATGTTGTGTACTAACCATGGTAGCCTCTCAAGCTCTGTAATCCAACTGATGCGTGGGAGAGGTGCCGCCCTTTTTGTATCTGTAGGTTTCCTGTTCCTATAGGGCGGATCCCCTCTCTCGTGGTGCTGTCATGGGCTTCCGAAAAATACCGTTACCGGTACGTAACTTAATACTTTCTGGATTATATTTTAGATATTCTATCTCTCAATGTTAAAATTAACCTACCCTTAAAATTATAGACTTTTTATGTCTTTGCCAGTGGGCAATAATGGAAAACGGGGTGCTCACTGCTTTTAATCTGGTGCTCAGAGGAAAAAATAAAATATATATGAAAAAAGAACATCGGCACACAGTATAATTTCAATCTGTTATTTAATTCATCCAAAAAAGGCACAATTAGCTGTAATGAGACCAATGTTATACAGACATATTATCAACGTTTCGGCTATTTAAAGCCTTTCTCAAGATTTTATCTAGGAAATAGAAGACAATATAACCAATGAGATGTATATTTTCTTACAGAATCAATATCACAAAGAGGTCTCATACGATACTTAATAATCAAAAAGATATACATTCTGGTCATATGACAAATTTGATCGCATTCTTAAATGAGTCTCTCATAATATTAGAAAGGGTCAAATGTAATCTCATGTATATATATCCCTAAAAAAGATACTTTATTCATTAAAAACCACAAATGTGGTAAACACCAACGAAGTGACAAAAAATAGAAAAAAAGAAAAGTGTTCAAACATGAAACCACTCTAGGGTGACACCTAAGAGTCCCTGATATAGCCCTGAGCTGACGTCTACCTGTCCGCGGAGGTTGGCACCCTAGGGGGGAACGTTGTGGCGCCCCCGCTCAACGATGGCTATCCCTAGGGGCCCTGGTATACCCTACAGCCACTAAAGGCCTGAACCCTTTAAAGGGGAGACCGATTGTATCAGGGGTGGATTCATTGACACAAAACAGTGGTCTCTATATTGATCAGTTATTACGCCCCTTTGTGGTTTCTATTCCATCATATCTAAGGGACACCTCAGATCTACTACTTAAGCTAGAGGGCGTACATTTGGAAGGAAATACTTGGTTGGCTTCCATCGATATAGAAGCCCTCTACAGCAATATACCACACGAAGCGGGTATCCGGGGTGTGGGACATTTCCTCAACCAGAGGTCAATAGCATGTAGGGGACATAATAATTTTTTGACATCTCTCCTACGGTTCATTTTGACCCACAATGCATTTTACTTTGATGGTAGGTTCTACCACCAGCTCAGGGGCACTGCGATGGGGTGCCCCTGTGCCCCGTCGTATGCTAATCTGTTCCTGGTCTGGTGGGAGGAGACTATCGTGTTCGGAGGGGAAGAAAAGTGGTGGCATGGAATGATCTCCATGTGGTATAGGTTTATAGATGATGTCTTTGTAATATGGACAGGGGAAAAGAATCAATTTGAAGAATTTGTAAAGGAATTGAACCAAAATGATGTGAATCTCAGGTTCACCTCAGAAATTCACAAAACCGAAATACCATTTTTGGATATTAGAATCAAAAAAGATCTGATGGGAGGGATCTCCACAAGCATTTTTCGTAAACCGACGAGCACAAATAGTTTATTACATTGGCAGAGCCACCATCCAGTTCCTCTTAAGAGAGGAATTCCGAAGGGACAATTCCTCCGCCTCAGGAGGAATTGCTCGAGGAATGATCTCTTTCAGAAACAAGCTGGGGATATGTTTTGCCGCTTCAAGGACAAGGGCTACCCTAAACACATTTTAGATACAGCATATGAATTTGCAAATAAAGCAGACAGACAAAAACTGCTGCAGAAACGTGAGATAGGGGACTCTATGGAACAAATAAGGGTCATTGGGACTTTTGATGTCAAACATCAGGAGGTTAGAAAGGTCCTGTCTAAACATTGGGATGTTCTAAGATTGGATCCGGATCTGAAGGATGTGATCGGTGAGCGCCCCAATATTACATTTAGAAAGGGTAAATCCATTAGAGATATGCTGGTCCACAGTCAGTACAGGAGACCAGTGGCAAGTGGCACGTGGTTGGATAGGAGACCTTGTGGCTTCTTCAAATGTGGGGATTGTAGTTACTGTAAATATATGAGACCGGGAAGTCCTTTTGTAGTGCAAGCACTGGCAAGACCTTTTATCAACGAGATTTTTCTAACTGCAAGACCACGGGGGTTGTCTATATGGCCATGGGCTCCTGCCCTAAAAATTATGTAGGGAAGACAAGGAGAGAATTCAGAAGGAGGGTAGGAGAACATATGGGGGATATTAGAAATCAAAGAGACACCCCACTTGCTAAACATATGTGGACATATCATAGAGGTGACCCCGGTGAAATCAAATTTTGTATTATAGAAGTTGTGAATGTGAACCCCAGAGGAGGGAATGTGGATAAGAACATCTTGAGGAGAGAGTGTGAATGGATATTCAGGATGGAGTCTTTGGAGCCGAGGGGACTGAATGACCAATTGTCGTTTGCCTGTTTCTTATAAGCCGTAATAGAATAATGTGATTTCCTCTTTTGAGGATATTGACCTTCCAGATTTTGTTTGTTGTTTCCCATTTATTTGGGATTCCCATGTATTGTCATGGATCATTATATATATAAATGTCCCCCCTTTTATTGCCCTACGCTAACTCACTCCCCATTGGACTTTGAGCAATCTATAATACCAGTTGATATGTACAATAAAATGATTATATGTATCTGATAAGAAAGACGCATGTTGACGCTTGTTCACACTAGTAGCATCAGTTGCGGTTTATCATCATGTGTATTTTGTATCTACTAATGCACGGTGTATATATTAGACACAGCGGTTAAGCTAGTGAAGAATGCAACTTGGTCATTTAAATTATATATATACACAATGGTGAACTGAGGTATTATTTGTGGCGCATCCGTCTAAGATGGGGGAGTTTAACATTCTCTGTGAATCACATGTGCGTGCGCTGCACGTCAGACCGGGCGGGATGTTTCGTCCGCGGAGATTGGAGAGAGATACGAGACTGCCTATTGGTTCTCTAGAAGTGACACTGCGCATGTCAGACCATGTATTATGTCTCGGCTCCAGCGATTGGATGGTGCCGGGATGCATGAAGAAACCCGATTGGTTGTCTCTGAGCGACGCTGCATGTGGGTCCTAACAGCCAATCGGAACACCTAGGTCTGTCTAGTGTTGTTTGATAATAAAGTAGGGACACCGCAATAGGCGCTTAGCGCTGTCATGTCACGCGAGTGGGCGGAGCATATGCGGTCTTAGCGGCGGGCTTAAAAGGAGGAACTGTGATGAGTATCGGTTGGCTTCTGCACCGTTATGGGACACAAGACATTGTATTATCGGGCCTCCTGATGAGCCTACTCAGGCGAAACGCGTTGAGGCGTTAACCATTTGATGGCTGGTGGTGATGAACACAGATGAGTATCGCTGTGGCAGCTCTGTGTTTATTTTTCTATTGGGCTATTTTTCTATTGGGATGTCATTTGATTTCATAAAGGGACAATATCCTTATTTTGTGCTACACTGGTCAAATTGCCAGTATTATATATATCTTTTCTCTTTATGTGAAGAGATTGTGCAGTTGTGAGATGGGGCAATAAGGAGTGCATCTAAAGTGTCCCGACTATGACTCCCATAAGTGTATTTATGATGCCCCATTGTTAATATTGGTGACATCATTATGCAATTGAGTATTTGATCACACCACCTGATGCCATATGTGTTCTCTATTTTTTAACTTCTTCTCTTTGGGACACAGGGCCCTCTATAGAGCAGATTGGTCTCTGTCTAGCAGTAGAGGTTCCCTTTTATCAATGGGTAGAGGTGACCACTAGTGGCTGTAGGGTATACCAGGGCCCCTAGGGATAGCCATCGTTGAGCGCCACAACGTTCCCCCCTAGGGTGCCAACCTCCGCGGACAGGTAGACATCAGCTCAGGGCTATATCAGGGACTCTTAGGTGTCACCCTAGAGTGGTTTCATGTTTGAACACTTTTCTTTTTTTCTATTTTTTGTCACTTCGTTGGTGTTTACCACATTTGTGGTTTTTAATGAATAAAGTATCTTTTTTAGGGCTATATATACATGAGATCGCATTCTTAAATGATCCCATTTATTTCAATGATAAAAAGCCACAGGAAAAAAGGAAATCATTAGTTCCATACGGAAAAGACAATTAATAGAGAACCATCCATCAGTGAACTTCTATACATGTTGTTTCAAAAAATATACATGTATCGAAAAAATATATATGTATCAAAAAAGGGAGAGAACAGCAAAGATATCTGTAAAGGTTCCCATACCTGTATAAAAACATGGTCCATACATATGGTGCCATTTGGACTTCTCATGCATTCAATTCATGTGAGACATATATGAAAACCTTATGTGAAGAAAAAGACACCGCACAGTGGGCAAACTTATAAAATCAGCAAGGGATTAAATACTTATTTCCCCCACTGTATCGGACTGTCCTTGGGGTTCCCCACCTCCTAAGTGGATGTCGCCCATTTCTAGATGTCAAGGACTCCGATACTCCATACAGTTTAACGTGCTTTGTGCAAAGTTAGTGTTTTAAAAAATTTTTAAAGCCGCTTAGCCTGCAACAGTTCACAAAACATTTTTGTTGCAAAAATTGACTATTGTCGCATATACTATAGAACTTGGTTTATGCAAAATGTTGTTGGTTTGAAATAAAATCCCAAATTGACCTGCTACAAGCATATAAATTTGGCTGTTAAAAAATTGACTATTGTCATATACACATATACTGTAAAACTTGGTTTGTGTGAAATTTCGTTGGTTTGAAATCAAAACTAAAATTGGCCTTCTACAGGTGTACAAACTTGATCCTGGGTACTCTGTCCCTAGCCGCCACTATTTCTCCCGGTGTGGTGTCCTCGCCTTGTACTGGCATGTGTCCAGGAACAGCACATGTGCCCTCATCAACACGGTTACTGGGAGTGCCCACTAATGACCGACATGTGGACAAGCGCTTGTGGCCAGGGACTCTACATTTCCCTGATAGCATCAGATTTCCCATCAGACAACGCTAGTGGCATAGGGGCAAGCTTCCTTGCCCAACCAAGGTGGAGAGGTGAGGGAGACACACACCAGGTACAGCAGATTCAGGGGTACATTGTTAAAGGCCTAGGCCAATTTCATGATATCCTCCCAGTGTCCAGGCTCTGAATACCAGGTATCTTTGACAAGGAGGGTAAAGTTTTTAAAAATGGTTAAACAATGCCTGGCCCATAAAATTGGCGTACTCCCTAATTCTGCTGCAACCTTCAGTTATTGGGTCTCAAAGCTGGACACCTGGCATGAGCTGTCCCTCTATGCCTTGGAGGTGTTGTGCTGTCTTGCCACTAGCATCTTGTCTGATCAGGTTTTTAGTGCCACCAGGGGGTTCATAGCAGACAGATGCTTTCACCTGTCAAAAGAAAGTACACACAGGCTCACTCTGACAAAAATGAACAAAGCTTGGATTGCCCCCAACTTTTCTGCAACACCAGATGACAGCAGCACATAGTGTTTTTAATTTTCAATATTTTAATGAGGCCCGACAGTTGTTGTCAAGGGTCTGTGGATGACCATACTTATGTATTTTTCCGTTGAGTGTAGGAGTACATCAACTACACTTTTAAAATATTTTAATGAGGCCCGCAAGTTGTTGTCTTCAAGTGTCTATGGATGACTGCATTGTCTTCCTTATCATTTTTTCATGGCTTTGCATTGTGTGCAGACCCTGTAATGAATGGGTCACCGAGGAGAAAAAAGCAAAACAAGCTAAGTCACAGAAAACCAGAGAGGTTGGTAACTATGCAGATTGCAGATCCCTGATCCTACCACACAACTAGCAGCAGCCGTGGAGCATACCTACGATGTTCCTAGACGCTTCGTCACAGCCGGAGGACTAAATATTCTGAAGCATGAAAAGGGGAAAACTAACTGCCCCAGAGCAGACCCCAAAGGAATAGATAGCCCCACACATGTATTGACGGTGAAACAAGATGAAGGCACAAACACAGGCAGGAAAATAGGCTGAGCAAACGATGGGGCCCAAACTAATTAGAAAGGAAAGGAAAGACACTATCTGCAAACTGCAAAAAACCCTACAAAAATAATGTCCAACACTTCTGATAGCAAAATTAACCCTGAAGTCACTAGACTTCTCCCACTATATCAGCACATTCTGAGACAGAGCAAAAAGAGACCAAACTAGTAAGGGACAAAAAGCAAATTGGCAAAATACGGGGCTGGGGCTGGCTGACCACACAAAAAACTGAATAGACCAAGAAAATCAAGTGTGAACATTAGCAGAAAAACTTAGCTTTAGATGACTGGAACAGAGCTGAAAACCAAGAGCTGACAAGCCAGAAGGAATCACCAGAAACTGAATAGGGCGTCGGCTGTCTTAAATCCAATCTGAGACTCCTGAGGTCCAATCGTCATCCTCATTCTCAGGTGGCAGATCTCCACCGATCAAATCAGCCTCACTTCCTCCTGTTACCACCAGAGGGAGTCTGGAAGGAGAACTCACAACTGGTGAACCAGAGAATGAACTCACAACAAGAGTCTTTGTGTGTAGAAGTGCCACAACTACACCTTGTCCACAATATTGGAATGAGGTACTACAGTTGGTGCCTTCAAGGGTGTATGGATGACCCTGCTTATAATTGTTGGCAGGCTTTACCCTTAGTTCATACTCTCTTACAGTCCTGCTCATCATTATTGGCACCCATGAAGTTTAAGTACATAATGTGGAACATCTCCTAAAAAAAAATGAATCAAGTGAAATAGTTTTTTTGTATAGAGCACTGGTGTTAAATTCAAAAGTGCACATGATGAACATTAATTTAAAACAAAAGACAATGGGAGAGAATAGAAAAACCTAAAGCTTGCTGTGACACTGGTATTGTCATCCTTTACACTAATTTAGTATGGAAACACATTTTGACTTCCCTGTGGTAAAGCATAAGTGTTTTAAAAAGCCACATGGTAGGCTCTGTTTCATTTTCACAATGGTGAAGACAAAGTAACTGTCTGAGATCATCGGAACTACTATTATTAGCAAGCACAAGATTTTGAAAGGGTATAAGGCCATCTCCAAAGACCTTGGTATCCCAGTTTCAACCATGTGCAAAGTTAAGAAGTTTGCCAAGCATGCAACTGTCAAGAACCTTCCTGGATGTGGGGTTAAGAGGAAAATTGACAAGAGATGTCTTTTGAAGGTTGGTGCGAATGGTGGGAAAAACACCATACCAAACATCCAAAGACCTCAAGGCCAACCTGGAACAGTATTGGTTCATGGTTTCAACAAGTGCCATTCGCCACACACTAAGCCAAGCAGAGCTTTGAAAGGAAGAAACCATTGCTGAAGTAAAGACATAAAAAGGAACATCTGATCTTTCCCAAAGAGTACCTTGAGAAACCACAATCCGTCTGAGAAAATGTTCTGTGGACAGATGATACAAAAATAGAACTTTTTGGCAATGCAAAGCAACAGTTTGTTTACGGACAGTGCAATTAAACGTTCATAAGGAAAAAAACACCCTACCAGCAATTAAGCATGATGAAGGATCCATAATACTGTGAGGTTGCTTAGCTGCGTCTGGTACTGGAAGCCTTGACCATATCACAGGAATCATGAAGAGAATTATCAAGAGATTTGACAGCAAAATCTACTCCCAGTGAAAGAAAACTTGATTTGTCCGAAGATTATGGGTCCCTCAGCAAGAGAATGACCCAAAGCACACATTCAAAAGTACAAAGGAATGGTTGAAAAAAAATGGACTGTTTTAAAATGGTCAACAATGAGTCCTGACCTCAATCCCATTGAAAATCTTTGGGGTGAGCTGAAATCTGCCATTGTGAAAAAGAACCCTGCAAACATTGAAAACCCTGAAAAGGAAGAGTGGGAGATAATACCAGCTGAGAAGTACAAGAAGCTTATTGATTTCTACAAGAAACGTTTGGAGGCTGTCATCAATTCCAAAGGGTGTACAACGAAATATTAATTTGGGGTACCTTTATTGCTGCACAAGCTGTTTGCTCTGTTTCTTCTTTGTTTTTCAACTTACATGTTGCAATTTCAGTGTTTTATTGTTGTATTACTTAGGATCACTAATTAAAAAATCCTGAGGATATAACTTTGGTAAATTTCCATTTATTTCTGAAGATATTACACAGTCTATAAAAAAAAAATAGAGTGCCAATAATGGTAAGCAAGATTGTATGAGTCTAATAGTGCCACTAGATGACAATTTGAACAGAACATGTATGAGGCCCTCCTTTATCTCTAATACAGAGTGTATGAGTTCCTTTTCCATCATATTTTGGCAGTTCTTGCTTCCTTCATAAATTATGCTGAAATTTCCAATGTTTTAATAAAAATATATTATTTTAATTTCAGTTTTGCTTTACTTAAATTATTATTTTTTAATTACTTTAAAATTTTGCCTTTATATATACAGTAGGTCATTATACAGGAAATAATGTTTCTTAACATTTTTTTCCCGTATACTCCAATTTCTCATCAGTTTTGAATGTTTTATTGTCATGCTGTAAAATGGAGTAAAAGTGTGACACCATTGTTCTCAGCAGCAATATGGGAGTCAGTAATGCTTCCAGGGGTCTCCGCAATGCTATTCCCTTCCATTCGTTTTTTTCCATCCATTTCATAATTTTCACTACCCCCAGACCTCATTGTAGGGTCTGCCGGAAAAATGCTCCAACTTACGATTGACTTCCATTATGCTTGATACTTGAATCAAGCATTTGAGCATTAGAAATTGCTTGGTTTGAGTAACGAGCATCCGAAGCATTTTAGTGCTCGCTCATCTCTAAAAGTATTATGTCATGTAGGGGCCTTGTCTTTGATGCAAGCTCAGAAATTGAGAAATCATACAGATCTGGAGAATCATGTACGCAAGTCAATTTTACCAAACAATGATCAATGTAAAAACAATTGTGGAATTGAGTTTTTGTTCACAATTTCACTGCACAATATTTTTTTTCCTTTTTTCTAGTACATTGTATGGTAAAATGAATGGTGTGATTCAAAACTACAACTCAGACACATAGATGCTTCAGACAATCTTTCAGCCATCTCAGCCGACTCTCCCACACAGAGGAGTGCTTAATAAGCCAGGCTCTCTTGTGTTCCCTTTGAGAGTGCATCTGGCTAAGGTCATGTTAACACGTTGAGTATTTGGTCCGTATTTTCCATCAGTATCTGTAAGCAAAAGCCAGGAGTGGGTGATAAATACAGAAATGGTGACGTTTTTCTATTATACTTTTCCTCTGATTGTTCCACTCCTGGTTTTGGCTTAGAAATACTGATGTAAAATACTGACCAATTACTGAATGTGTGAGCGTGGCCTAACGCATTGGCCATCTCTGGGACAACAATGCGATCAGCAGTTTGAAATCAAACATGCCTGATCAACATCTCCCCAACGATCGGCAAGTGACCCCGTACACATTAGACCATCAGCCAACATTAATGTATTCTCACAAATTGGCAAATTTATGCAAAAGGTCCCTTCATTTTATAGTATTTTTTATAGCAGTAATACTGAGAAGCCCAACTATCTTTTGTATAGACCTCAGATATTTATGATTGTGGTGCCGAGTAGGCCGGACCATTCACAGCTATGTAACTACACATGTTGTCTACATTTAACTGACACCTTCTGACTTGTTTCTACAGCTCTGCTACTCTACCCATCACTTTCAAATGCCTTGAAGAAAACAATGGCGTAGACAAGCGTGTCACTCGTTTTGTGCTGCCTGTGGGAGCCACCATAAATATGGATGGGACTGCTTTGTATGAAGCACTGGCTGCCATTTTTATTGCACAAGTAAACAATTATGAACTGAACTTTGGGCAGATCATCACCATCAGGTAAGTTGCTCTGAGCCAGGTCGGTGAACGTCTATCTGTATTTAAGATTTTGCCTGGAATACAAATCCTTCAGACTCCTTATCTATATGTGTAGGTATGTATATCATAGAATGGTAGAGTTGGAAGGAACCTCCTGGGTCATCTGGTCCAACCCCCTGCTCAAAGCAGGATTCACTAAATCATCCCAGACAGATGCCTGTCCAGCCTCTGTTTGAAGACTTCCATGGAAGGAGAACTCACCACCTCTCATGTCAGCCTGTTCCACTCATTGATCACCCTCACTGTCTAAAAGTTTTTTCTAATATCTAATCTGTCTCCTCCTATTCAGTTTCATCCCATTGCTTCTAGTCTTTCCTTGTGCAAATGAGAATAAAGATGATCCTTCTACAATGTGACAGCCCTTGAGATATTTGTAGACAGCTATTAAGTCTCCTCTCAGTCTTCTTTTTTGCAAGCTAAACATTCCCAAATCCTGTAACCGTTCCTCATAGGACATGGTTTGCAGACCGGTCACCATTCTGGTCGCTCTTCTCTGAACTTGCTCCAATTTGTTCATGTCTTTTTAAAATGTGGTGCCCAAAACTGGACACAGTGATATATAGTGAAGCAGTGAGGGGAGTAATATGCGAGGGTCATTATGTATCCCCAAGGATGTTCATAGAGGTATATTGAACCCGCTGGAGTGCATTGTAATCACAGCTACACCTGTGGTTACAAGGCAGAATAAAAGAGAGTATGGATTTGGTCAAACTATTTGACCAAGTCAGATTTTTAGGAACACCTGACCTGGGCTATTATTTTTGGGGAGATTTGCAGGTTTGGTAGTGGGGCAAATCTCTCCTTCCACTCCGGATTTTTGGAATAGCCCATGTCCACGATTCACATTTAAACTTTTGTGTTGAGCTTCGGGTGCATCAGTGGTTTGTTTGCAAGCTGCAGAGCAGGAGCTCCATGCAGGACAGGCCTGTGTGAGGTTAAACACAGAGCCAAGGACAACATGGCTTCTGATGCACCCAAGAATATGGCAGTGCTGAAACCCATGGCAACGTGGTGCCATATGGACTGTATTCGATGACCCGGCTGTGATCCGGAAGATAAAGCTGCCTTTGTGTGTTTTGTGGACAATAAAGACTTTAAGTTAGACTTTCTTGGGTCACTGCCTGTTAAATCACACTGTGGGTACACTGCCGCACTACAATAGATATATCTCTATATATAAAAATGAATGTGTGTGTGTATCACCAACCAATCACAAAGCATCTTTCATTTCACCAGAGGTGTTCAAAAGAAGCTGAGCTGTGATTGGTTGCTATGAACAACAGTTTTCCCACTTGACAACACCTCAACAGACACTGACATGGTGGGAGAAATCTAGCATCCCTGGGAACATAAGCTCCCAGCCATTGTCTGCCCCCAGAAAGGAGCAGAGAGCACATGACAGAAATGAATCCCCCCTCCTGTGCCCATATACCCATCACACATCCTCCATCCCATAGGCACATCTTCCTTCTTAAAGGGATCATTGGTGTGGAAGTCAGAGCAAATCCATCCAGCGCTTTAGTTTTGACCCCAGGCCTCTCTTAAAGGGATCCCCGGTATGGAACTTAGGACTGTTCCACTCAGCTCTGTGGTTCTGACCCCAGGCCCTTCTTAAAGGGATCTCCGGTATGGTAGTCAAGTCAAATCCATTCAGTGCTTTAATTCTGACCCCAGGCCTCTCTTAAAGGGATCCCTGGTATGGAAGTCAGGGCAATTGCCTTCAAATGTTCTGGTACTGACCCCAGGCTCTCTTAAAGGGATCTCCGGTATGGAAGTTAGGGTAAATCCCTCAGTGCTCTGATTCTCACCCCAGGCTTCTATTAAATGGATCATTGGTATGGAAGTCAGGGCAAATCCACTCAGCGCTCTGGTTCTGACGCCAAGCCTCTCTTAAAGGGATCCCTAGTATGGAAGTTAGGACCGTTCCACTCAGTGCTCTGGTTCTGACTCCAGGCTGACGGGATGATGTGGGATGTTAGTGGTAGTTGTCCTGTGGCTCTGGCTAGTGGGATATTAGGAGTAGTAGTCCAATGGCTCTGGCTGACGGGATGATGTGGGATATTAGTGGTCGTAGTCCGGTGGCTCTGGCTGATGGGACGATGTGGGATATTATGGGTAGTAGTTCGGTAGCTCTGGCTGACAGGATGATGTGGGATATTATGGGTAGTAGTCCGGTGGCTCTGGCTGACGGGATGATGTGGGATATTAGTGGTAGTTGTCCGGTGGCTCTGGCTGATGGGATGATGTGGGATATTAGGGGTAGTAGTCCAGTGGCTCTGGCTGACGGGATGATGTGGGATATTATAGTGAATGTGGTTATGCGGAGTGGGCGGGGCTCTACACTCAGTTGTGTGTGTGTATATGTATATATATATATATATATATATATATATATATATATATATATATATATATATAAATCAAGGCAGAAAAGTCCAGCAAGTGGAAACTTCAGGTGGTATAATAAAATCCAAGAATTTTTATTGCAGAAAATTTAAAAAATCCAGAGTTCAGTAACAAGATGCAGACATAATGCTGAACAGACAACGCGTTTCGGCAGTAACAACTTCACGGTCTCAAACTGCTTCTGGAATACTCCAACATTCTTAAATAGAAAAAACATTTCATAACCTCATAATCAAGAAGTAGTAGCAGGTGTGGATAACATCCTTCAATGTTAACTCTATAGCTTCCGGAAACAAGTAGAGAAAAAAAAAAAGCATCAGTATGAACAGTACCTGCGCTAACAAAGTTATCTGACCAGGATAACTAAATAATTAAAAACACACATTATTACAATAATACAACGGTGTTATATAATGAAAACATTATGACTGAGATATAATAGCACTACTTGGAAAAACATGATAACAGAAATTATTTATAATGTATTGCTAGATCCATTCTATTATTGAATCCATGCGGTAACCTTGTATCTAAAAGAAACATCCATTTGCTTTCTCTTGCAAGAATTTTTTTGTGATAATTCACACTGATGCTTTTTTTTGTCTACTTGTTTCCGGAAGCTATAGAGTTAACATTGAGGGATGTTATCCACACCTGTTACTACTTCTTGATTATGAGGTTAAGAAATGTTTTTTCTACTTAAGAATGTTGGAGTATTCCAGAAGCAGTTTGAGACCGTGAAGAAGGAGGCAGGTCGTTCCCAGTCTTGGTCCGTGCAACACAGAGGAAACAGGTATTTACCATCCAGAGCTCGGAGGTTAGCTGGTCTATGGTCTTTTTTCATTATTATTTTTACTATTATAAAGAATAGTTTATGCACAGTCAGACCGTAATAAATAATGAAATTACTCTGTTCACCCTGTGCAATACTACACTGATAAGTGACTAGCAAAAACATTATTTTGTGAACACTGGGCTTTCTGACTAGAACCTTCATCACGTAGGAATACCACTCAGATCATGCAGCTAATTCATGATCTACATCAATGTGTAACAACAAATTGTGCAAAGATTTCAGTTTACATAATCCTTAATTATACCGCATCTAAACTAGTCGGAAGAGAAGATTGTCTGGAAACTACAGTAGATTTTGCTTGTTCAGTGTGATTTACTGTGATGCTTATTCTGTTTATTATATACTGTGAAAGAAGGTTTTCTGAAGTTCCATTTTATTATTCACACAGTATCACAGCAACAGCTGCCAGCATAGGAGCTGCGGGTATCCCTCAAGCTGGCCTGGTTACCATGGTTATAGTGTTGACATCAGTAGGGCTCCCCACTGAGGATATAACGCTCATTATTGCAGTAGACTGGTTCCTGTAAGTATCTAAACAATGGGATATGCGAGTATGGGAAAGATAACTTAATAGAAAAAAACAATAGACAACATTTCTCGTCTCCTCTGCAATCATGCAAATCACTTTCTCCTCACTGATGACTATGCTGGGATATACACACGTGGTCAAAATGGTTGGTACCCCTCGTTTAGTGACAGAAACACCCACAATGTTGACAGAAATAACTTGAATCTGACAAAAGTAATAATAAATCAAAAATCTATATAAATGAACAAATGAAAGTCAGACATTGCTTTTCAACCATGTTTCCACAGAATTTTCTAAAAAATAAAACTCATGAAATAGGCCTGGACAGTAATGATGAACCCTTAACTTAATATTTTATTGCACAACCTTTGGAGGCAATCACTGCAATCAAATGATTCCTGTAACTGCCAATGAGACTTCTGAACCTCTCGACAGGTATTTTGGCCCACTCCTCAAGAGCAAACTGCTCCAGTTGTCTCGTGTTTGAAGGTTGCCCTTTCCATATGGCATGTTTCAGCTCTTTCCAAAGATGCCCAATAGGATTTAGGTCAGGGCTCCTAAAAGGCCACTTCAGAATAGTCCAATATTTTCCTCATAGCCATTCTTGGGAGTTTTTAGCCATGTGTTTTGGGTCATTATCGTGTTGCAAGACTCATGACCTGCGACTTAGACCAAGCTTTCTGACACTGGGCAGCACATTTCCGTCTAGAATCCCTTGATATTCTTGAGATTTCACTGTACCCTGCACAGATTCTAGACACCCTGTGCCAGTTGCAGCAAAGTAGCCCCAGAACATAACAGAGCCTCCTCCATGTTTCACAGTAGGGACAGTGTTCTATTCTTGATATGCTTAATTTTTCCATCTGTGAACATAGAGCTGATGTGCCTTGCCAAAAAGTTCCATTTTTGTCTCATCTGTCCATAGGACATTCTCCCAGAATTTTTGTGGCTTGCCAATATGTAATTTGGCAAATTCCAGTCTGGCTTTTTTATGATTTTTTTTCAACAATGGTGTCCTCCTTAGTTGTCTCCCATGAAGTCCACTTTGGCTCGTACTATGACGGATGGTGCGATCTGACTCTGATGTTCCTTGAGCTTGATTTTCACCTTTAATCTGTTTAGAAGTTTTTCTTGGCTCTTTTGTTACCATTTGTATTATCCGTTTCTTTGATTTGTCATCAAGATTCCTCCTGCAGCCACATCCAGGGAGGTTGGCTACAGTCCCATGGAGCTTAAATTTCTGAATAATATGTGCAACTGAAATCACAGGAACATCAAGCTGCTTGGAGATGGTCTTATAACTTTTACCTTTAACCTGTTTGTCTGTAATTTTCTTTCTAATCTCCTGAGACAACTCTTTCCTTCGCTTCCTCTGGTCCATGTTGATTGTGATACACACCATGTGACCAAACAGCACAGTGAGTATCTGTAGCCCTCTATATAGGCCCACTCACTGATTCCAAGATTTTAGACACCTGTGATGCTAATTAGTGGACACACCTTGATTTAACATGTCCCTTTTGACCACGGGTGTAGCTGTGTAGTGATGTCAGCTGCAAGTAAAGAGTGATTTGTGTGCTCCATCCTGCACTGAAGTGATAGCAGAGGCGATGAGCAATGTCAGAAGCGAGGTGTGAGTTATTTTTGTGCTCTCTCCTGCACAGGGACAGTGATCACATAACCAAGGTTTCTTTTCGGACAGTGCTGTCAATTAAAATAGAAGTAGCCGTAATCTAAATAAGTGGTGGAATGGTGCATTGAGGCATTTATGAACACCAAGGGTGCACTGATCTGAGCACATTTATTTGCATATTGCAAATAAAATGTTTTTGAAGATTTTTTTTTTGTACAATGGAGGAGCAGATTTAAAAACATAAACTATTTTTTATTGTTGATCATCTCCTACTGTGGGGCTAACACCTCTAAGCAATTTTGCCAGAATTCTGACTTAAATTGCTTTGAAAAATCTTAAATGTTTTTCACACATTTAGCTGCGTAAACATTTTGCAACTTTTGCACACCAGTCTCAGCCAGCTCTGCCAAAATGGGAGGCGCGAGACTAAGGCACAGCAGAAACGGGACGCCACAGCTGGTCCAATACATGATGAGCTGTGATGTTCCTTTTGCCAGAAATCTTACTCTAGTCAGAGACAGGAGTAAGATTTCTGGAGTGGCGCAAGGAGGTGCATGCCACTCGTCACACTCTCCTGGATAATTAAAAGATATCTGCCTATTACTAGACCAACAAGAAAATCACCGTTTTTGATGAATCAGGGCACACGTTGCTTTTTTGAAGTGTAAATTTGAGATGACAGACTCTTTTTAAATACATTAATTTAAATACAATGGGGGCAATTCTTCAAGGTGATAACCAATTTAATAAGTTTTGATATTTTTAATATTGCAACTTTTGCCGTTTACATGCCAGTTCCAGCCAGCTACGCCAATATGGATGTAGCACGGGTGAGAGAAGATATGGTCATGTCCGCCCGTCAAATTCATTATACGCTACGCAACTAAAGTGGCGTGACTTACTTTCGTCAGTGTGTTCTAATGAGTGCTTCATTAACACTAGGGTCGGGTGTGCTACTCCAGTGTTTATGAATGGCTGCCAAAACGTTTTCATCTTCCTTTCTTATGTTTTGATACAGCATTAATTCTGTTCTACAATTTTATCTTTAAGTGACCGTCTGCGCACAACTACCAATGTCCTTGGAGATTCCTTGGGAGCTGGCATAGTTGAACACCTTTCAAGGCGTGAACTTCAGAAACAAGATGCAGAACTTGGAAACTCTGTACTGGAGGAGAGTGAGAAACCCTATCAATTAATCTGTACTGAGAATGACATTCAGAAGCATTCAGAAACTTCTATGTGAGTGTACGGTCATCTCTTCCCTGCACATGTGACTTGGACCCATCATTCCATGTATCTCCCGTGTCTGACTTTTCACAATTCTTTGGTCAGTATTTTGGAAATGCAACAGAACATGGACGTGAATTTGGAAGGGGCTTTGTAACTGGCTTGGTGAATTTTTCCAGTGAAGATCTTCTGCAAATAGCATATTTCTCCAGCAATACCACTTCTACATTGTGAAGACTTTTGAAAGATCTAGGTTAAAATAATGCCTAAAATCCCAGAAAAGATAATTGCCTACAAAACAGGTCATTTTATGGATAATGTACAGTTTGTCAGAGCACGTTTTTTGCTGATGCAGAAGTTTAGCATTTTACTAACTGTATGGAAAAATGTTGCGTGATATAAAAGATACACAGAGGATGTATAGTAACATATCTGGGTGATCACAAGTATTTTTTTTTTTACTAAATACTAAAAGATATGTTAGTGTGCTGGATCTGATTTTTTTTGTTCATGTATCAGCTTTTTCAACAATATTCCTTTTATTTGGGGGATTTTTAAAGAAATTTTTGGGGCGGGGATTATAGTCAATACAGTGAATGATAAAACATAACAGCGTGACCTCAAACTTGTTCAATTAAACCAGTAAGTAAGAAATTATATCCTAAGAAGAATCAAGAGAGAAAAAAGGGTTAGGGCAGGTGGAAAAGGAAGTCGAAGGAAAACGAAAAATTAGGAAAAGTAGAGGCAAAGTGTAAAGAAAGAAAAGAGCAAAGGGGATAGTTGGATCAGATAAACGTGGCGAGTAGAAAAAAAAGGCCATCCTTATTGAAGCAATAGTAAGAACAAAAGTGTTTTCAATTTGCTTAGTTAAATATGTAATATGTAATTCTTGGCATATAATAAAGCTTTTTATTTAAAGGGGGCATTCCGACTTGAGGAAAGAAAGAGGTTCCAAAATGACCATGTGGAATAGTAGTTTTTAAAAGAATTATTTCGTAGAGCATAAGAAAGTTCAAAAGAACTGGAATGGAGGAAACTTCTATTGATTTCCACTTAGATGCTATAATTATTTTTGTTACAGCAAATAGATTGGATTGCAAAATGTTTCATTTTGGGGGGGGTCTATTTGAATCAAGCGAGAACAAAACCAGTTGGGGAGAAATTTCAGCTACAGAGTTGTTAATTTTGCTTAATAAATTGGCTACTTCTTTCCACAGGTTGATTATTTTAGGACAAGACCAGAAAATATGTAACAGTTAGGTCCATATATATTTGGACAGAGTCAACAATTTCCTAATTTTGATTCTAGACATTACCACAATGAATTTTAAACAAAACAATTCAGATGCAGTTGAAGTTCAGACTTTCAGCTTTCTTTTGAGGGTATCTATATTAAAATTGGATGAAGAGTTTAGGAGTTTCAGCTCCTTAACCTGTGCCACCCTGTTTTTAAAGGGATCAAAAGTAATTGGACAATTGACTCCAAGGCTATTTCATGGACAGGTGTGGGCAATCCCTTTGTTATGTCATTCTCAATTAAGCAGATAAAAGGCCTGGAGTTGATTTGAGGTGTGGTGCTTGCATTTGGAAGGTTTTGCTGTGAAGGAAACATGCGGTCAAAGGAGCTCTCCAAGCAGGTGAAAGAAGCCATCCTTAAGCTGCAAAAACAGAAAAAACCCATCCGAGAAATTGCTACAACTTTGGGAGTGGCAAAATCTAGTTTGGTACATCCTGAGAAAGAAAGCAAGCACTGGTGAACTCATCAATGCAAAAAGACCTGGGTGCCCACGGAAGACAACAGTGGTGGATGATCGCAGAATAATCTCCATGGTGAACAGAAACCCCTTCTCAACAGCCAACCAAGTGAACAAAACTCTCCAGGAGGTAGGCGTATCAATATCCAAATCTACCATAAAGAGAAGACTGCATGAAAGTAAATATAGAGGGTTCACTGCACGGTGCAAGCCACTCATAAGCATCAAGAATAAAAAGGCTAGACTGGACTTTGCTAAAAACATCTAAAAAAGCCAGCACAGTTCTGGAAGAACATTCTTTGGACAGATAAAACCAAGATCAACCTCTACCAGAATGATGGAAAGAGAAAAGTATGGCGAAGGCGTGGTACAGCTCATGATCCAAAGCATACCACATCATCTGTAAAACACGGCGGAGGCAGTGTTATGGCTTGGGCATGCATGGCTGCCAGTGGCACTGGGTCACTAGTGTTTATTGATGATGTGACACAGGACAGAAGCAGCCGAATGAATTCTGAGATATTCAGAGCCATACTGTGTGCTCAGATCCAGCCAAATGCAGCCAAACTGATTGGTCGTCGTTTCATACTACAGATGGATAATGACCCAAAACATAAAGCCAAAGCAACCCAGGAGTTTATTAAAGCAAAGAAGTGGAATATTCTTAAATGGCCAAGTCAGTCACCTGATCACAGACCCACAAACAAACAGCAACTGAAAACCACCGCAGTGAAGGCCTGGCAGAGCATCAAAAAGGAGGAAACACAGCGTCTGGTGATGTCCATGAGTTCAAGACTTCAGGCAGTCATTGCCAACAAACGGTTTTCAACCAAGTACTAGAAATGAACATTTTATTTACAATTATTTAATCTGTCCAATTACTTTTGGTCCCTTTAAAAACAGGGTGGCACGTGTTAAGGAGCTGAAACTCCTAAACCCTTCATCCAATTTTAATGTGGATACCCTCAAATGAAAGCTGAAAGTCTGAATTTCAACTGAATTGTTTTGTTTAAAATTTATTGTGGTAATGTCTAGAACCAAAATTAGAAAAATGTTGTCTCTGTCCAAATATATATGGACCTAACTGTATGTTAGCTTTTTGGGTACAGTTCCTCCATCATAAGTCCGACCCATCCTCGAAAATATTCTTTAATCTGATAGGTGTATAGAACAAACGAGATACGATTTTAAAATAATTCTCATGAATATGAGCATTTACATTTGATTTGTATATTATTTCAATTGCTTCTTTCCATGTCTCAGACAAAAAACATATTCATATCTTCTTCCCATGTAACTATTGAAAAATAAAAACACATGGTTATGTCACTATTGATGAGCGTATATACAGGTGCTTCTCACAAAATTCGTATATCATCAAAAAGTTAATTTATTTTAGTTCTTCAATATAAAAAGTGAAACTCATATTAAAAAGTCATTACAAACAGAGTGATCTATTTCATGTGTTTATTTCTGTTAATGTTGAAGATTATGGCTTACAGCCAAAGAGAACCCGAAAGTCATTATCTCAGTAAATTTGAATACTTTATAACACCAGCTTGAAAAAAGATTGTAAAATCTGGCCTACTGAAATGTATGTTCAGTAAATGCACTCAATATTTGGTCGAGGCTCCTTTTGCATCAATTACTGCATCAATGCGTAATGGCATGGAGGTGATCAGCCTGTGGCACTACTGAGGTGTTATGGAAAGCCCAGGTCGCTTTGATAGCAGCCTTCAGCTCGTCTGCATTGTTGGGTCTGCTGTCTCTCATCTTCCTCTTGACAATATACCATAGATTCTCTATGGGGTAAGGTCAGGCGAGTTTGCTGACCAATCAAGCAGTGATATTGTTGTTTTTAAACCAGGTATTGGTATTTTTGGCATTGCAGACAGGTGCCAAGTCCTGCTAGAGAATGAATTTTCCATCTCCAAAAAGCTGGTTAGCAGAGGGAGGCATGAAGTGCTCTAAAATTTCCTGGTAGATGGCTGCGCTGACTTTGGTCTTGATAAAACACAGTGGACCTACACCAGCAGATGACATGGCTCCCCAATCCATCACTGATTGTGGAAACTTCACACTAGACCAAAAGCAGCTTGGATTGTGTGCCTCTCCACTCTTCCTCCAGACTCTGGGACCTTGATTTCCAAATGAAATGCAAAATTTACTTGCATCTGAAAACAGCACCTTGGATCACTGAGCAACAGTCCAGTTCTTTTTCTCCTTGGCCTAGATAGGACGGTTCTGGCATTGTCTATTGGTGATTAGTGGCTTGACAGAAGGAATGCGACACTTGTTGCCCATATCCTGGATACATCTGTGTGTGGTGGCTCTTGAAGCAATGACTCCAGCAGGACCCCTCTCCTTGTGAATCTCATATTTTTTAATGGCCTTTAAATGCTGCAGTTATCCCATTTGCTTGTGCACCTTGTGCACCTCGGAGACTTGCGGCAGATCCCATGTCTGGAGGCACATATGCCCCATCAGTCCACATAAATAAGTTAACTCATGCTGGCAGACAGACTGTCTTTATTATGAGCATAACAAGCTATTCAAGGGCTATATAATCCCCTGCTGAATACCTAACACAGCACATAACTGAAGAAGGTCGCAATTGACCGAAACGTTTTGTATGCGTACTACAATAAATCTTCTTTTTGATCACATCCAAGTTGAGTGCTAGGTTTATAACTTCTACTTTTACGGTTTGGGAACCTAACCTTTAGCACCATCCTCCAGTTGTGCTCAGTTTTTTTTTCCTACGTAGCTTCTTTAGCAATGACTTTTTTAAGGCTTACCCTGATTGTGGAGTGTGTCAATGAATGCCTTTTGGACATCTGTCAAGTCAGCAGTCTTCCCCATGATCGTGGAGCCTACTGAAAAAGACTAAGTGACCTTTTTAGGAAGCTTTTGCAGGTGTTTTTATTAATAATTCTAATTCACTGAGATAATGACTTTTGGGTTTTCACTGGCTGTAAGGCAAAATCATTAACATTAACAGAAATAAATACTTGAAATAGATCACTCTGCTTGAGAGAACTTCCCCCTAATATATTTCCTTAGTTCTAAAAAGTTAAGTTATACATTTCCTCATTGGGAAGGTTGTATGATAGTCAAGGATAGAAAATTTACGATTGAATCTTTTTTAGGGACGGTAAACTAAGGCCGAACAATTTGCTACATGTGTCAGCTTTTTCTATCCATGTGTCATCCATTTTTTGTTATGTGCAAAACAAAAGATATTTTTCCCAATTTTCTTCTAGTAAACAGTGAAAAACAGACAGCAATAAAATTCAACAAGGATTGCATTAGTGTGCTGACCATTTTATTCACTGACCTATTCACTTGAATTAGACAGGTCCTATCTTCGAGATGGACCATACTAGGATATGGCTCAGTTTTTTTTGTGCTGATTGATGTTCTGCATAAAAACCTAGCATGTGAATACCCCCTATATCACACATACGAAAACACTGATGTATGGATTAGCCCTTCGCCCTAAAGAACTGCTTTAATTGTATTCCTCTTTAGGTTAGGGCTACTTTGGTTGCTGTACAGTAACTTTCATACAGGTTGTAGGACCTAAAATGTATTTGTGACTTGCTGTCAAATATTTGTGGCATGTAACTTGGCTGTAAAAAAAAAAAACATGAATCATACAGATGACATGAGGAATGACAATCCAGATGAAAAAGCATCCACTTTTTTTCAAAAAGAAAAACAGATGATTTGACATACTCATCTGCATTTGGCCTTGAACTAAGAAAACATAAGCAAGACTATGTAGCATGGTCAGGGGTGAACCTAGCCTCTCTGCTGCCTGAGGCGAGCAGCAAAATTTACCTATCTATCCTGTAAAACTGAGTACAATAGTGGACATTTTGATTTAGATAAATAGAAAAAAAAAGGTGTCCAAACACAAAGATGTCAGCGCCATCACACGCACATACAGGAACAACACAGAAGTATCCAGAACAAGGGTCATTAATGGCAATGGTAGGCCTGGCACAGGGCCGGACTGGGACAAAAATGCAGCCCTGCCACACAAATCCCACCAGCCCACAAACTATAGCACTCATCAGCCCCAATCATTGAATTTTTGCTATACTTTGTCGTCCCCTCATCACTCTATTAAAGGAGTTATTTGAAGAGCCACATGTGAATGGCACCACAGTGCGTATGATTGACCACAGCTCCATTTACATGGTGCTCTTCCAAGCTATGTTACCTAGGATCATGGGGGTCCCAGCGGTCAGATCCACAACAAACAAAGTCATCCCCTATCCCCACATAATGCTTCATACAGTATTATGGGCCCCTTATATTACTGCATACAGTATAATGGGCACCATATACTACTTCATACAGTGTAATGGGCCCCATATATTACTGCATACAGCATAATGGGCCCCATATAATGCTCCATACAGTATAATAGTCCCCATATATTACTTCATGCAGCATAATGGGCCCCATATAGTACTTCATACAATGTAATGGGCCCCATATAATTCTTCTCCCCAAACCCCGCTGCTCTGGTCTCCTCAGTGTATTCTGATCCTCCGCACTGCTTGGCACAGGGACATCATTACCTTTACGTATATAATTGTCCACTTGGACTGATAGTAATAGTGATTTGTTTGTACCCTGTTGTCTGTGGCTGGCCCTCTTTATGGGGGTACCCGGGGCATATGATTATACACCAATAAAAAGTATGAGAGGCTCAAAGTGACCAGTGCCACCTAGTTTCCTACCCCCCTTATTCTACTGGTACTGTGGGCACGCTGACTGGTACTGAGGAAAAGAAAGAAAGAACAGAGAGAAAAAAGAAAACAGAGAGAGAAAGAAAGAGGGGAAAGAAAGAACAGAGAAAGAAAAGAAGAAAGAACAGAAAGAAAAGAAGAAAGAACAGAGAAAGAAAAGAAGAAAGAACAGAGAAAGAAAGAACAGAGTGAGAGAAATAAAAAAAAGATTAGAGAGATAAAGAAACAGAGAGAGAAAGAAAGATTCTATAAAGATACTATAGCAGCCCAGCTCCCACTGTAGTGCCCACCTGAGCCTCCCGATGCAGGACATATCATGATCCGCTCACATGGCCGGCATCCCCGAGTTCAAGGCTATCCTTCTATCCGCGCTGCTGGAGGAGGACACTGTGATGGATCTGAAGCATTCCCTGAAGTGCCTCCATGGTTCCGTCACAATCTCCTCCCGAAATTACCTCATTTCCGGTCAGCTTCTAGCACGACACTTCCGGTGGAACGTCACGTGCGAATTTTAAAGTGCTCCTCGGGGCTCCGCCGTGTACTCCTGTGTCCGCGGGAAAAGTAAGCTCCCAGCCGGGGCAGTATCTCTCTCAAAATCGGGACTGTCCCGCTGGGAGGTATGAATGCTCCTCACCATACACCTTGTACACGTATGGCTCCGCATACATCCTACACACACTGTTCCGCTCCGTTCTGTACACCTCGCACACACACGGCTCCACTCAGTACACACATGGTTCCACTCCGTAAACCTCGTACACCTTATACGCACGTGGCCACGCTCTGTAAACCTTGTACACAAATGGCTCCACTCCGTAAACCTTATACACATGCGGTTCCGCTCCATACACCTCACACACACGCAGCGCCACTCCATACACACACGTGCGACTCCGCTCCGTACACCTCGTACACGTGCGGCTCCCCTCCGTACAACTCACACACTCGCGGCTCTGCTCCATACACCTCGCGGCTCTGCTACATCCACACTGTAAACCCTCCCTGACCCCACACAAACTTCACCTCATCCAGGACGATGAGAACCAGCACAGACAGCAGAGTCCTGCATAAACCAAGGGCTGATACTGGGTACTGGGGGAACATTATACTGTGTATGGGGGGGATGGCGGTACTGGGGGAACATTATACTGTGTGGGGGGTGACGGTAGTGGGGAACATTATACTGCATGTGGGGGATGGCGGTACTGGGGGGAACATTATACTGTGTGGGGGATTGCAGTACTGTGGGAATATTATACTGTGTGGGGGGGTGACGGTAGAAGGGAACATTATACTGCGTGTGGGGACAGGAAAGGCACATTGCAATTTGTTTTTCGTTACTTCCCGTTTTCCATACTTGGGTCATATGTATCTATCAGAGGAAAAGGAACAAAATGCTATGATTCTTAGAAAGTGACAACAAAAAAGCACCAAGATAGTCTCAGCTCTGAAAAGGTTACTTCCCCCTGTGCCCAGTAATGGGAGCCTCCGGCACCGACCTCCACCCGCAGAGCCACACTCCACATAAAGAATAATGGAGCCTCCAGCACCGACCTCCACCCGCACTCCACATAGAGAATAATGGGGTCTTCAGCACCGACTTCCACCCGCAGAGCCGCGCTCCACATAGAGAATAATGGAGCCTCCGGCACCAACCTCCACCCGCACTCCACATAGAGAATAATGGGGCCTCCAGCACCGACCTCCACCAGCAGAGCCGCACTCCACATAGAGAATAATGGAGCCTCCAGCACCTACTTCCACCCGCAGATCCACAATCCACATAGAGAATAATGGGGCCTCCAGCACCGACCTTCTCCCGCAGAGCCACACTCCACATAGAGAATAATGGAGCCTCCAGCACCTACCTCCACTGTTATGAATGGGTCACCGAGGAGAAAAAAAAACAAAACAAGCTAAGCCACAGAAACCAGAGAAGTTGGTAACTATGCAGATTGTAGATCCCTGATTTTACCAAACAACTAGCAGTAGCCGTGGAGCGTGCCTATGATGTTCCTAGACGCCTCGTCACGGCCGGAGAAGTACATAAGCCTAAAGCAAGAAAAGGGAAAACTAACTGCCCCAGAGCAGGCCCCAAAGGAATAGATAGCCCCCACACATGTGTTGATGGTGAAACAAGATGAAGGCACAAACACAGGCAGGAAAATAGGCTGAGCAAATGATGGGGCCCAAACTAACTAGACAGGAAAGGCAAGTCACTGTCTGCAACCTGCAAAAAACCCTACAAAAATAATGTCCAACACTTCTGATAGCAAAATTAACCCTGAAGTCACTAGACTTCTCCCACTATATCAGCACTCTGGAATATTCTGAGACAGAGCAAAAAGAGACCAAACTAGTAAGGGACAAGAAGCCAATTGGCATAATACTGATAAATAAGAGTGGAAATTCAGCTCAGCCCCCAGCCGGGGCTGGCAGACCACACAAAAAACTGAATAGACCAACAAAATCAAGTGTGAACATTAGCAGAAAAACTTAGCTTTAGATGACTGGAACAGAGCTGAAAACCAAGAGCTGACAAGCCAGAAGGAATCACCAGCAACTGAATAGGGCGTCGGCTGTCTTAAATCCAATCTGAG
Source organism: Dendrobates tinctorius (assembly GCF_039654945.1). Classification (NCBI taxonomy): domain Eukaryota; kingdom Metazoa; phylum Chordata; class Amphibia; order Anura; family Dendrobatidae; genus Dendrobates; species Dendrobates tinctorius. The sequence goes on along the minus strand of NW_027361679.1, from coordinate 87,239,340 downwards.
AATCCTGAGATCCAATCTTCATCCTCATTCTCAGGTGGCAGATCTCCACCATTCAAACCAGCCGCACCACCTCCCGAACCAGAGAATGAACTCACAACAGTACCCCCCTTGAGGAGGGGTCACCGAACCCTCATCCACGCCACCAGGCCGATCAGGATGGGCCCGGTGAAAAGCACGAACCAATCTATTGGTATGAATATCAGAGGCAGAGACCCAAGAATTATCCTCCTGACCATAACCCTTCCATTTGACCAAATACTGGAGTCTCCGTCTAACCAAATGAGAATCCAATATTTTTTCTACCTCATATTCCACATTGCCTTTGACTAACACAGGGTCAGGAGGAGCTGCCATAGGAACCACTGGTTCAACAAACCTCTTCAACAGAGATTTGTGAAACACGTTATGGATCTTGAACGTAACTGGAAGAGCCAATCAAAACGAAACAGGATTAAGAATTTCCAAAATCTTATAAGAACCAATAAATCTTGGCTTAAATTTAGGAGATGCAACCTTCATAGGAAAATTCTTAGACGACAACCAAACCATATCACCCACTTTAAATCGGGGACCAATGGTCCTATGCCGGTTGGAAAATCGCTGGGCCTTTTCCTGAGAGAGTGACAACTTATCCACCACTTGGTCCCATATCTGCTGCATTCTCTTAACCACAGTGTCCACACCTGGGCAGGACGAAGATTCCACTTACCCTGAAGAGAATCGAGGATGAAACCCAAAATTACAGAAAAAGGGTGACATCAAAGTGGCAGAACTAGCTCTGTTGTTCAGTGCGAATACGGCCAAGGGTAAAATTGAGACCCAATCATCCTGGTCAGCAGATATAAAACATCTCAAGACCCCAAGGTCTGGTTTGTTCTCTGTCTGTCCATTGGTCTGGGGATGAAACGCAGAGGAGAAGGATAACTGAATTCCCAGATTGGAACAAAAGGCTTTCCAGAATCTGGAAACAAACTGGACTCCTCTGTCGGACACAATATTCTCAGGAATCCCATGTAACCGAACCACCTGTTGTAAAAACAAGGGCACCAACTCAGCGGAAGATGGCAACTTTGGGAGTGGTACAAGATGGACCATCTTCGAAAATCTATCACAAATCACCCAGATAAGTCATTCTCTGAGAGACAGGAAGATCAGAAATAAAATCCATTGAGATATGGGTCCATGACCTCTTGGGTACCGGCAAGGGCATCAGCAACCCACTAGAACAAGAACAGGGTTTAGACCGAGAACAAGTCCCACAGGACTGTACAAAATTCCTTACGTCATGAGATAAGGCAGGCCACCAAAAGGACCGACTCACCAAATCTTTGGTACCAAAAATACCTGGATGACCAGCCAATGCGGAGCAATGAATTTCAGACATCACTCTCTTTCTCCACTGGTCAGGAACATACAATTTTCCCATAGGGCAACGCTCAGGTTTATCCTCCTGAAATTCCTCCAAGGCGCGTCTCAAATCGGGCGAAATGGCAGAAAGAACTACCCCCTCACCTAGGATAGTAGTAGGCTCAGTCACACTAAGAGAATCGGCAAAGCAGCTCCTAGAAAGGGCGTCTGCCTTAACATTCTTAGTGCCCGGAAGAAAAGAGACTACAAAATTAAAAAGCATGAAAAACAAGGCCCATCTAGCCTGTCTAGGATTCAAGCGTTTGGCCGACTCCAGATAAATCAAATTCCTGTGATCGGAGAGGACCACCACTTGATGTCTAGCTCCCTCCAACCAATGTCTCCACTCCTCAAATGCCACTTCATGGCCAACAATTCCCGATTCCCCACGTCATAGTTGCGTTCAGATGGGGAGAACTTTCGAGAAAAGAAGGCACAGGGATTCATCTTAGAAGTCACAGGGTCTTTTTGGGACAAAACCGCTCCTGCACCAATCTTAGAAGCATCTACCTCCACCTGAAATGGAAGTGAGACCTCAGGTTGCCGTAAAACTGGAGCTGAAGTAAATCTCTGCTTAAGCTCCTGAAATGCTGAGAGAGCCTCAGGAGACCAATTCAGCACATCAGCTCCCTTCTTAGTCAGATCAGTCAGTGGTTTGACAATACCAGAAAAATTACCTATAAATTTACGATAGAAATTAGCAAAACCCAAAAACTTCTGGAGGGCCTTCAAAGAAGTAGGCTGAACCCAATCATAAATGGCCTGTGCCTTGGCCGGGTCAATTTCAATAGTCGATGGAGATAAGATAAATCCCAAAAATGAAATCCTCTGTACACCAAAGAGGCATTTCGATCCCTTAACAAACAGGGAATTCTCCCTCAAAATCTGGAACACAGTCCGGACGTGTTCCACATGAGAATTCCAATCACTAGAAAAGATCAAAATATCATCCAGATAGATGATCAAAAACTTATCCACAAAGTCACGGAAAATATCGTTCATAAAGGACTGGAAGACAGAAGGGGCATTAGAGAGCCCAAAAGGCATCACCAGGTACTCATTGTCCTTCCGGAGTATTAAACGCTGTCTTCCATTCATCCCTGTGCTTGATGCGAATAAGATTATACGCCCCCCTGAGGTCAAGCTTAGTAAACCAGCAGGCACTCTTAACTCTGGAGAATAAATCAGACATCAGAGGTAATGGGTACGGATATTTAACAGTCATCTTGTTAAGGGAACGATAATCAATACACGGTCTTAATGAACCATCTTTCTTGGCCACAAAAAAAAACCCAGCACCTAAAGGTGACGATGATGGTCTAATATGACCCTTCTCCAATGACTCCTTAATATAGGATCGCATAGCATCATGTTCGGGTACTGATAAGGTGAAAAGCCGACCCTTGGGAAATTTACACCCAGGCATCAACTCAATTGCACAGTCATAACTCCTATGAGGAGGCAAAGACGCAGACTTGCTCTCACTAAATACATCACAAAAATCGGCCAGATAATCATGAATATCATGAGACTGAGGAGAGGTGGAGAAAACAGGAGCGTCCCTAAGAACACACTGACAACCCCAACTCACCACAGACCCATTGTCATGATCCAGGACGGGATTTCGCTTTGACCCGTCCTGGTTAGACTATGGGTTAATTGTGCTGCCTCTCTCTGGCAGCAGGAGGCTATTTAGTGTTCACTGGACCTGGGTCCGGTGTCAGTTATACTCCTGCCCTCGGCTGAGTTAAGTGACCTCTTGTATACGTGTGCCTTGTGCCTGATATCTTGCTTGTTTGTTCGGTTGTGATCTGGTTCTGTCCCTGTTACGAGTTCTGCCTGACCCTCTTGTACTGCGCTACCTCTCGTGTATGACTCTCTGCTTGTGACCCGACTTCTCTCTGCTCGTCCCCTTGGTACCACGTCGCCCTCTTGTGTATGACCTTTGGCTCTGTCTGACTACCCGTCTGTTCGTCCCTCCTGTACCTCGTTCGCCCGTACTGTGTGTGACCTCTGTTTTGCCTGACTCTGAGTTGTTGTATGGTGTCCTGTCCTATCTGAATACAGGACGCTAAGCCCCGCCCCCTTGCAGTCACATGACCATAGGTCCCGTGCACATTATTCAGTTTTAGTGTTCGCAGGTCCTATGCATCTTTACTTTCCAGCACTGACTGGATCCTGACACTATTAGCCTGAAGCACGCATGGTCACCTCTGCTGCCCTGCTCCCCAGGTATCTTTTAGCACTGCTTCTGTTCTCAGGACACGCGCACTGGCTCTATGAGCAAGTGCAGTGCGGTGTCTCTGACACCCATATTTCCAATCCAAAACTGAATTATGAGCCTGCAACCAAGGAAAACCCAGAACAATAGTATCATGCAAATTATGCAGCACCAAAAATGTACAATTTTCTTGGTGGTCTGGGGCAACCCGCATCGTCACCTGGGTCCAAAACTGAGGTTTATTCTCTGCCAAAGGAGTAGCATCAATACCCCTCAAAGGAATAGGCATCCGCAGAGGCGTCATGGAAAAACCACAACGTTTAGCAAAGTCCAAATCCATCAGATTCAATGCTGCTCCTTAATCCAAAAAAAAAACTTTTTTGGAAAACGTGGATAAGGAGCAGATCAGAGTAATTGACAAAAGAAACTTAGGTTGTATACTGCCAACAGCAAATGTGTGTGCAAAACGTTTCTCTCGTTTTGGACAGACAGAAATAGTATGAGAGTCGTCTCCACAGAAAAAACACAGCTTATTACGCCTTCTAAACTCCTGATGTTACGCCCTAGACAAAACTCTATCATATTGCATAGGTTCAGACATTTGTCCAAAAGGTGGCAGCGCCTCTCGTGTAGTTTTGCGTTCACGTAAACGCCGATCAATTTGAATGGCTAATGACAGAATCGTCAAGACCAGAGGGAACAGGAAATCCCACCATAGTATCTTTTACGGTTTCTGACAAACTCTTCCGAAAGAGAGCTGCCAAGGTACTATCATTCCATGTAGTAAGGACCGCCCACTTTCTGAATTTTTGACAGTATAACTCTGCAAAATCCTGACCCTGATTCAATGCCAATAGGGCTTTCTCAGCTTGATAAATAGCATTAGGTTAATCATACAACAACCCCAAGGCTTGAAAAAATGCATCCACATTAGTCAGAATAGGATCTTCAGGTGTCAAAGAAAACGCCCAATCCTGGGATTCGCCGCTCAGCAGAGATGACAATTTTAACCTGCTGCGCAGAGCTAACCGATGAATTAGGCTTCAAGGCAAGAAATAATTTACAATTCTGAAAATTCAAAAATTTAGACCGATCCCCAAAAAACACCAGGAGTAGGGATCTCTGGTTCAGCAGCATGTGAATGAGCGAGATAGGCGGAAATTCCCCACACTTCAGCAGTGAGATGCTCCACACGATCAGACAATTGCTTAATCTCCATTAAGAAAAAAAAAAATCCTCCTACGGCCCCAGAGAAAAAGAGGAAAAAATATGCATATATAAAAAAAATAATTCTGACACTTTTTTTTTAAAATTTTTTTACAATTCTTTCCTGCTTTTGAGTACCCTAGAATCTGCGGTATGGCTGGTGATTCTGTTATGAATGGGTCACCGAGGAGAAAAAAAACAAAAAAAAAACAAGCTAAGCCACAGAAAACCAGAGAAGTTGGTAACTATGCATATTGCAGATCCCTGATCTTACCACACAACTAGCAGTAGCCGTGGAGCGTGCCTACGATGTTCCTAGACGCCTCATCATGGCTGAAGGACTACATAAGCCTAAAGCAAGAAAAGGGAAAACTAACTGCCCCAGAGCAGACCCCAAAGGAATAGATAGCCCCCACACATGTATTGACGGTGAAACAAGATGAAGGCACAAACACAGGCAGGAAAATAGGCTGAGCAAATGATGGGGCCCAAACTAACTAGACAGGAAAGGAAAGTCACTGTCTGCAACCTGCAAAAAACCCTACAAAAATAATGTCCAACACTTCTGATATCAAAATTAACCCTGAAGTCACTAGACATCTCCCACCATATCAGCACTCTGGAATATTCTGAGACAGAGTAAAAAGAGACCAAACTAGTAAGGGACAAAAAGCAAATTGGCAAAATACTGATAAATAAGAGTGGAATTTCAGCTCAAGCCAGGGCTGGCAGACCACACAAAAAACTGAATAGACCAACAAAATCAAGTGTGAACATTAGCAGAAAAACTTGGCTTTAGATGACTGGAACAGAGCTGAAAACCAAGAGCTGACAAGCCAGAAGGAATCACCAGCAACTGAATAGGGCGTCGGCTATCTTAAATCCAATCTGAGAATCCTGAGATCCAATCGTCATCCTCATTCTCAGGTGGCAGATCTCCACCGATCAAACCAGCCGCACCACCTCTCGAAACAGAGAATGAACTCACAACACTCCACCGGCAGAGCCACACTCCACATAGAGAATAATGGAGCCTCCAGCACCGACCTCCACCTGCAGAGCCACAATCCACATAGAGAATAATGGAGCCTCCACCTGCAGAGCCGCACTCCACATATATGGCTGCTCTGTGCGCACAGGACCTGTGATGAGGTCACAGGAGGGGAGGAGTCAGGGGTCACATGATCAGGGGGCCCTTACTACTTCCCTCCTGTGACCATCAATTACAGCCTCTTGCATGACCGTCCGCAGCACCAGCGTGCAGACTCAGAGGCTAAATTGTAGGTGCTGCAGGTAGAGGAGCGCATAATGCCGCCCCCTGCTGCCTGCCGCTTCAGCAAGTCGCTCAACTTGGCTCATTATAACTGTGGCCCTGAGCATGGTGGCACCATGGCTAGCACCGTTGCTTTACCCCATTGAGGTCCTGGGTTCAAATCCCACTAAGAACAACATCTGCAAGGAGTTTGTATGTTCTCCCTGTGTTTGCTTGGGTTTCTTCTGGTTTCCATCCACACTCCAAAGACATACTGATGGAGTATTTAGATTATGAGCCCCAATAGGGACTGTGATGATATATTCTGTAAAGTGCTGTGGAATATTATGGCATTATATAAGTAAACATAGTAAATAAATGGGTACATACTGCGTCTGTGCCCACTGTTGGGCGCATACACTCAAGAGGTATGCGTCTGACAGTGGTCACTGGCAAAATGGATGCCGAGGCATCCATCCATCATAAGTATCCATTGTAAGGAAACCCATCCCATTTTCCAATACTGAAACTAAAAACAATATAAAGATCACGGTCTGATTACTACAGTGTATGTCAGGAGAAGCACCCGATATGTACAGTAGGCAAGGTGCACGGACACAGTGTGCACCTAGCCTTCGTTAATTAAGATATTTAACATATTTCTTGGGTTAATGCTGTGAATGACCCTTGAGAAGCAGGGCTATGTAAAATTATTTTTTATGTGAAACATATTAGCATACTTTAGTTCATCAGTGATCTTACAAACTGCGCACAAGCCTTTAGTTAACGTAATCCATCAGGAAGTTTTACAAAGTATTAATTTGACTGAAAACTGCAACATATGCTGCCATTTAGACAAAGGGGACTTACTGTAAATTACTCACTGACTCCAATTGTTAAAAAAAAACCTTATACAGTGCATGGCTTTTTTTTTTTTTTTTTTTTTTTTTTTTTAATGAAGCATAGTATAGGAACCGTCAACTTGCTGTGCTTTCTTATACAGTAGAGAAAAAAATAAAGTATACTGACATGTACTGACCTAATGAAGGTCAATGGATATTATGAATGTAGCCCCATGGAAATGATCGACATATACAGTGTATGCGTTGACAGGCATATACATTAATCATAGGGTTCAGACAGTGTGTGTCGAGTTCGAGAGTTTAAGGAAAATATTGACTCTGTTCTATGCAGTGATTTCAGCTCTAGTTTAATTTTCTGAAGATAATCCAATAAAAATGATTTTTTCTGAGGTATAATGACATGCAATATCAATAATGACTTTGTTATCTACTAACGGCCATGATAATGCTGCTACCAGGGATTAGGTAATTGAATATCTCAAATTACCTTGACTGTGTGATAGACTTTTTTGATTATTATTGTGTTTTCCTTCCCGGGTTTTCCAGTTTATGTTGGTGTTTTAGCTTTGCAATATGAAAATGTGTTTGTATTTAATGATTCAAAATAACATTGGTTGTGATGCTTGATTTCTAAACTCTAAGGTTGTGTTTGCATGTTGTGGTCATGACATGGGCTTTCTCAACAATCGTGACAAACGGAGCATTTTTTCTATGCGTTGCAGCAAAAACACACACCGTGGCCACAACATGTGACCACAGTCTGAGGCATCTGTGTAAATTCAGGTATATAGATTAATCTTTGATATACGTTATTGTTAAAACACTGACTGGTCCAGACCTAAGCTGGAACATTGCAATTTATTAAGTGTAAAATATTACAATTATAGCAGCTCTCAAGGTGATGGGCTTATATTGTGTTTTTAAAATTAAAAGAACTGTTCTTTCATGAAATATTGAAATATGAGACGTGGATTTGGTTAATAAGGCGGTGGGTTATAAGAGAATGGCTCAACATTCAATATTAAATGCATTATCCGGGACTAGTTTATTTTTTTACTATGTGCCTAAGAACTGACAGGCAGGTAGTTGCCAACTACCTGCCTGTTCTACCTGGCGCCAGCTCAGAGCAGTCATGAATAGTGATGAGCGAGTATACTCGTTGCTCGGGTGGTCTCCGAATATTTTGTCATGCTTGGACATTTAGTGTTTGTCAACACAGCTGCATGATTTGCAGCTGCTAGACAGCTTGACTACATGTGTGGAATGCCTGTTTGTTAGGGAATTCCCACATGTATCAGCCTGTCTACAAGTAGCAAATCATGCAGCTGAGACGACGAAAACAATCTCCGAGCACGCCAAAATACTTGGAGGACACCTGAGCAACAATGCTACTCGCCCATCGCTAGTCATGAATCATTCCTGTTGGCGCTTCTGCAGCTTCATGTCAACAGAGCAGCTCTTCCTTTTCCGCTCTGTCAACGGGATGTGACTGCCAACGTAATGCTGATTGACTGCTGGCTTTCCGCAGTTTAGGGGGTTTTGCACATAGCGATATCGCTATAACGTCACCGATTTTTGTGACGTTATAGCGATATCGCTATGTGTGATACTTACCTCCGACCGGCTCCCCTGCTGTCCATCGCTGATCGCGCGAGAATGTCCGGCTCCATTTCTCGTCGGGCGCTTCCTGCTGGGCTTCCTGCTGTGACGACGAGCGACGCGTGGAGGCGGGCGGGAGGACGTCAGGATCGCTGTGTGTGAAAGGTGAGTATCGTGCGCTGCGTCGCTGCTGCATTGCTGTGAGATCTGCCTGTGTGACAGCTCACTAGCGATCATTTAGCGATGCACCAGCGATGCTGATCGGGTCGGATCGCTGGTCGGATCGCTGGTGCATCGCTAAATGTAAAGGGGCCTTTAGGCAGCTGGGAGCTGGCTGTCACTCAGCATGACATCGGCATTAAAGCTCCATCAATAGAGCAGAATGGAAAACAAGCAGCTGCTCTGTCAACGTGACGTGGGCAGGAGCAGTCTGTGACCACTGTGAGCCAGTGGAGATCAGCGATGGGTACAATGGGCAGATGTTTGTAACTACCTGCCCGTTAGTTCTTAAGCCCTTAAAATAGTCCCAATAATCCCTTTAAAATTGAAATCGCTCAGTACAATGCACTGCGAAAACATATTTGAAGTTTTACAATAAAGCCTAACTTAAACATGTCAGTTGCTCAAAAATGTTAGTTATATATCTTGTAAAAATTCCTGATCTCCTCATTCTGCCTTTTATTTGGTTTTGCTTTGCTTTGCGTTACTCCACTGCATAGTTATTCACATTTGTTGCGTTTGGAGCAGAGTATCACTCCTACAAGTACACGAGAAGGAAGAAAAAGATATGAGCTAAATACTTCCGCTTGTTTGCTGCAGAGACATGAATAAAAGTGCAAAAAATATAAGTGCACATGAGAAATGATAAGAAATGATAAACACCTGACAATCACAAAAGGGGAAGAAAATCTGTACTAGATGCACCTGGTTGTTTGGTGTATGCATAGGAGTAATGAATGAAAGGTGGTGGACGCCTACCTATATAGATGGCTTCTCCCTGTGGGTAGCATGAGAAATCTCCTTTACTTGCTTGGCCGTCTGTGTGGTTTAGCCAATGACAAATGAGGTGACTACTTCTGCTTAGGATCTTTTCTGGGAACGGTTTCATCAGCGTACCTGCTAGTCACGCTTTCCGAGACCCTGTATGAAAAAAACTGGGCACATGTAACGTCACAAGCTATGGCCTCTTCCTGAGGCAAAAAAAAAAAAGAGCTACGTGTTTAAGACTGGGTTCACATTGCGTTGCAGTCAATGCGCTGACGGCATCCGTTACATAGTGGCACTCGCTTTGTAACGGATGCGTTAATGCCGCCATTGCCCGCAATAACAGTAGCGCATCCTAACGCATGCCAAAATCGGCATGCATTAGCGATGATTAGTGTTGAGCATTCCGATACCGCAAGTATCGGGTATCGGCCGATACTTGCTGTATCGGAATTCCGATACCGACTTCCGATATTTTTTCAATATCGGAATTCGGCATCGGAATCGGAAGTTCAGTTGATTGACGGCCTGACGTCATCATGATGCGCGGTGTGTGCGCATCATGATGCGCCGTCATTTCGGGCCTTCCGGGGGTCTCTGCCGGCCTGCCGGGGGGCTGTGCCGGCCTGCCGGGGGGCTGTGTGGACTGCCCGGGGTCTCTGCCGGCCTGCCGGGGGGCTGTGCCGGCCTGCCGGGGGGCTGTGCACCCTGTGGGGGTCTGTACCGGCCTGCCGGGGGGCTGTGCCGGCCTGCCGGGGGGCTGTGCTGATGTCCGGGGGTCTGTGCAAGCATCGTCCGATTGGACTACAAGTCCCATCGGGCGATGCCTGCTACCATGACAGTGATTGACACATTAGCCAATGATGGGACAGTAGTAGTCCCATCATCCGGCTAATGTGTTAAATGTTAAAAAAAAAAAAAAAAAAATACTACATACATACTACATGCATGCTACATACATACTACATACATACTACATATATACTACATACATGCTACATACATACTACATATATACTACATACATACTACATACATACTGCATGCTACATACATACTACATACATACTACATACATACTACATACATACTACATATATACTACATGCTACATACATACCACATACATACTACATGCATGCTACATATATACTACATGCATGCTACATACATACTACATATATACTACATGCATGCTACATACATACTACATGCTACATGCATGCTACATACATACTACATACATGCTACATATATACTACATACATACTACATATATACTACATGCATGCTACATATATACTACATACATACTACATACATGCTACATACATACTACATACATACTACATATATACTACATGCATGCTACATATATACTACATGCTACATACATACCACATACATACTACATACATGCTACATATATACTACATGCATGCTACATACATACTACATATATACTACATGCATGCTACATACATACTACATGCTACATGCATGCTACATACATACTACATACATACTACATGCTACATACATACCACATATATACTACATACATACAATACATTCATACAATACATACATAGACATACAGTACATATAACATAGAGTAACATACTTACCAATACTTGTCACATTGTTCCCCGAAGCCATTGTCTTTCCGGAATAAATATTAACATAACAAACCACAAAAATACTCACCCACGATCCGAAGCAGTCCACGAGTGTGTCCCACGACGATCTTGGGTAGAGAACTGCAGCATCAGATGATGCTGCCGTTCTCTACGGGCTGCAGGAATCCAATGACGGAAGGTAGGTATCCTTCCGCACTGTATTCCTCCGCCACTTAAAAAAAAAAAAGTCCCTAGTCTCACTTTATGCCATTGCTGTGTGGGAAATTCCCACACAGCAATGGCATAAAGTGAGACTAGGGACTTTTTTTTTTTTTAAGTGGCGGAGGAATACAGTGCGGAAGGATACCTACCTTCCGTCATTGGATTCCTGCAGCCCGTAGAGAACGGCAGCATCAGCTGATGCTGCAGTTCTCTACCCAAGATCGTCGTGGGACACACTCGTGGACTGCTTCGGATCGTGGGTGAGTATTTTTGTGGTTTGTTATGTTAATATTTATTCCGTAGACGACAATGGCTTCGGGGAACAATGTGACAAGTATTGGTAAGTATGTTACTCTATGTTATATGTACTGTATGTCTATGTATGTATTGTATGAATGTATTGTATGTATGTAGTATATATGTGGTATGTATGTAGTATGTATGTAGCATGCATGTAGCATGTAGTATGTATGTAGCATGCATGTAGTATATATGTAGTATGTATGTAGCATGCATGTAGTATATATGTAGCATGTATGTAGTATGTATGTGGTATGTATGTAGCATGTAGTATATATGTAGCATGCATGTAGTATATATGTAGTATGTATGTAGCATGTATGTAGTATATATGTAGTATGTATGTAGTATATATGTAGCATGCATGTAGTATATATGTAGTATGTATGTAGTATATATGTAGCATGCATGTAGTATATATGTAGTATGTATGTAGTATATATGTAGCATGTATGTAGTATGTATGTAGCATGCATGTAGCATGTAGTATGTATGTAGCATGCATGTAGTATATATGTAGTATGTATGTAGCATGCATGTAGTATATATGTAGCATGCATGTAGTATATATGTAGTATGTATGTAGTATATATGTAGCATGTATGTAGTATGTATGTAGCATGCATGTAGCATGTAGTATGTATGTAGCATGCATGTAGTATATATGTAGTATGTATGTAGCATGCATGTAGTATATATGTAGTATGTATGTAGCATGCATGTAGTATATATGTAGCATGCATGTAGTATATATGTAGTATGTATGTTGCATGTAGTATGAATGTAGCATGTATGTAGTATGTAGTATGAATGTAGCATGTATATAGTATGTAGTATGAATGTAGCATGTAATTTTTTTTTTTTTTTTTTTACATTTAACACATTAGCCGGATGATGGGACTACTACTGTCCCATCATTGGCTAATGTGTCAATCACTGTCATGGTAGCAGGCATCGCCCGATGGGACTTGTAGTCCCATCGGACGATGCCTGCACAGACCCCCGGAGCCTGCACAGACCACCGGCAGGCCGGCACAGCCCCCCGGCAGGCCGGCACAGCCCCCCGGAGCCTGCACAGACCACCGGCAGGCCGGCACAGACCACCGGAGCCTGCACAGACCCCCTGGCAGGCCGGCACAGCCCCCCGGCAGGCCGGCACAGCCCCCCGGCAGGCCGGCACAGCCCCCCGGAGCCTGCACAGACCACCGGCAGGCCGGCACAGACCACTGGAGCCTGCACAGACCCCCTGGCAGGCCGGCACAGCCCCCCGAAAGGCCCGTACAGACCCCAGAGAGGCTGTACAAGGGCAGGAAAGGGTTTTTCTTATTCCGATACCGGAAGTCCCATAGACTTGAATGGGACTTCCGGTATCGGAATCGGCGATACCGATACTTTTTTTAAAGATCGGCCGATACCATCCGATACGATACTTTGAAGTATCGGATGGTATCGCTCAACTCTAGCGATGATGCGTTACTTCATGATGCACCCTTGGACACAGTCTGCAGCGTCCAAGGGTGCGTCGGGTCTAGCGCACAGCGAACGGACTCGTTCGCTGTGCAGAGACCTGTATGGGCTAACGCATGGTAGCGCATGGTAATGAACTGCTACCATGCGTTAGCACTATGGTCACAAATGATGTCAAAAATGACATCTACGTTAGAGCTACCATCCTCTTTCTAAAGGGATTCCACTCCAGGGCCAATGACTATTCTTTTATAGGTAAGTTTTAATGCCCATTGGTCCCAAAATTTTATGTATAATGTTTAATTTCCAAACGCAAATAGTTCTATTTCACTATTGAGATCTGCCAGCTTTAATGTATTTAATGCAAATGTCCACCTGCGATGTTTTTAATTTCCCCCTCTCCAATGTTTCTCCATCTTCTCCCTACCCCAAAAGAAGCTAGCTACCCTTTAATTCCCCATTATGTGCTGCTTTGTAATGTTGAGATAATGGATGTCCTGCGAATTGTCATTTAGGCTATGTGCCCACGTTAGCGTTTTTAAACGCTCAGGAAACAGGTCTCCTTCCCAGAAAATGCGCGTTTTTTGCACAAAAACCTCGCTTTTTGATGCGTTTTTTTCCGCGCGTCTTTTGGACTATAGGAAATAGCCAAAAACGCGGACCTAAGCGGAAATTAATGAACATGCTGCGTTTTTTACCGCTAAGCGTTTCCTTAGCGGTAAAATACGCATCCATTGGCACAAAAAGGCCAAAATGCATTAAAATGAATGGGATGCTTCTTTTAAGTGTTGTTAATGCAGTTTGATCCCGAAAAACGCATAAAAAACGCTTAAGAAAAAAGCAACGTGGGCACACAGCCTTAATGTTAATAGCATGTTCTTTCATCCTGACCCATAATTCACATTTAGTTTTTCCCACATGTAATTTTTACTCATCTAAACCAAAATCGAAACAATTGTGCTTTTTTTCTTGTAAAAAGTGTATAATGTATAAATTAATCAAAAACCATACCCCACTGTACACTTTTGGAACCTGTGAGACAGTGATGGAGATCATATATGAGAGTCGGCATGTGTCCCCCAGAATGCGTACAGAGTCATATTAAACCCACTGGTGCGCATTGTGTTTACAGCAAAACGCCTGTGAATTACAAGGCAAAATAAAAGTAAGTGTGGGTTTGGTTAAAGTAGTTGACCAAGTCAGCTTTTAGGAAAACCCAACATGGGCTTTTATTTTTAGAGGGATTTGCAGGTTTGGTAGTGGGGCGAATCCCTCTTTCCACTCCGGGTTTTGGGAGTGGCTCTAGGTCCATGATTCCCATTTAATCTCTCAGGTTTGTCTTGGGTGTGTCAGTTTTAGTTTTGCAAGCTGCAGAGCAGGAGGATTTGTGCACCAGGCCTGTGTGAGGATAACACAGAGCCAGGAACTTCAAAGAGGCTGATGCACCCAGGAGTTACAGCGGTGGAAGACGGACTGTTTAGTGAGAACTAGAGTTGAGCGATACCATCCGATACTTCAAAGTATCGTATCGGATGGTATCGGCCGATCTTTAAAAAAAGTATCGGTATCGCCGATTCCGATACCGGAAGTCCCATTCAAGTCTATGGGACTTCCGGTATCGGAATAAGAAAAACCCTTTCCTGCCCTTGTACAGCCTCTCTGGGGTCTGTACGGGCCTTTCGGGGGGCTGTGCCGGCCTGCCAGGGGGTCTGTGCAGGCTCCAGTGGTCTGTGCCGGCCTGCCGGTGGTCTGTGCAGGCTCCGGGGGGCTGTGCCGGCCTGCCGGGGGGCTGTGCCGGCCTGCCGGGGGGCTGTGCCGGCCTGCCAGGGGGTCTGTGCAGGCTCCGGTGGTCTGTGCCGGCCTGCCGGTGGTCTGTGCAGGCTCCGGGGGGCTGTGCCGGCCTGCCGGGGGGCTGTGCCGGCCTGCCGGTGGTCTGTGCAGGCTCCGGGGGTCTGTGCAGGCATCGTCCGATGGGACTACAAGTCCCATCGGGCGATGCCTGCTACCATGACAGTGATTGACACATTAGCCAATGATGGGACAGTAGTAGTCCCATCATCCGGCTAATGTGTTAAATGTAAAAAAAAAAAAAAAAAAAATTACATGCTACATTCATACTACATACTACATACATGCTACATTCATACTACATACTACATACATGCTACATTCATACTACATGCAACATACATACTACATATATACTACATGCATGCTACATATATACTACATGCATGCTACATACATACTACATATATACTACATGCATGCTACATACATACTACATATATACTACATGCATGCTACATACATACTACATGCTACATGCATGCTACATACATACTACATACATGCTACATATATACTACATACATACTACATATATACTACATGCATGCTACATATATACTACATGCATGCTACATACATACTACATATATACTACATGCATGCTACATACATACTACATGCTACATGCATGCTACATACATACTACATACATACTACATACATGCTACATATATACTACATACATACTACATATATACTACATGCATGCTACATATATACTACATACATACTACATATATACTACATGCATGCTACATATATACTACATACATACTACATATATACTACATACATGCTACATACATACTACATATATACTACATGCATGCTACATATATACTACATGCTACATACATACCACATACATACTACATACATGCTACATATATACTACATGCATGCTACATACATACTACATATATACTACATGCATGCTACATACATACTACATGCTACATGCATGCTACATACATACTACATACATACCACATATATACTACATACATACAATACATTCATACAATACATACATAGACATACAGTACATATAACATAGAGTAACATACTTACCAATACTTGTCACATTGTTCCCCGAAGCCATTGTCGTCTACGGAATAAATATTAACATAACAAACCACAAAAATACTCACCCACGATCCGAAGCAGTCCACGAGTGTGTCCCACGACGATCTTGGGTAGAGAACTGCAGCATCAGCTGATGCTGCCGTTCTCTACGGGCTGCAGGAATCCAATGACGGAAGGTAGGTATCCTTCCGCACTGTATTCCTCCGCCACTTAAAAAAAAAAAAAGTCCCTAGTCTCACTTTATGCCATTGCTGTGTGGGAATTTCCCACACAGCAATGGCATAAAGTGAGACTAGGGACTTTTTTTTTTTTAAGTGGCGGAGGAATACAGTGCGGAAGGATACCTACCTTCCGTCATTGGATTCCTGCAGCCCGTAGAGAACGGCAGCATCATCTGATGCTGCAGTTCTCTACCCAAGATCGTCGTGGGACACACTCGTGGACTGCTTCGGATCGTGGGTGAGTATTTTTGTGGTTTGTTATGTTAATATTTATTCCGGAAAGACAATGGCTTCGGGGAACAATGTGACAAGTATTGGTAAGTATGTTACTCTATGTTATATGTACTGTATGTCTATGTATGTATTGTATGAATGTATTGTATGTATGTAGTATATATGTGGTATGTATGTAGCATGTAGTATGTATGTAGTATGTATGTAGCATGCATGTAGCATGTAGTATGTATGTAGCATGCATGTAGTATATATGTAGTATGTATGTAGCATGCATGTAGTATATATGTAGCATGTATGTAGTATGTATGTGGTATGTATGTAGCATGTAGTATATATGTAGCATGCATGTAGTATATATGTAGTATGTATGTAGTATGTATGTAGCATGTATGTAGTATATATGTAGTATGTATGTAGTATATATGTAGCATGCATGTAGTATGCATGTAGTATATATGTAGTATGCATGTAGTATATATGTAGTATGTATGTAGTATATATGTAGCATGTATGTAGTATGTATGTAGCATGCATGTAGTATGTATGTAGCATGCATGTAGTATATATGTAGTATGTATGTAGCATGCATGTAGTATATATGTAGCATGCATGTAGTATGTATGTGGTATGTATGTAGCATGTAGTATATATGTAGTATGTATGTAGTATGTATGTAGTATGTAGTATGTATGTAGCATGCAGTATGTATGTAGTATGTATGTAGTATATATGTAGTATGTATGTAGCATGTATGTAGTATATATGTAGTATGTATGTAGTATGTATGTAGCATGCATGTAGTATGTATGTAGTATTTTTTTTTTTTTTAACATTTAACACATTAGCCGGATGATGGGACTACTACTGTCCCATCATTGGCTAATGTGTCAATCACTGTCATGGTAGCAGGCATCGCCCGATGGGACTTGTAGTCCCATCGGACGATGCTTGCACAGACCCCCGGACATCAGCACAGCCCCCCGGCAGGCCGGCACAGCCCCCCGGCAGGCCGGTACAGACCCCCACAGGGTGCACAGCCCCCCGGCAGGCCGGCACAGCCCCCCGGCAGGCCGGCAGAGACCCCGGGCAGTCCACACAGCCCCCCGGCAGGCCGGCACAGCCCCCCGGCAGGCCGGCAGAGACCCCCGGAAGGCCCGAAATGACGGCGCATCATGATGCGCACACACCGCGCATCATGATGACGTCAGGCCGTCAATCAACTGAACTTCCGATTCCGATGCCGAATTCCGATATTGAAAAAATATCGGAAGTCGGTATCGGAATTCCGATACAGCAAGTATCGGCCGATACCCGATACTTGCGGTATCGGAATGCTCAACACTAGTGAGAACCCTGATGTGAACTGGAGGATATTGTTTTTATGTTGATGTGAGTTCTGGAATAAAGACATTTTATGTTGAACTTTCTTTGGTCCCTGCCTATCTGTCGTACTATGTAAACGCCACTGCTCTACAAACCTAGAAGAAACTTTGAGGATAAAAACCTACATAACTTGCAATGACAAGGGGATTACATATTGTATCAAATGTCCTTGCCAAATATTACTATTAGGCTGAGTTCACACGTGGCGTTTTTTCGCGTTTCCGCGGCGGTTTTAACCGCGCGATTTTGCCGCGAAAACACAAAAAATAAGCATCCCATGCATTCCTATGGGATTCCGCAATGCTGTCCTAATGCTGCGGTTTTTACCACGGCGGAATCGCTTCGCGGTAAAAAAACGCAGCATGCTCATTAATTTGCGGAATCGCGGCGATCTCGCACCCATAGGAATGCATTGTTCCGCTTACTTCCCGCAGGTGGCTGTGCACACCATGCGGAAAGTAAGCAGAACAATTGCGGATGGTACCCACGGTCCGGAGGAGAGGAGACTGTCCTCCGGGCTTTGGGTACCATATCCCTGTAAAAAATAGAATTTAAAATAAAAAATATTGTTATTCTTACCTTCCGGCGTCCCGCGCAGCCTTCCCGCCTCTCTCCACGCATCCGTTCCCGCGATGACGTCCGTTCTCGCGGGATCACGTAGTCTCGCGGTCATTCGCGCGACGTCATCGCGAATTACCGCGAGATGTCGCGATCCCGCGAGAACAGACGTCATCGCGGGCATTTTCGCAAAGGATTACTGGGAACGGATGCGCGGGACGTCGGAGGGTAAGAATAACACCATTTTTTAATTTTTTTTACATTCTATCTTTTACTATTGATGCCGCATAGGCGGCCTCAATAGTAAAAAGTTGGTCACACTCGTCAAACACTATGTTTGACGAGTGTGACCAACCTGTTAATCAGTTCTCCAAGCGATGCTACAGATCGCTTGGAGAACGCTAGCATTTTGCAAGCTAAATACGCGTGCAAAATGCTAGTTTTTCCGCGGGAAAATCGCGGGAATTTAAAATGCGATTTTCCCGCGGAATGGAATTCCGGAATTCTCGCGGTAATTTCCGCGAGAGTCCCGGTTCGTGTGCACTTAGCCTTACAGTAGTCACCCCATTTTCAGATAGTCTATACCAGGGATCCCCAACTCCAGTCCTCAAGGCCCACCAATAGATCATGTTTTCAGGATTTCCTTTATATTGCACAGGTGAAGCAAATATCACCTGAGCAATACTAAGGAAATCCTGAAAACATGATCTGTTGGTGGGCCTTGAGGACTGGAGTTGGGGAACCCTGCTCGATACCACACAGACAGCAAGTAAACAAGACTTCTTGCGCTACTGACAAGGGGAAGCCATCTATACAGGTAGGCAGTGTTGGACTGGGGTCCACAAGAGGAACTGACCATAGAGGCCCACCCTACAGCTATATGCAAGTACATGTTAGCTGCTATCCCCGTTACAGTGGAGCATCGACTGTAAAACACAGGCGGCTCCTGAACATCTACTGTGCACAAACTATAACTGGGATGTACAATTACGGCAGTATACATTAAAGGGGTTCTTTGGTTCAAACACATCAATCAATGGGTTTCACAGGAAAGGTGATAACTTATTGATCATTTGGGTCCTACCATTGGGAATCGCACCGATCGGAAGAATGGGGAGAACTTTTATCCCTGACAGGACACTTTTATCCCCATGTTAAAATTCAGTTGCATGTGGGATGTCTGACCGCAGCTCCATTCATCCTCTTTGGGTCTTCCAGAAAAAAACAAGAGCTGCGTTCACAGCCACTTCGGGAATGAATGGATCAGTGGTCAAGTCACCCATGATGCTCCAGGGATAAAAGCTCCACATTCTGCCGATTGAAGTGGGTCCCAGCAGTCGGTCCACCTCAAATCAAAGCTATCACTTATCCTGTGGAGAGGTGATTACAGTACTTGATTTCAATGGAGAACCCCTGTAAGTGCATCTTGTTTCACATATTTAATCACTAATGGAAATAAAGAATCTTTTACTAATTAATATCAGAGAGAACAAATGACTGCCATACACAACACAATCCATTATAACAAGACCAATAATACCACATACAAGGGAGAAATACCACCACCCCACGACTGGACTACATATTACCACCACATAGTGACAGAATAATACCACATACTGAACAAGAGTGAAATACCACCACACCTTGTCCCAGGGGCGTAACTAGAACTGACTGGGCCCCATAGCAAACTTTTAAACGAGGCCCACTCAAAGACACACACCCTTCAAGACACACCCCCTCAGGTAGCCGGCACTTCCAGGGAGGATAGTGACGTACTATTAACACAGCATAGGGGCGACCACCGTTGCGTGGGGCCCCAGAAACCTATTTTTCCTCTCATTGGGGCCCCATCACCAGGGAAGGTGCAGAGACAGCAGAGCAGCTCACCACACCAGACTAGCCATCTCTTCACAGGGCAGGAGTCAGACAGAGGGAGCCCGGCGGAGAGCACATAATCATACACCACCACACAGCCAGGCCAGCACGGTCCGGCACTGAAGGACAGCGGTAGTCAGGAGCCAGTAGAGCTGCATGACCGAGGAGGAGGACACTGGACACACTGAGCAGGCCGCAGGGTTGCAGGAGTCAGACAGGGAGGCCGGCAGGGAGCGCACAACACCACCACCACCACACAGCCGGGCCGGCACTGCAGGACAGCGGTAGTTGGGGGTCGGCAGAGCTGCATGACCGAGGAGGAGGACACTGGACGCACTGAGCAGGCCGCAGGAGTCAGACAGGGAGCCCGGCAGAGAGTCCAACACCACCGTCCACCACCACCACACAGCCGGCAGAGGAGAGAGACTCCTCCTTGCTACAACTGAGTGTTAACACACTCCACCATCTCGCCACCACCCCACATAGAGCGACCGTTCTGACCCTGGCTAACCTAAAGGCATAAGTGACCATTACCTAATTCAGGACAGCCCTTAGTTCAGAACTACTACGGGCATACTCGCTGTCCCTATTTTGATCATAAGGACCACATCCTTCATGAACCACTACATTGTTCAAGGCGACTTATGTGATCAAGGTCTTGAATGGCCGAAACGTCATTCTGTCGCAATCACTATAAGAGCACTTGTTTTCAATAAATTTCACTAATAAGCAAATACTCCTTAAGTGTATGTGTGCAGTGATTCTAATAGACATTTATGTGGGACTCATGAGCCTCCTTCACTAGCACCATACCCCCGTACCTATCGTGTGCTAGCCATTGAATCTCATACTCCCACCACCACACAGACACAGCCATCAGCCGAGGACATTGGACTTGTCTGTGTCACTGTGTGACTGTCTCCCGGCCCTAGTGTCCCCTGCTGAAGCTGGACCCTTTCCCTTGCCCTGCTATTTTATACATTGATCGACTGACTAGTCACTAGTGTCAGAGAAATAATCCACAGAAAAGATATAGTCTATAGAGAAATAATATACAGAGATATAATCTAGAGATATAATCCGCAGGCCGCTGCATTGTTATTAATAGCGCTGTAATGACATGAGGCTACAGAGATATAATCTAGAGATATAATCCACAGTCCGCAGCAGAGATATAATCCGCAGGCCGCTGCATTCTTATTAATAGCGCTGCGGCTGTAATGACAAGCTGATATTACAGGTGACTGCCTCGGCGTGCCCCATTATAAGCAAGCTGATATTAATTAATATTCTCAGCAGCTGCTGCTGCTCCATTATATCCGTTTATCTGCGGTTTTATAACGCTGCCTCATCGCAGCCAGACAGCCAGTGTGTGTTATGCTAGTACTAGTGTGAGTGTGAGTCTGTGTGACTCACTCACGGTACTCACCGGACCCGCTGATAGGAGTGCTCAGTCACGGCTCAGGTCAGGGATGCGGTACGGTACGGTCACGGTAACAGTAACACAGTCAGTCAGACTCAGAGTCAGACACAGTGACAGACAGGAGTACACACTAGGACTGGACAGGAGCGGGAGCAGCAGCACATCAGACAGGATCGCTACGCAGGAGAGGAAAGAAACGTGGGATCGGGACGGTGACTCACCACCTGCGCAAACCACTGCAGACAGCAGAGAAGGGCCAGGAGGTCACGCGGCGGTCAGGGCCCAGCCAGGAGGAGAGTGACTCGCTGTCACCGGCGTCAGTGCATCACGTCACGTGAGTGAGACCAGACACCGCAACTAACAGTGAGTCAGGACTCAGGAGCCGCCGCTGGAGACAGCCAGCCAGGGAGCCGCCAGTGCCGCTCATTACATATGCGCATATGTAATGAGCCGCTCATTACTTATGCAAATAGGTAATGAGCGGACGCTGAAAGCAGGAAGGACAGCTGCGCTGACTCCGCTGAGAACTGAAGATGAGATGGAGCTAATAAGCACGGGGCCCGGGGCTGCTGCGTTAATATTACACTACCCGGGTAGCGCCGATTGGAGCCGGGGACCCGGGCCCCTATATGGGCCGGGCCCCAAAGCACCCGCTTCGGCTGCTACCCCGGTAGTTACGCCCCTGCCTTGACCAGACCATATACTACCAGCTTATAGCGACCAAATAATTCCATATACAGGGGAAAAATGCAGCCACACCATGAAGAGATTACAGTGAGTGAATAATACCACATACGTGTGAGAAATACCACCACACCATGGTATTTAATTATAGATTCCCCATAGAATTAATAACGGGAGATATCCAGGCCAGATCACGACTCTGCTCCATTCCATGTGAGGGTGAATATCTGTTTGGCCCAGTCTTGGATGAACTCTTAGAGAAAGCCGGGGATGATAAAAATAAGTTCCCCAGTCTACCGAATCCTTCTTACAGACGTCCCTTTACCAGGAAAGGCTATTTCCGTAGAAGGCCGTCCAGAGATCAGGGCAGATGGGAGGACAAAAGAAGGAGAGGTACAGGTTTCATGTTCGGAGAAGGGGGGCGTCAAGAAGGTCCAGCACGTGACACTAAAAAACCGCCCCAATGACTAGTTGCCCCGGTAGGGGGGAGACTAGCTGCCTTTTACCCAGCCTGGTCCTTGATTTCCAATAGTAAATGGATAATGGGGGTGGTAGCTGCGGGGCTACGCCTAGAATTCGCCCGGGTCCCCCAAGATCGATTTAAAGTCACCCCGCTCAGGTCTTCCACACCAGAACAAGCTGCCCTGGAGGCCGAGGTGCATGATCTCTGTCGTAAGAGGGTCCTAACGGTGGTCCCAGAGGGAGAAACGGGGAAAGGGTTTTACTCCCCCCTATTCCTGGTCCACAAACCGGACGGGTCCTTCAGGACTATAATAAACCTTAAATCCCTAAACGAATTCCTGGTCATACGCCCGTTTAAGATGGAGACAATTAAATCAACAATAAAATTACTGTTTCAAAACTGTTTTATGGTGGTGTTAGATTTAAAAGACGCTTACTACCATATTC
The DNA here is from genome assembly GCF_039654945.1 of Dendrobates tinctorius. NCBI lineage: Eukaryota > Metazoa > Chordata > Amphibia > Anura > Dendrobatidae > Dendrobates > Dendrobates tinctorius. The sequence goes on along the minus strand of NW_027361679.1, from coordinate 87,215,970 downwards.
CCATTCATGCAGCTCATCAGCGGTTTCTCAGAGTGGCGGTTCAGCTGGATGGGTCAAGTCCAACATTTCCAGTATGCGGCCCTCCCCTTTGGGGTGGCAGTTGCTCCCCGTGTGTTTACCAAAGTAGTAGCGGAAGTTATGGCCCATCTACGTGAATCAAACATTCTTGTGATCCCCTACTTAGATGACTTCCTGATTGTAGGGAAAACAGCAAAGCATTGTTTGGAACAGCTACAAAGGGCATTGTCTGCCTTAGAGGGGTTAGGATGGCTGCTTAACATTAAAAAGTCTCGGTTACAGCCGGTGAGAGTCCAACAATTCTTGGGCCTGATCCTAGATTCTGAGAAACAGGAATGCCGTCTGCCCCCGGAGAAGCTTGTTCGCCTACACTATCAGGTCCTGAACGCTTGCAATAACCCCACCATGTCCCTCAGGAAAGCCATGTCCCTTCTGGGTTCCCTCTCGTCCTGTATCCCGGGAGTCCAGTGGGCACAGTTTCATACAAGAAAACTGCAGGGCGAGGTCTTAAAGCATCAGAGAATCCTTGAGGGTTACTTAGAGGGCAAGCTAACCTTGTCCCGAAACACAAGGGAGTCCCTAGAGTGGTGGCTAGACAAGGATAATTTATCCAGGGTCCCCTTGGAGTATGACATATCCCGCATAATCACCACGGATGCTAGCCCTTCCGGTTGGGGGGCTCATATGGGTGAGATTCTGGTACAGGGCCTATGGGAGCGTCATCAGATAGAAATGTCATCTAATCTGAAAGAGTTGACGGCGGTAGAGCAGGCAGCTAAAGAGCTACTTGTGTATCTACAGGGCCATCATGTGCGAGTGTTCTCCGACAATCAGGTCACCGTGGCTTATATCAACCACCAAGGCGGGACTCGTTCGAAACCCCTGATAAATGTGGCAGAACGGCTATTCCGGCTAGCAGAGCAGCATTTTCAATCTTTAACAGCTCTACATATAAAAGGGAAGGAAAATATCACAGCAGATTTCCTAAGCCGCAATCCACTAAAACAAGGAGAATGGTCCCTAAGCACTTCCATCTTCGACCTAATTGTACAGAAATGGGGACAACCAGAGGTAGACCTCTTCGCTACCAGGGAAAACAGAAAATTAAAACAATTTTGCTCCCTAAATCCCAGAGAGAACCCCCTGGCGGTAGATGCCTTTCTGATAAAGTGGGACTTCGGGCTAGCATACGCCTTCCCTCCCCTATCGTTACTACCCCTGGTGATGAAGAAAATCAGGAGAGAAAAAGCAAGGGTGATAGTTATCGCTCCATTCTGGCCCAGGAGGGCTTGGTTTTCTTGCCTCAGGACCATGTCGGTGTCCGACCCTTGGGTCCTTCCGGACATCCCGGATCTCCTATCCCAGGGCCCAGTGCTCCATCCTCAGGTGGCTGGCCTACATCTGACGGTGTGAAGTTTGAACGGACACTGCTGAGAGAAAAAGGCTTCTCCCCAGACCTGATTAACACCCTACTTAAAAGTAGAAAAGTCATCACTACCAAAATCTATGTCAGAATTTGGAAAAAATTCCTGCAGAACTCTGGAGTGGTCGCTGGCGCTTCAGCACCTGTAAACCAAATCTTAGAGTTTCTTCAGAAAGGTCTGGATATGGGGCTCTCCACTAGTACCCTTAAAGTACAAGTATCAGCCTTGCGGGCCCTCTTTAGCTGCAACATCGCGGGTAATTACTGGATCAGTAGATTCATTAAGGCAGCAGGTAGATCCAGGCCAATAGCGAAAGATAGATTCATGCCGTGGGACTTGAACCTAGTCCTCACGGCTATGACAGAAGCCCCATTCAAACCCATCTCATCAGCTTCCATAAAGAACCTGTCCCTCAAAGTAGCCTTCCTGGTAGCTCTAACCTCAGCTCGTAGGGTAAGCGACATCCAGGCATTATCTAGACGTCCTCCTTATATACAGTTCAAGGACGATAGGGTAATACTCAGACCTGATCCGGCGTATTTACCTAAAGTAGTTTCCAGCTTTCATAGGACACAGGAGATAGTCCTTCCATCTTTCCTCCCTAATCCAGCTAATGAGAAGGAAAAGAAACTTCACACCTTGGATGTTAGGAAATGCCTCATAGAATATCTGGCAGTTACCGATCCCTGGAAAAAAGATAATGCCCTGTTTGTCTCTCATCAAGGCCCTAGGAAAGGTTGTAGAGCGGCAAAAGGTACACTAGCCAGGTGGGTTAGAGAAGCGATCTCAATAGCATACACCTCAAAAGGCAGGTTGCCACCCCGGAAGCTGAGGGAGCATTCCACAAGAGCCATGGCGACCTCGTGGGCCGAAAGATCATAAGTGTCCATTGACCAGATATGTAAGGCGGCTACTTGGTCCTCTCCGAGCACCTTTTATAGTCATTATAGGCTAGACTTGGGTGCTTCCACAGACCTCTCTTTTGGTATAAGGGTACTGCAGGCTGTAGTCCCTCCCTAAATAGTTTTACTCTCTGTAATTCTCTCAGGTGGTGCTGTCATGGACGACGGATAAAGTCTTACTCACCGGTTAACGGTGTTTTTCGTAGTCCATGACAGCACCCGTATATTCCCTCCCTTTAGTTTAAATTTGGGTGTGCACTAGAGTTGAGCGAAACGGGTCGCAAAATTTCAAAAGTCGCCGACTTTTGGCAAAGTTGGGTTTCATTAAACGAAACCCGACCCTAGGATGAGGTCGGCCACGAGGTCGGCGACTTACGCTCCAAAGTCGCGTTTCAAAAGTTTGTTTTGCGCTCTTTTTCAGCCAATCAGGATCCACGGACACTGTGGGCAACGTGATGACATAGACAGGGGTCACCACCATCTTTCAGAAGGGCATGCAAGTGATTGGCTTGCTTTGGTGGGCGTCACATGGGTTATAAAAGGGCGTGCACGCCGACCGCCATCTTACTTCTGCCGATCTTAGCATAGGGAGAGGTTGCTGATTCTGTAGGGAGAGCGTTAGGCAGGGAAGAAGAAAAAAAAACTGCTTCTGCTGCTAGCGATTTTGCCTGTACAACACACCAGTCCCTGTGTGTGCAGTGCAAGGGGAGGCTATATTGTGGTGGATCAGCGGTGTTGGTTGTTAGGCTGCCTTCTAAGGCTTCCTGACAGCTGCATTGCTGTTTACCCACTGCTCTGCAAACTGCTTTTTTAAAAGCAATCCCAATTTTTTTTTTTTGTCCTGCTGAGGTACTGAGCGTGCATTTTTTCACACCATACAGCGTCAGTGGGCCTCACACAATCCAAAAGTGTCCAGTGTCCACTAGTGTCTGCAGAAATTCAAAATCTCCCTTATCCTGTAGTCACTTTTTTCACACCTGTGCCATCGAGCCTGTGACATAGCGCTCTGATATTCAGTGGGCCTCACACAATCCAAAAGTGTCCAGTGTCCACAAGTGTCTGCAGAAATTCAAAATCTCCCTTATCCTGTAGTCACTTTTTTCACACCTGTGCCATCGAGCCTGTGACATAGCACTCTGATATTCAGTGGGCCTCACACAATCCAAAAGTGTCCAGTATCCACAAGTGTCTGCAGAAATTCAAAATCTCCCTTATCCTGTAGTCACTTTTTTCACACCTGTGCCATCGAGCCTGTGACATAGCGCTCTGATATTCAGTGGGCCTCACACAATCCAAAAGTGTCCAGTGTCCACAAGTGTCTGCAGAAATTCAAAATCTCCCTTATCCTGTAGTCACTTTTTTCACACCTGTGCCATCGAGCCTGTGACATAGCGCTCTGATATTCAGTGGGCCTCACACAATCCAAAAGTGTCCAGTGTCCACTAGTGTCTGCAGAAATTCAAAATCTCCCTTATCCTGTAGTCACTTTTTTCACACCTGTGCCATCGAGCCTGTGACATAGCACTCTGATATTAAGTGGGCCTCACACAATCCAAAAGTGTCCAGTGTCCACAAGTGTCTGCAGAAATTCAAAATCTCCCTTATCCTGTAGTCACTTTTTTCACACCTGTGACATCGAGCCTGTGACATAGCGCTCTGATATTCAGTGAGCCTCACACAATCCAAAAGTGTCCAGTGTCCACTAGTGTCTGCAGAAATTCAAAATCTCCCTTATCCTGTAGTCACTTTTTTCACACCTGTGCCATCGAGCCGGTGACATAGCGCTCTGATATTCAGTGGGCCTCACACAATCCAAAAGTGTCCAGTGTCCACTAGTGTCTGCAGAAATTCAAAATCTCCCCTGTCCTATAGACACCTTGTACCTTGTTTTACATTACTATATAGTTTGTTGGATTTTGTCTACATTTCTACAAAAAATGAGGAAGGCTGGTGGAAGAGGCCGTGGAATTGGGCGGAGGTTGGCAGCTGGTAATGATGGTGTTGGTGGTGGATCTGATGGTAGTGGCAAGAGCAAAATAGGATCGAATGCAGGAGGTGTTGAGCCTGTGTCATCGTCTGGCTCCATAAGGCTTCGAAGGCTTAGTTTTCTAGGAGTTGGCAAACCGCTTTTAAAGCCAGAGCATCAGGAAAAAGTTTTGTCTTACATTGCTGACTCAGCCTCCAGCTCTATCGCCTCCTCTTCTGAAGTTGTAAAAAGTAAAAGCACTGAGTCGTCATTGGAGGCTCATGTTCATGAACCACACCTTTCCTTGTGTCCTTCACCCCAACCAAGATTGAAGGATGACGCAGGCCATACTACTGATTACTACATGGAGCTGTTTTCACATACCATGCCTGGATTATCAAGGGAAATGGTGAATTACCCAGGCCAAAATGAATCTGACATGGAGTGCACTGATGCACAGCTGCTGATAGATGATTCTGCTGGTACATTCACTCAGAGCACTACATTGTCCTCGCAGTGTACAGAGCCAGATTCTGACCCTGATGAGACTCAGGTGCCCCTTCCCGCACACTATACCACCATACACGGTGACACAGAGGAAGGTGCACATGACATTGAAGAGGAGGTGATGGATGACCCAGTTGTTGACCCAGATTGGCATCCATTGGGGGAAGAGGGTGCTGCTTCCAATAGCTCAGATGAAGAGGAGCATCCACAGCAGACATCGACATCGCAACAGCTGTTATCTGGCAGGCCCGGAGCACTCCAAAGAAAGGTTCCAAAAATCAAAAGAGTTGCTGGACAGCTTGTCCAGACGGTCAAAAGATCACAGCGTGCTAGGCCGCAAAATGTCTGCCAAAGTAGGAAGAGTGCAGTGTGGCACTTTTTTGAACAAAATCCTCATGATCAGGCCAAGGTTATCTGTAAGAAGTGCGCAAAGACCTTTAGCCGAGGGAAAAATCTGAAAAATTTGAATACCAGTTGCATGCTTAGACATTTAACCAGCATGCACTTGCAAGCGTGGACACAACACCAAACCTCAAGTGCCACATGTGCAACTGATCACAAAGAAGGTAGTCAACAACGCTACATTGTTTCCCCCACTGTAAGCCCACCGGTTAGCACAGCAGCAAATGTTGAGGTGTCGTTGCAAGGCCACAGCAGTCAGGGAATCCCACTGTTATATCAACAAAATACTGAATCTAGGCCATCAGAAAGAACACCAACTCCATCACCATCATCAACCCTCTCTCAGTCCGCCCTGTCCACCGCTACTTCCACCATATGCAGCTCTCAAGTCCAGCTCACCCTCCCAGACACTATGAGTAGGTCAAGAAAGTACTCAGTCTCTCATCCGCGTACACTGGGTTTGAACGCCCACATTGCCAAACTAATCTCGTTTGAGATGATGCCCTATCGGTTGGTGGAAAGCGCAGCTTTCCGCGAACTCATGGCCTATGCAGTACCACGCTATGACCTACCCAGTCGCCACTTCTTCTCTCGCAAAGCCATCCCAGCCCTCCACCATCATGTAAAAGACCGCATTGTCCATGCACTCAAGCAGTCAGTGAGTGGAAAGGTGCACCTCACAACTGATGCATGGCCCAGTCGGCATGGCCAGGGCCGTTTCGTGTCCATCACTGCGCACTGGGTTAATGTGGTGGATGCAGGGTCCACAGGGGACAGCGGTGGTGGGACAGTGCTGCCTAGCCCACGGTATAGGAAACAGTTGGCTGTAGGCGTTCGACCCTCCTCCTCCTCCTCTAGAAGCGAAAGCTCGTCCATAGAGCGCAGTCGTACGAGCACTCCATCTGCAGCTGCCACTGTTGCACACGAGGTGTCCCCCTATCGAGCAGCTAGTGGAAAGCGTCAGCAGGCTGTGTTGCAGATGATGTGTTTGGGCGACAGACACACCGCCGAGGTGCTGGCCGAGTACTTGGAGCGACAAACTGAGTCATGGCTGGGCAGTGTACATCTTGAGGTAGGCAAGGTAGTTAGTGATAACGGCCGTAATTTTGTGGCAGCCATAGCCCTTTCAAAACTCAGCCACATACCTTGCTTGGCTCACACCTTGAACCTGGTGGTGCAGTGCTTCCTCAAAAATTATCCGGAGTTAACAGCCCTGCTCCAGAAGGTGCGAAGACTGTGCGCGCACATCCGCCGGTCACCTGTACACTCCGTTCGTATGCAGAAGCTGCAGCGATTGCTCCACCTTCCCAACCACCACCTCATTATCGACATTGCAACAAGGTGGAACTCCACCCTGCACATGGTGGAGCGGCTGTGCGAGCAGAGGCAGGCCATAATGCATTTGTGGGAGGATACACGGCCAGGCACTTTGAGAGCAGACATGGAGTTGACAGGTGTGCAGTGGTCGAAGCTGAAAGACCTCTGTAAAGTCCTTCAGTGTTTTGATGAATGCACACGGCTGGTAAGCGCAGACGACGCCATCCTAAGCATGAGCATCCCACTTATGCGTCTGCTCATGCAAACTTTCACGTACCTTAAGGAGCAGGCGTCTGCAGCCAATGTTGATGAGGAGGAAGAGGAGGAGGGAATCCTTGATGACATTCAGCCATTGTCTGCTCAGGGACCTCTCCTGGATGAGGTGGAGGAAGAAGAGCAGGAGGAGGATGATGATGGGGATGATTACTTAGGGGAGGAGGATGCATCTCGTGGGGCGAGTGAAAATGTTGGCGTGGCAAGGTCTGGTACAGGGTTTGTGCGTGACTGGAGGGATGTGGATTTGCCAGAAAGTGCTCCTCCACCCAGCACTCGCAGTGCATCATTGACACCGGGAACATTGGCCCACATGTCAGATTATGCCTTGCAGATCCTAAAAAGGGACCCCCGCATTGCCAAAATGATGAACGATGACGACTACTGGTTGGCCAGCATCCTGGATCCACGCTATAAAGGCAAATTACAAAACATCATGCCACAGGAGAACCTTGACCTAATATTGGCTAATAAACAAGCAACTCTGGTAAATCGGTTGCTTGAGGCATTCCCAGCACACAGCAGCGGTGATGGTTCTCACACGAGCCGTACGGGCCGGGGCCAGCTTGGCAGAGGTGTTCATGGTGCACACAGCAGAAGTGGCGTTGGAGACAGGGGTTTCATGACAATGTTGTGGACTGATTTTTCAAGTACCGCTCACACAACTGGTAATACTGCATCGATGGAAAGTGACAGGAGACAGCAGTTGTCAACTATGGTTACAAACTACTTTTCCTCCCATATCGATGTTCTCCCACACAGGTCATTCCCCTTTGACTATTGGGCCGCTAAACTGGACACCTGGCCTGAATTGGCACAATATGCCTTACAGGAGCTCGCTTGCCCAGCTGCAAGTGTGCTATCGGAAAGAGTCTTCAGTGCAGCTGGATCAATCTTGACAGAAAAAAGGACCCGTCTGTCAACCCAAAATGTGGATGATCTAACCTTCATTAAAATGAACCATGCATGGGTTTCCAAGGATTTTGTCCCACCTTCCCCTGATGACACAGAGGGTGACAGAAAAATGGCTTGCTTTGGTCCACCTCTTCCTGGGACTTGACCTATTTCGCCTTTTGCATCAGCTGAATGTCCAGCATCAACAAATGCCACTTTCTAAAACTCCCTAACTGTGCTGCCTCCCCCCCCCATGGCCGGGGTCACCACCTAGCGCACGACACCGTGCGAGTGCCGTTGCCCTGGACAGGTGGGTAGGCCGACTCTTGGGCGCGGGCACTGGCACAGGGTCCCTCATAGTGCAATCAAGTGTCTCTGACGGTGGTGGTGGTGCACACCCGCCGTCAGACACACCGCCGTACTATGAGGGGCCCAGTGCCAGTACCGACGCCCACGAGTGGGCCCCCCTTGCTTGAGCAGGGCCCCAGCATTTGCAATCTTTACCTCTCCCTGCTACTCCGCTGTGTAGTCTGGGCCGTCAAATCCATACTGTGCCTGACACCGTCTGAGCCTGCCTCCTGATGTATAGACATATATTTTGAATGTGTACGCTATCCATACATGTTATCCGGGGATACGGTACCCTTTCTCACCTTTGTGCAATCACGTGTAATCCATACTGGGCGTGAGAACGGCTGTAAAAAGTGAAGTATTTTTCATTGTACTATACCGCTATTTCTCTGCCGTATCGGAGCATGATGAGTTGTGGTATGTGTTAAAGGGGCGCTCTTTCGCCCAGGGCACATGAAAACCTGGAGCCAACCCCCATTTTTCAGTGCGTAACTTGTATTATGAAGTTAATTAAGGTTGACAAGCTTAAGTAAGAAGAATTGATGCTTTTGGCATTCAAACGGGCACTGTAGGTGTGTTTCCTGTCCTCCTCTCACTGCCGACTTTTATTCCCCATTGACTTACATTGGGTTTCGTGTTTCGGGACGACCCCGACTTTTCCCTATAATCGGCCGATCTTGCTCGATCCGACTTTTGGAAAAGTCGGGTTTCACGAAACAAAACTCGACCCTAAAAAACCAAAAGTCGCTCAACTCTAGTGTGCACTTCTTCCTCTTGTATGTACACTGATAAGGAATAGTTGTGTAAAAGTACTGTATATAAGTTGTGCTGTTAACCATTGTGGTCCTCTTGTGCTCTGTAATCCAACTGATGCGTGGGAGAGGTGCCGCCCTTTTGTATCTGTAGGTTTCCTGTTCCTGAAGGGCGGATCCCCTCTCTCAGGTGGTGCTGTCATGGACTCCGAAAAACACCATTAACCGGTGAGTAACTAAGACTTTTCCTGATTTGTCACGCTGTGATTTTACTGTACGCGGCTCATGAAATGTCGGGTTTTTCAAGGAGATGAGTTGCAAAAATTTGAGGGCACATGCATGGTCCGTGTGCTGTGCAACAGTATAGTCTTCCATACAGTATTATGGGCACAACCTACTGCTCCATACAGAATAATGAGCCCATATATTTCTCCAAACAGTATTATGGGCACCACATAATGCTCCATTCAGAATAATGAGCCCCATATATTGCTCCATATAGTTATGGGCACCACATAGTGCTCCATACAGAATTATGAGCCCCATATGAGGCTCCATATATGATGGGCCCCATAAGATGCTCCATATATAATAGGCCCCATATAAGATGCTCCAGTGTATGATGGGTGCCATTTATGATGCTCCAGCATATAATGGGCCACATATATTGCTCCAAACAAAAACAAATTGGAATACTCACCTCTCCTCGCTGGCCACTGCTCTGCTCTGGACTCCTCAGCATCTTCCAGTTCTCTGCACTCTGTGTTCAGGCAGAGGGTGCACAGACGTGATGTCATCGCGTCTTCTGACCTTAAATGTTACAGAAGGAGACGTGGAAGACGATGCAGCGGTGGAACAGGGAGAGGTAAATATCGTAAGTACGGAGGCCCTGAGCAGACGCGGGGCCCACTCACCGATAGCATGCCATTGTCCCCGATGGCGAGTGGGCCTCCCTGCCTGCTCAGGACCTCGGCACTTGCCTGGTTGCGCTGAGTGCTGACGCCGGCGTTAGGACACCTGGATCTTGTCTGTCTGCGGCTGTCCCACCTGAAAGTAGTGAGCAAGTGGCTTCAGTAAGGAGGGGGACAAGTTGTTGTGATGTGCTAACTGCTCACTCAAAATGTTTTTCCTCCTCATTGAGTCTTTTGCAGACTTGAAATATTATATAACCTGCTTTTAGTCCGCTTGGCCACAGAAACTAAATTAATGGCGCATATCATAAGGACGATGAGGAGGAAGTTCCCGACCCTCCTATTCTGAGAACACATCCTCAAAATTAGACAGGTGTTCTGGAAGATACCGGGTATCAACCCTGGGTAAAAAAAGGTGCGCAAGCAGTGTCTTTGACAGTACTCGCTCCACCTTACTACCTCGAGTCTGCAAGTCCACCATGGGATTGTGCAAGGTTAGCCAAGATAGTCCAAGAACCACAGAAAAAGGCAATTCCTCTAGAACATAACAATCAATTGATTTCAAGTGCATGGCCCCCACCTGCAGACGTATCACTCAAATAACTTGAGTAAAATACCTCTGGAGCAAGGGTGAAGAATAAAAAGGTGATTATAGGTATAGAGCTAGACAATTTTTGAAGATTGAGACCCTGGTCCTGGATGAACCAGGCATCAATCAGATTAAACCCCGCCCCACAGTCCAAAAAGGCTGAAATAACCACCCTATTTTCTCCAAGATTGGATCTCAGCTGATAAAAAGAATTGTGTCCTACCCACAGAGGAAATATATACACCCTGGTTGCAAACCTTCCCGCAACCCAGGCTCCTTTGATTCCCGATGGCTATTTGCAGTTACGTGTGGATGGACAAGTACCTACAAAATGACCCTTCTTACCAAACAACACAATCCTTCTTTGGGCCGTACTGCATGAGGACTGGTAAAATTAGTTATCCCAGCGAACTACATGGGTTCCTTTGTAGACTCAGCCATAAGATTCACTGACCCCTCACCCCCCCAAAAAAGAGATGTCTTTTTATGTCTCTGACATCGATGGTGGTCCATTCAGATAGCTGGAGACATTGCCATCTCCATGGAATCTGGGGTGTCATGCAGGGCTAAAGCATCCTTTATCCTCTCAGAAAGCCCTTGATATACTTGACTATGGAGCGTGGGGTCATTCCACCTAGTATCCATTGACCACCTATGGAGCTTAGAGCAATACTCCTCCGCTGGCTGGTCTCCCTGCTGCAGCTGACATAGATTGGACTCAGCGAAAGGAACATGGTTGGGGTCATCATAGATAGGACCTAGACCTTCTGAAGCGACTGGGAATCAGATGGGAGGCAAAATGCCAGGCTTGAGGGTCACCCTGGAGAAGAGAGATTATGAGCCACACATGAGGAATGAGCACATAATCTAAAATAAATTATGCAGGCCTCCCTGAAAACTACAAATGATCTTGAGCTCCACCAGGGATTGCTTGGGAGCTGCCTGGAGTCGATGGGTGCTGTAAAGCCATGGAGTGCAAATCTGTCAACTTCAGGCAAAGGTGTTGTAGCTGTCCTGTCAGAGCAGCCACAGAATACATAATGGATCCAAAAAGGTTAGGATAGTGATATGTACTGACAAGGGACTGTGGGAACCTACATGATCCCTCGAACTAGGAGCGCACTAGTCTATCCCTGTCCTCCGGATTACTCCTGAAGGTGGAGACACCAGGTTCTCATACCTATCTATGCTCCTAACTTAAAGGGAACCTGTCAGCAGGATTGTGCACAGTAACCTACGGTGTCAGGTCGGCGCCATTATACTGACTGAAATGATACCTTGGTTGATGAAATCCATCTTGTGGTTGTTTACTCCTTATTTTCAGTTTTGAGTTAATGATATGCTCTGGCTCCGGGACGGATCTGTGGGTGAGGGCTTCATGTGGTGCTTTGATTAGGTTCTCATAATGAAGACTGACAGGTCACTGATCCTTCAGTGACCTGCTCCCTAGTTAACATAATGAATATTATACCGTGGGGGAAATAAGTATTTGATCCCTTGCTGATTTTGTAAGTTTGCTCACTGACAAAGACATTAACAGTCTATAACATAACTGTATATAATAACTAAGCATTAAGAGTTCTGGCTCCTGTAGACCAGATAGATGCTCCTAATCAACTCATTACCTGCATTAAAGACAGCTGTCTTACATAGTCACCTTTATAAAAGACTCCTGTCCATAGACTCAATCAGTCAGACTCTAACCTCTACAACATGATCAAGACCAAAGAGCTTTCTAAGGATGTTAGGGAAAAGATCATAGACCTACACAAAGCTGGAATAGGCTACAAAACCATAAGTAAGGCGCTGGGTGAGGAAGAGACAACTGTTGGGGCAATAGTAAGAAAGTGGAAGAAATACGAAATGATTGTCAATGGACAACAATTTGTGGCACCATGGAAAATCTCACCTTGTGGGGGGTGTCCTTGATCATGAGAAAGATGAGAGAGGAGGCTAAAACTACACGGTGGAACTTGTTAATGATCTCAAGACAGCTGGGACCACAGTCACCAAGAAAACCATTGGTAACACATTACACTGAAAAGGTTTAAAATCCTGCAGTGCATGCAAGGTCCCCTGCTCAAGATCGCGCATGTGAAGGCCCATGTGAAGTTTGCCAATGAACCCCTGGATGATTTTGTGAGTGATTTGGTAAGATGAGACAAAAACATGGATTTTTGTGATAACTCACCGTAAAATCCTTTTCTCCGAGACGCTCATTGGGGGACACAGAGTCTGTGGGTGTATGCTTCTGCCACGAGGAGGCCGACACTAAGTGAAAAAAAGAGGTTACCTCCTCCTCCACAGTATACACCCTCGCCCCTATTGCGGGCGGAAATCAGTTTGGTGCCAAAGCAGTAGGAGGACAACAAAAATCAGCCTTAATACAGGTACAACACGTCCAAAGAAAAAACATCACCCTTATATCCAATAAGTAAACATATATTAATTTAAACAAGACAAGAGCCAACTTGGCTGATAGGGTGGGTGCTGTGTCCCCCAATGAGTGTCTCGGAGAAAACGATTTTACGGTGAGTTATCACAAAAATCCATGTTTCTCCTTCGCCTCATTGGGGACACAGAGACTGTGGGACGTCCTAAAGCAGTCCCTGGGTGGTAGATTGACTCACCAATCCAAGCTACCTGCACCTCTTGTTTAAAGGTGCGTCACCACTGCTTGGAGAATCCTTCTACCCAGGTTCGCATCCGCCGAGGCCTGTGTATGGATATTGTAATGTTTGGCAAATGTGTGCAGGCTGGACCAGGTTGCTGCCTTGCAAACCTGTTCCGTCGAAGCCTGATGCCAAAGCGCCCAAGAGGCGCCCACTGCCCGAGTAGAGTGCGCTCTGATACCTGCTGGAATCGGCGCACCTCTAATACGGTAGGACTCCTGAATAGTCAAAACGAATTCATCTGGCTATGGTCGATTTTGAGGCAGTGAGTCCCTTCCTGCGCCCTTCAGGGAGCACGAACAGCGTGTCCGTCTGGCGAAAGGGTGCCATCCTCGACGCGTACCTCTGGAGGGCTCTTACCAGGTCTATCGTGTGCAGAGCCTTTTCCACACGGTGCACCGGTGTTGGACAAAATGAAGGCAAGACAACAACTTCATTAATGTGCAAAGAAGACACGACCTTCGGGAGAAAAGGAGGGGTTGGTCTGAGCACCACCTTATCCTTATGGAAAATGATGAACGGAGCTCGGCAGGATAGGGCCGCCAGCTCTGAAACCCACCTGATAGAAATGATGGCAACTAGGAACGCCACTTTCCCGGACAGGTATCTCAAAGAGACATCCTGAAGCGGTTCAGATGGAGCTTCCTGCAGAACACTTAGGACCAGGTTAAGGTCCCAGGCGCCTTATAGGGAGGTACCAAATGGGAGACTCCCTGGATGAAAGTCTTCACCTGCATATTGGTAGCAATTCTGTGCTGGAACAGGACGGATAAGGCCGATTTTTGTCTCCTGAGGGAACTTGGAGCCAGGCCCAAGTCTAGGCCCGACTGGAGAAAAGCCAAGATGTTGGGGATCGAGAATCTCAGCTGAGAAACACCGCGGCCTTGACACCAAGCGAAGAACGCCTTCCAGGTGTGGTGGTAAATTTGTGCTGAAAGCAGGCTTCCGTGTGCTAATCATTGTAGCGACCACCTTGCTCCCGAACCCCGCCTGGGTTAGAATCCAAGATTCAACGGCTAGGCCGTCAAACACAGGGCCCCTGAGTTCGGGTGGCAAATTGGCCCTTGAGAAAGTAGATCCGGGCGTTCTGGTAGGCTCCAAGGGCCGTCGGCGAATAGCAGCATTAGATCTGCGTACCACGCTCGACGGGGCCAATCCGGTGCCAGCAGAATTGCCGACCCCCCTTCCGTCTTGATCTTCTTGACGACTCTCGGAAGTAGTGGCAGCGGGGGAAATAGATATGGGAGGCGACACTGGTTCCATGGCAGAACCAACGCGTCCACAGCGATTGCCTGCTGATCCCTGGCCCGAGCGACATATGTGGGCACCTTGGTGCTCACTCTGGACGCCATCAGGTCCACATCCGGAGTTTCCCACAGCTGACAAATCTGCCAGAAGACTTCGGGATGTAGAGACCACTCTCCGGACGCAAGACCCTGCCGGCTGAGAAAAATCTGCCACCTAATTTTCCACGCCTGGGATGCGGACAGCCGAAAACACCGAGTAGTTTGCTTTGGCCCACTGCAGAACGGTTGCTCTGCTGCGGGTGGCCCTTGGTGATCTATGTAAGCCACTGCTGTGGCGTTGGCCGACTGACTCCGGACGGGGCGGTCTGCTAGAAAGTGATGAAACTTTTGCAGAGCCAGCTAAATTGCTCATATCTCCAATAAGTTGATCGGGAGGCGTGCCTCCTGTGGCGACCACCGTCCCTGGGTCGTGAGGTGGCGAAACACCGCTCCCCAGCCAAGGAGACTGGCATCGGTTGTCATCACCCCAATGGTCTGGAGGGAAAGGTTTCCCCTGGGTCAGAAAGGAACTGGTTAACCACCATCCGAGCGACTGCCTGACTTGAAAAGACAGTCGGCACTGCCGATCGAGCGTGAAGGGATTCTTGTCCCCAGCTGACAAAAGGGCGTGCTGCAGGGGGCAAAGATGGAACTGGGCGAACGGTACCGCTTCCATTGCTGCCACCATTTTCCCTAGACTCCTCATCCTGGATCGGATGGTATGAGGGACTGGTTGCTGAAGTATCCGGACTCCCTGCCGAAGCGCTCTCACCTTTTCCTGAGGGAGAGTTACCAACCCTCGGCAAGTGTCGAGAATCACTCCTAGGAAGGAGATCCTTTGAGCTGGCACAAGGGATGACTTCTTCGCATAGACCAACCACCCTAAGGGGGTAAGAGTATCTAGCGTGATGTTGACATTTTCCTCGCATGCCCGTATTGAAGGGCCTTTGACCAAGAGGTCATCCAGATAAGGCAAGACGACTATGCCTCGAGAATGCAGTATGGCCATGACGACTGCCATAACCTCTGTGAACACTCTGGGGCCATGGCTAGCCCGAAGGGTAGTGCTACGAACTGAACACGTAGATTGCTGATGTTGAAGCGTAGAACCCTCTGATGAGGAGGAAACATGGGAATATGCAGATATGCACCCTGGATATTTATTGAGGCTAAGTATTCTCCCTGCTCCATGGCCGATATGACTGACCGGAGAGACTCCATCCGGAAATGTTTGATCCCGATGAATTTGTTCAGAAGCTTCAGGTCCAAAACAGGCCTGACAGACCCATCCTTTTTGGGAACCGCAAAAAGGTTGGGATAGAACCCCTGATTTTTTTCGTGTTCCGGTACTGGAACAATGACTCCGTTGTGCTGGAGCGATTTGATGGTTCCCAATGGAGCCCTTGCCTGGGCATCAACTGGGAAGGTGGGAAAGAAAAAACAGTCTTGCCGGGTATCTGACAAATTCTATCTTGTAACCTGAGCCCACTAATTCCTTTACCCATGCGTCGTGAGCGACACTGGCCCAGACATGGAAAAACCAGAGTAGGCAGCCGCCCACCTTGCCGGTGTCGTCTGGTAAAGGCCTCGAGCCATTTGGCCGACGATCTTTGGGATCTGGATCCCCTCAATCTGTGCTGCTGAGTACGCAATCTCCCCAATGGGTTGGCTCTATATGAGACCTGCCGCACCGTTATCCTGGTTGGGGCGGCGGAATTGGCCGCTGTAGTCCACCTGGTGTTGCGAAAGGCCCGAGAACGTGCCTGAAACGGGTGACGAAAAAGCGGTTTGACCCTTTGTTGAGGGAGAAACCCACTCCTTCCTCCTGTGGAGTCAGAGATAAGTTGATCCAACTTCTCCCCAAATAGGCGGCCGCACTGATAAGGAAGGGAAGTCAAGTACTTCTTAGACGAATTGGCTCTTCTGATCGAAATTGCATTAGCAGCAGCAAGTGCCGAGCAATTGGCCGCATCCAAAGACGCATTGTTTACATAGTCTCCGGCCATCGCCATCTGACCTGCGACCTCTGAAATCTCTGCAGGTAGATCCTGCTCCTGCGCAACCTTGTATAATGTCTCTGACCATGATATCATAGCCTTGGCTACCCAAGTTGCTGCGAACGAGGGAGCGAGTGCTGACCCTGACGCCTCATATACTGAGCGAGCTAAGCTCTGTATAAGGCGATCTATGGGATCCTTAATCGAGCAAAAACACTAGAGACGGATAACAGGGTTTTAGTGGCTAGGCGCGAAACCGGAGGATCCCCCATCGGGGATTTCATCCATCTTTTTTTACGGAGGTCCGGAGCAAACGGATACCTTGTTTCGAGTGCCTTTTGACCCGAGAAACGCCTGTCTGGACGTTCTCTGTCCCACCGCACTATGTTCTCAAACTCCAGGTGAGAGGAACAAATTCTGTGCGGGCGCTTCACTTGCTTAAATGCCACTTTATGCCCCATAGCCGCTGCGGGATCCTCCTCAATCCCCAGGGTCTAATTGATGGCTTCTGTGAGGCTGTCCACTGTTTCACGTGACCCTGGAGTGTCCAGGTCAATGGGCTCGTCTAGGTCGCAATCTGAGGTCTGCTCGCTATTAACCACTGGTAATGGGGAGCGAGAAGCAGAGCTTACGGATGCCAAGGCACCGGATGGACAGGGCGACACCATGTGGATTAGTTTCCTCCGGGTCTTCCTGGAGTGAGAGCAGCCCCTGCAGGCCGGAGGCTTTTGTGAGGTGGAGGTTCCCTCTAAGGCCGGCGAGCCATCGTCCCTGCCCTTATCTGGGGCTTGGAGGGACTCCATTGCTCTCGTAAGCGACGCCATGGACTGTGACAGCGATCAGGCCCACTACGGGGGATTTGACACATTGGTCGCGGTTGCAGGGGAGGGCTCCTGGGCACGTTCGGATTCGCAGGCTTCGCATAATTGCTTGCTCTGCGCCCGTGGAGCCGCAGCCCGACAAGAGATGCATAGAGCGTGTGCATCTTTGCCTTTTCGGACATACTGTATCTGTCCGCTGCTGGGGATGTGGGGAGGAGGTAGCACCTCATTTTCCCTGTAGCGTGGCCTCTCGGGCAGCACTTACCCCAGTCCTGCGCCCCCCCCCCCCCATCCTGGCTGCTTCTTCAAATCGCGTGCCACCAGCTGTGGGAGTGAGCCAGCAGGTAAAAAAAAAACGCTCTAGGGGTGGTGCTTTCATTCTGCGTCCTAGCCGCGCTCAAAAGCCGGGGCCTAAATCTCTTCACCGCCGCAAGTGACACGCGGCTCCAGGGGCGGGACTTCCGGCTGCGGCCTAGCTCCAGCTGAAGCCGCGGCCTCAATTTTTCCCCTACCTGATGGGGAGGGGGGGGCGCGCGGTTCCATGGTTCTGACAAAGCATGGCGCTACTAACCGGTGCGGCGCCGCCTGACAGATCCAGCTACTCTTGCCTTGCATGGCCGGTGGGCTTCCGCCGGCTGGGGCTCCAGCCCTCGGAATTTTGCAGGAGCCCTCCCAGACCCTCTCCTCACCGATGATCCTCTTCAGCCTGAGCGCAGGTATGTGAGGGGGCCTTGATAAAAAAAATAGGATGGTGCAGGCACCCTAGCTCCATCTAACCCCTTCAGGGGGTGAGGAGGGGGACCATCCACCACCTTGCAGCACCGCAGTCTAAGCATTGGTGGAGCAGTGGGGGCCGCACAGACTAGTCTTGTGCCTCTGTACAGCCCATGGTTTCAATACCTAGGGGTGGTCAGGGCTAAGTCCGGCGTTGTGTCCCACGATGCAGGAGAGGATACGTGGAGGTGACACTCTCACGTGCTCGCCCGTTGTTGGTTTGGGGAAATCGGACGCTTTCAATGGGATCCGTTACCCCTGTCACATCTTCATGGGAAAAAGACGAAAAAAGTCTGGAGACAAAAACCAGACGTGTGCCTCCATGGACACTAAGCAAAAAACTGATTTCCGCCCGCAATAGAGACGAGGGTGTATACTGCGGAGGAGCTAACCTCTTTTTTTCACTTAGTGTAAGCCTCCTAGCGGCAGAAGCATACACCCACAGTCTCTGTGTCCCCCAATGAGGCAAAGGAGCAATTGAGCTCTTTGGCATTAACTCAACTCACCGTGTTTGGTGGAAGAGAAATGCTGCTTATGACCAAAAGAACACCATCCCCACTGTCAAGCATGGAGGTGGAAACATTGTGCTTTGGGGGTGTTTCTCTGCTGAGGATACAGGACTACTTCACCACATCAATGGGAGAATGGATGGAACCATGTACCATAAAATCCTGAGTCACAATCTCCTTCCCTCTGCCAGGACATTAAAAATGGGTCGTGGCTGGGTCTTCCAGAAAGACAATGACTGAAAATCTACAGCCAAAGCAACAAAGGAGTGGCTCAAAAAGCACATTAATGTCATGGAGTGGCCTAGCCAGTCTCCAGACCTTAATCCCATAGAAAATTTATGGAGGGAGAGAGATCACACGATTTTATTAGCTGATGAGCTCAGGTGATCTCACTTACAGCACCATCGCTGCATGAGAACTTCAGTGGTTTACAGAGCATGAGAGGCTCTCTGTTTATATAATATATAACTTTTTTTTTTCTGATTCACCCAGTGCGCAATTGCGAAAGGTAAGAATAGCACCAAAACCATATAAAAAAAGAAGGTAATAAAGGGTGCTGTTGTGGATTCTGGAAAATCAGATTACAGGTAATTATTTTTCCCATCGCCACGACAGCACCATACGAAAGATGACAAAGGAATCCTTAGAGAGGGACCACCACCTAAAGAACCTTTCTCCCAAATGGAAAGATTAGAAGCACCCAAATCCAACACACAGTGCTTGAAAAATGTGGATGGTGAAGACCAAGTTGCTGCTCTGCAAATCTGCTCATGAGATGCACTGGCCCTTTCTGCCCAAGAGGTAGATAAAGCTCTTGTGGAGTGGGCCCTCAAATTTTCTGGAGTGGGATGTCTGCCTGAAGGATAGCCTAGAGTAATTACTGTTCTAAGCTATCTAGCAAGGGTCCCTTTAGATGCCGCTAGGCCTTTGCTTGGACCCTGAAAAAGAACAAAGAGTAGTTTTCCGCCACTCAGATGTGTTTTCTAAGTATTGTATTAAACACCTTCTGACTAGAGATGGGCAAACCCCAAGAGTAAAGTTCGACATCCATACCGAACACGGATTTCACCATGTTACTTTTCGGGTTCGGTACACACCGCTTCTGATCGGTGGTGAAATCATCCCTGCTGGTCAGAGCCACAGTTCCCTCTCAGTCAAAAAAAGACAGCGTGAGCGAGGAGCTGTGATCGGAGGTATAAAGTTTACCTCTGGTTTCAGCTGATGGGACTACTGATCCCATCATCTGACACCTGCAGCCACTAATAACAGTGAGAGCAGGAGCAGTGGATGGGAGTATTCATCAGCCGCTCCTGCGTTGTAAATATTTAAAAACAAAAATGGCGTGGGTTCCCCTGAATTTTTGGTAACCAGCCAGGCAAAACTCACAGCTGGGGGCTGAAACCCTCAGCTGTCAGTTCAATGAGGCTGGTTATCAAGAATAGAGGGGTCCCCACGCTGTTTTTTTTAATTATTTAAATAAATTTTAAAAAAAACTGCATGGGGTCCAATCCATTTTTGACAATCAGCCTTGCTAAAGCAGACAGCTGGGAGTTGGTATTCTCAGACTGGTATTGGACCATGGATATTGCCCCCCCCAGCCTAAAAATAGCAGCTCGCAGCTGCCCAGAAAAGGCACATCTATTAGATGCGCCAATTCTGGCACTTTGCCCGACTCTTCCCACTTGCATTGTAGTAGTGGCAAGTGGGGTTAATATTTGTGGGGTTGATGTCATTTTTTTATTGTCAGATGACATCAAGCCCACAGACTAGTAATGGAGAGGCATCTGTAAGACACCTATCCATTAATAATCCTATAGCTGTATTGTAAATAAACACACAGCCAGAATAAAATCTTTTATAATAAAGCAAAACACATTTTTACTTTATTTAAAAATAACAAACACCGTTATACTCGCCTAACACCCAATTCCACCAAAGCCCTCGATCTCCTGTAATAAACTAAAAATAAAAAAACAACAATATACCATACCTGTCTGTCGTTCTGCCCCATGCCATAATCCATGTCTGGGGGATAAACAGTTTTCAACCTGGACGGTGCCAAGATGCGACCGTCAAGGCTGAGAACCAATGGTGAACGAACTAATGCGAGTGGAGCCTCAGTGACGAACGGTGACATCATCGAGGTTACCTCAGGTTATTGAGGCTCCATTCTCAGCTGAGCTGAACTGCCGTGAACTCTGTGAGATCCCAGCTAGCACCGGGAAGAAGCCAGCGGCAAAACGCACATCAGGGTTAGGAGACACCACCACTACTCTTGTAAGGTATATTGGGCTCTTTCTCCTTCTATATATCAATGGTCTTGGCAATTGTATCCCTCCACATGTTTTCGTGTATGGCATTTTTTTGCTACTGGGCTGTTAGACTTATTACAGTATTATCACACAATTATGGTTTAAAATGGAGTTCCTTATCTCTTTTTTCATTCTTCTGTGGATTCCTTTAAGGGTATGGCTATATCATAACTTTGCTATGTACACATTTTTTTGCTGTTATGTTTGAAGTCCTTGTATAACTTATGAACATTGGTGCACACTGAAGCAGCTATTGTCACTTGGTAGCATCTATGATAGAGCTCTTTAGAATTAAGTTTTTTTTCTACCTTGTGAAAACCATTAGTTTGATCATATATTATTAGCACTGTGCACTTTATGATACACATTTACTTATGTTAAGATATTGGAAATATATAATTATGCCTAGTTAATTTTGTGGATTTTAGCATTTAGCCTGATATTGCTTTTCACGGATATTGGTATCCACACTTTAGGATTATTTGTGCTGGTGGCGTCTCCTTACTGATTTATTTATACATGTTCTTTTTAATATATTGAAATAAACCTAGGTATTTATTTTATTTATGGATCTCTTCTTTCTCGGATGGATTGAAATCTGCTGTTGATGTATAATTGATGTGAAATGTGCCATTAATTGATTTTCTCTTGGAACATTTTTTGGCTAATTTAATACAAAGAATGACATCAACCCCACAAATATTAACCCTACTTGCCACCGCTACAGGGCATGTAGGAAGAGCCAGGCAAATCACTAGCATTGGCTCATCTAATAGATGCGCCTTTTCTGGACAGCTGATGGCTGCTATTTTTAGACTGGTGTTGGGCCAATATCCATGGCCCCTTACCAGCCTGAGAATACCAGCCCCCAGTTGTCTGCTTTAGCAAGGCTGGTGGTTAAAAATAGGGCACCCCACACCTTTTTTTTAATTAAATTTTTTAAAAAAAGCATGGGGACCCCTCTATTCTTGATAACCAGCCTTGTTGAAGCTGACAGCTGAGGGTTGCAGCCCCAAACTCTGAGTTTTGCCTGGCTGGTTATCAAAAATAAAGGGGAACCCACGCCGTTTTTTTTTACAATTATTTATTTACAGCGCAGGAGCAATGGATGAATACTCCCATCCGCCACTCCTGCTCTCACTGTTATTAGCGACTGCAGGTGTCGGATGATGGGATCAGTAGTTCCATCAGCTAACACCAGTGACCGTAGGTAAACTTTATAGCTCCGATCACAGCTGAGCGCTCACGCTGTCTTTTGACAGTGTGGGAACCACGGCACTCTGACTGGCGGGGATGATTTCACCGCCGATCAGAAGCGGTGTTTGCTGCTCAAACTTCTTGTAACTGTTCGGCTGACCCCGACTGACCTGAACATCCAGGAGTCCGCATCCATCTCTGCTTCTGATGTCTAAGGAAATGAATCTAGCCTCTCTCATTTCTGGGGTTATCACAAAAAGAAGGCAAAATGATCTGTTGAGACCTATGAAAGGTTGAGGATACCTTAAGAGAGAAAGTTTGGGTCTGGTCTAATGACCACTATCAGAGGGAATATTGGTGAATGATGCGCTGACTGATAGAGCTTGTACTTCACCTATACTTCTAGCTGATGTGAGGGTGACCAGTAAGATCATTTTATAGGTCAGAATTTTAGGTTGTATATCCACTAATGGCTCAATCAGGGAACTAGTTAGGGCTTTTAAGACGAGATTAAGATCCCATGGTGGAACCTGACACTGAGCCACCAGTCCTGCCCACTGATTTTATAAATCTTATTACCCATTGGTGGTCAGCAATCTTTTGATCAAACAGGACACACAAGGCGGATATCTATATTTTAAGGGTATGGACAGACCCAACTCCAGTCCTTTCTGTAAGCGTTCTAAGATCTGATCCCATGGTAAGGGGTTAATTACAAAGGGATTTATCACAGAAAATGGAAAAAAAAAAACACTTTCAAACCCTTACATAAATCTTAGTTGTTAGCTTCTTCCTATACCCCATAAGGGTAGAAATTAGATTTTTGGAAAACCCCTTTGACTAAAAGAGTGGCAGCTCAAAATGCCATGCCATCAGATGGAAATTCTCTACCCCCAAGCAAACTACTGGACCCTAGACAGTAGGTCCAGAATTTGCAAGAGAACCCATGGATCCCACATTGCCATTAGTCATAACCAGGTGAATCATGTCGCTTTTGGACAAAATCTTCCTTAGAACTAGTGGGATCAGGGAGATTGGCAGAAAGGCATACGCTAGCTCAGGAGTCTATTTGTGGAGAAACACTCACCCCAGAGGGGAATTCCCTCAGATTTGGGGAACCTTCCAACACGTTCCTGTTGATTTTGGATGCAAAAAGGTTTATCTGGGGCTGACCTCATAGTGCCATCTTTTGAAATATTGACTGGTGACGACTTTGTCTGCAGATTATCTCAAAGGGAAAGACCACATCAAATCAGACTGACATGAGATTCTCTTCCTCAACCGTCATAGGTCTCCCTGTTTCTGCCATCAGCCACCACGATCTTGTGCCCCCCCGTTTATGTAAAATACTGCCGTCCTGCATTCTGAAAGTATTTTTACTTTTTGTTTCTTAGACCAGGTAATGCCTCTACTAGAGTCAACCTGACTGCTGTCAGTTCCTTTAGATTTTAGGAAGCTTGTCTCAGAGCAGGTGACCACTGCCCCTGGAACACTCTGTTTTCCACATGTGCCCCCCAACCAAAGAGACTTGCAACCGTGGTGATGACTGATTCGGAATCTCCCAGGGAACTCCCTGTAACAGATTCTCCTGACAGAACAACCAAAATAGGGACTCCTGAATTATTTTTGACATATTCTCCTGTCTAGATGTCCCTTTTATCTTTTTTTTTCTGTTTCCAGGAACCTCCCACTGGAGAATTCTGAAATGTGCATATGCACATACCACTGCCGGAATGCATAGCGATAGGGACCCCTGAATGAACATGGCCCTCTTCAGTGATACTATTGGGTTGTTGATCAGACTGGAAACCACTTGGGTTGTTTTTTTTCTCCCAGAAGAAAAAATAGACATGAATCCAACAGAATGCCCAGAAATACATATCTCTGCTCCAGAATCATTGATTTCTTTGCATTTAACAGCCATTCCATGGAGTTTAGATTTTTCCAGATATGGGCTGACATTTCCACCATTATTTTTGAGAAAATCCCAGGGAGACATGGATAACCTGAAGGGAAGGGCTTGAAACTGAAGATGCTGCCAACTTCCAGGATATTTACTGCCACTCTTAGGAATTTTTGGTGTTGTTGAAAAATAGGTACATGGTAATACGCATCTTGAAGATCTAATATTGCCAAGAAGCATTCTGGAATAAGGAGTTTCACCGCTGTTTCTATTTTTTCCATTTTGAAATGTCTCATTTTTAAACACTGATTAAGAATCATAGTGAACCTGAAAGATTTAAAAGAGTGATCTGGGAATCCTCTCCCTTTTTCGGACTCCTGAACAAGAACCCCTTTCTGCACTAATGTGCGGACGTCCTGTTTTGCTTGAGATCTGGATTTTTGTAACCTGGCATTTCCCTAGTGGCTAGGAGCTGAACTCTAGTTTTAGCCTCTGCCCTATTTTTATCTAAGATCCATCTGCTTTTTCAACTCTGTACCCAGGCAGGAAGAATCATTTTTAACCTTCCACCTACCTGTCGCCATTGACTTCCTAGTCTTTTAAGGTGATGAGCAGGAAAGGAGTCATAGTTAAATCCTTTTCCTCTCCTCTGGCCCTTCTATCTTGGGTTACTGGTTCTTGTTGTCAATGAAAACTTATGTTTCCCTCAGGGAAAATGGACCTCCTGTGAAAGAAATTGGTGGGAAATCCTTTCTTGACATCTGCTACCTTCCAAAGTATCTCATCTAGGACTGGCCCAAAAAGGATTTTTCATTGGCTTGGAATACCGCATAATTTACTCTGATTGCAGATCTCCTGCCCAGCTTTTTAACCAAAGAGCACAGTGAGTGGAGTTGGATAGCGGGCATGAGCAATGAGCATATAGACATCCGCTAAAAAAAAGTGCTGCCTTCCGAATAGTTGGGAAACAGCCAGGATTTGATCACACGGATCTGAGAGTGCAGCTGATCCAACCATATAGTCTGTGAATTTGCAGTGATATCTGGTTTAAAATCAGCAGCCCCCTACTCTGAAGCCCTTTTTAGGAATATTTCCGCCTTCTCATCTAAAGGGTATTTTAAGAGGCCTTAATCTTCTAATTGGTAATGTCGATTTACGTGGTACATGAGAAATAGTCACATCAATTTTTGGGACCTTTTCCCCAACTCTGAGGTATCTGCTTCAAAAGGGTACTTTCTTTTCACCCCTTTTGGAATGTAACCTCATATTTGGCTTTTTTTTTTTTCCTCAATCAGGGAGGATACATTTTTATGAACTGGGAAACATTTTAGCTTCCTCCCTTCCAATCCCCTGAACATTACGTCCTGTCCTGGGCTCTATGTCTTCAATTTTCATTGTGACCCTGACTGCTTTGACTAATCTGTCCGTGTCCTCTGCTGGGAAACAAGGACGGCCCTCATTATCACCCGAGGAGGAGGATGAAGATGAGATATCTGAATAAAACCCCTCTAACTTCCAATCTAAGTCCTGGTCTGAGCTTGTATCCAACTTATCTGCAGGAACACAAGGGGTCCTATTTTTAAGACCCTTAAGCAAATTTCTGACAATAGCTTTTAAACTATTCCTAAGGGACAAGGATTCCTCTGACACTGTCTTCTCTATGCAGAGTTGGAACAATTTTTTGCCATAAGATGACAAGAGTTTTATTTTACGAAGTGCACACTCTTTAGTTTTTTGATTTAGTTAAATATATTATAGGGCAAGCCCAGAAAGCCATTAAGGACACCGTATTAAGATTACAGGTAAATAAAAGAAGAGGGCTTTTCCACTCATCACCCAAGAAGCAGGAGACTAAAGTGTATGGAGGGGGACTGATTAACCTGTAGGATCCCTTGCTAATCTCTCTTCCTCCATTTTGACCACAGGTGGTGCAACCCAGAATGATAGGGGAAGAGCACTTATACTATTGGATGGCCATTTCAAGTTTCCCGCTCCCTGGGGCCAGCCATGCCCCAGAACTGGACTGTGGCACCGGCCACTTCCTCACTGCGCGCATATGAACGCTTTTTTTGTAGCGCTCATTCAAAGTCGGACCATGGCAAGCTCTGGGGGAACAGCGGGTAGCCTTATCAGGGCCCCCCGCAGATGTTGTGTGACCGCTCCACTCCCTGGACGATCTGCCGGGAACCCCCGTCGCTACCAGTCAGGCAGAGACCAGGTGCGTTAGCTTATCCTTCCCCCCCACACTGGGGCTGGGAAGCAAGTCCAAATCCCTGGCATCTACAGGACTGTAGGTCTCCCTCCAAGGACAGGAAACCACTGAAGCAGGAAGAGATGCTACGTCTTTTAAATCTGTAGGTTTTCCTGTCCTTGTGGGTCGACCATATCTATCGTATGGTGTTGTTGTGGGATGGGAAAAAAGCTTGCCTGTATGAGGTGTTTATCCTAAATAAACCTTTGAACGCAAGTGAAAGAATAAAATGAACACACTGCATGACACAAACACATTCAATCCAATATAATCCAATATTCACTTTACAAGGAAAATGAAATAAAAGTCACAATTGCTTTCTACATTTAACAAAGAACAAAACACAGAGCTCTGACCGTTGACATTAAGTGTGTGGTGTATTTACAACCCTTATTCTGTTTAATATACATTAGTGCCTTTAGATAAGAAAAAAAAAAATACAACTTTAACATGAATTTTAGAAAAATAAAAAAGGAAAGGAGCTGTAAATTCCCAGATTACACAAACAAGTGTACATTACAAGCATCCTTTTTCAGCCTGGGAAGTGAATGAAGTAGAACAACTAGGTCATAGAAAAAAAAATTAAATCCAAATAACGCACAGTAACGTTAGGCCACACGATAAAATAGGAACAGCATAACTTAACGGCTGATCAAACTGAGGGTAAGATAATAAAAAAAAAAAAAAAGAAGTACTGTTGTATTACAACAAAATAAATCTAAAATATCTGACCATTACTTTTATTACATTAATACAGAACTAATTAATTGAATTTTGTGTGTGAAAAAGTAACAAATTTGAAATAGAAAAAGGTTGTTTGCTGTGAAAAAGGAAAAACGCATAACAGGTTCACTATTGAAAAACCAGTTTCAATCATGGATACTAAAATTCAGCTAGCAATGTATTCTTCAGAGGCCAATGTTTGCCACTTTACAAACCACACATCTGATAAACAAGTCAATTACTACTATCAAAGTATTATATTTCAGAAAAATATTTCCTAAAATACAGAGTTAAAAAAAATAAAATAAAATCTTTACTTCTATATTTCCCAGACTTAAAAAGGTTTACAAGAAAGGCAACTACACAGTCCCGGGGAAGGGTACAAGGCCACATGTTCACATTCAGGACACAAAAGTTCAACAGTAGAGAACCGTGTCAAAAGTCACCAGCAAGTCTTATAGTTTGGTTTCCTAATATGCAGTGATAGGTCTTCTCAGAATAAGCTTATTTACAGGGAATTGGTTACCAGATTTTTGCCACCTAATTTGAGAACAGCATGGTGTAGAGACAGAGACCCCAATTCCAGTGATATATTATTTACTGGGCTTATTGCTCTAGGAATCCCACCCTCACAACTGATTGGAAACTTTCTGTCTATGCACAGTGTACACATAAATCTGCCAATCAGTGGTGAGGGCGGGGCTATACAGACATCTGGTAGATCCGCAGCAGAGACAACAGTGATTTATCAAAACTGCAACAAGCAGCCCAGTATGTGATACATCCCTGGAATCGGGGTCTCTTCTCCTATATTGTGCTGCTCTCATATGGGTCAGCAAAAAACTAATGACAGATTCCCTTTAAATCCAAGCTCTACATGTACGTCAGTAAATAATGTTTTAAAGTATTTCTTCAAATCACCATAAATGTCAATTACTTTCCTGCCCACAAACTATCTACTAACGGTCTTATAATTATCCACGTACACTGTCAAGATCAATATAGACTAGGGACCTCCATCTCTAAAGCATGGTATATGCTTTATCAGGAGGTCACTTAAGAAGTTCACATTTTTAGAACATTTGTATAGTAAGTTAGTTTAGGCTCAAATGAACCAGAGTCTGTGGAAACAAAAAGGTATACACAAACATACACTAAACGGTACAGAGGGAGAGGATAGTGAGGCAGGATCAAATACTAAGGCACTGGTTTGCTAAACTCTTGGCAAGCTGATGTTGGTACCAGAAAGCACAGACACGGAGCACAGGCCAAGACAAAATCTATCGCGTTACAGATACTACGTAGATGAGGGAGTCTCGAGAACAGTCGTCCTCTGAAGCGGTCATGTTTTTCCAAACCTTTGAAGTGGGGGTGAGGGTCCAAAAGTCTAGAATTCCTTTACTGGATTCTGAAGGCACCAGAGCCAAGACAAAAAAAAAAAAAAAGGTGTGCCCAAATTCAGGGCATAACAATTTATTCACAAAATAAAATCAAGTCTTTGTGCTTTGCCTTCAGGATGCTTTGGTATTTCAAACTTAAGACAGAGAAATGATGGGGGTACATCAGATACACACCTGAAAGCCTAGATTCAACAGGTTTCTTCTTAATAAACTGGCAACAATGTACAAGACCTGATCCTAAAAGGTTTAATAAACCACCATGAGATGAGTTTAGCATATAGAACTGCTTCAATGCTTGTTTGTTTGTCAAGGAAGGCATGACGAAATTCAAGACACTCCGCGGGTACTGCAGAAGACTCCCATTTATGAGCGGCTGTAGCCTTTTATAAAACTCCCCAGCATTACTTTCTCCACTCATGGACAGCTTGGAAGTTCTCACACTCTAGGGTGTTGTCTAAAGCACAGTGTGATTTGGCAAATTAATTCTGTCCAGGTCAGGGATCTATATATACAGTGAGGTAACAGAGCCATGGTGTACAAGTACCTACCCTGAGCCAAAAGATTGGAAAAGGCTTCGGCTACAATCCACAATATTTACTTTGTTTTATGTTAACAAGTCTCAAAAATAATCTAAAAACATCTCTCTACACATCTCCAACCTAGGTACTTTACATTAAAGTAACATTTGCACAATATAGAAGATGGTCTGGAACGTGGCACATTTGGCTGTAGTGTGGATTGTCAGTGATGTCACATCTGTTCCTCGCCATTATGTCTTCCATTCAAAAATTAACAGCAAATGCCAAGAAACATGGTTGAAGTGGTCCGAAAACACATTGAACTCTCAACATTGTGTTGTGCAGGCACTAGTTTCATGAAGGCAGGTTGCCTCACAAATGAGGAAAATCCCATTGCAAGAAGCATTAAGGCATTAGCTGACTTTTCCTTTATTCTTTTACATTTCCTGCATGGAGTGGTTCATATCCACACGCTCCCTCTTCACTGGGGGCTCACCCGAGGCTCGAAGGTCCCCATCTGTATCACTTTCTAGCTCACTGATATCATCTGTAAGAGGAGATTAATATTTTACCAAGTCGTAGGAAAGAATTTTACAATAATCACTAATGACTAATAATCACTAATAAGTTGGCGCTATAGAAATAAAAATTGCAAATAAATCAAAAAGTTTATACAATAATGATCGTAATTAATATTGTGAGAGCAGGGTTTATCTATCCTGACTCCATTATGGTTATTCTTCGTGCACATCCTCTCTTTCCAAAATTGAGTCTGTGTATGTCTTGAGACAAGGCGTCTTTCAGGAATTTCCTTTAAGCCCCCATCACACACAGCGAGATCACAGCTGAGTCACAAGTTTTGTGACGCAACAGCGATCTCACCAGCGATATCGCTGTGTGTGACACCTATCAGCGCCCGCCCCCCGCCGGGTATCGCTGATCGTGCTCGAATGCCCTGGACATATTTTTGATCGCTAGTCTCCCGCTGGCCAGCGCGCATCTCTGCGCGTGGCAGGCGGGAGACCATCGATCAGCGCACTGGAGTTGGTATCCAAGGTAAACTGCGGGTAACTAATTGCACACGGCGCTTAGAAACCTGTTTACCTTGGATACCAGCTCCCAGCCCAGCCAGCACACTGGTATCCAAGGTACACAACGGGTAACTAAGCGACGCGCGCGCTTGTTACCCGCGTCTCTGGTCCTGATCGCTGGTGAGATCTGCCTGTTTGACAGCTCACCAGCGATCATGTAGCGACACACCAGTGATCCTGACAAGGCCATATTGTTGTCGGGATTGCTGGTGCGTCACTATGTGTGATGGGGGCTTTAGACGGAGAGATCGCACATAAAGTTAAAAAAAGAAAGTAGAGCCACACCTAGACCCTAAAGATGGGTGTCGATAGCATTAACTTTAAACAATTAGATGTATGTATGCTAATCAAAGCACATATTTACAGATAACCTGAGCCAATTATATTGTTACAAGGTTTGACCATTAAAACCTATTTAAACCCTGACCAAATGATGTAATAAATGAGTTCTATTCAGATATTAAGGCTACGGCCCCACTATCAGTATTTGGCCAGCATTTTCCTCAGAATTTGTAAGCCAAAACCAGGAGTGGGGCAAAAATGCAGAAGTGGTGAAGTGTTTCTATTATACATTTTCTCCGATTGTTCCTCACCTGGTTTTGGCTAACAAATGCAGAGGAAAAATACTCACCAAATACTGATAGTGTGACCGTAGCCTAAGGGTCCCGTTACACTAAACAATGCACCAGCGATCCAGACAACGATACGACCTGGTCAGGATCGCTGGTGCGTCGCTACATGATCGCTGGTGAGCTGTCAAACAGGCAGATCTCACCAGCGATCAGGACAAGCGAGGACGCTGGTAACCAGGGTAAATAGCGGGTAACTAAGCGCACGCGGCGCTTAGTTACCTGCTGTGTACCCTGGTTACCAGCGTGCTCGCGCTGGGAGCTGGTATCCAAGGTAAATAGCGGGTAACTAAGCGCACGCGGTGCTTATTATCCCACTGTTTTTACCTTGGATACCAGCTCCCAGCGCGAGCACGCTGGTAACCAGGGTACACAGCAGGTAACTAAGCGCCGCGTGCGCTTATTTACCCGCTATTTACCTTGGATACCAGCTCCCAGCGCGAGCACGCTGGTAACCAGGGTACACAGCAGGTAACTAAGCGCCGCGCGCGCTTATTTACCCGCTATTTACCTTGGATACCAGCTCCCAGCGCGAGCACGCTGGTAACCAGGGTACACAGCAGGTAACTAAGCGCCGCGCGCGCTTATTTACCCGCTATTTACCTTGGATACCAGCTCCCAGCATCTGCTTACAGCGTCTCAGAATGTTCCGCGATAAATAACGACAATATATTATATAGAATTAAACAGGGGGTAAACTTCAAACCACTCTCATGTCCAAGTAAAATAAGTAACAGAGCAGGTTTAATCATGATAGTGACATGTTTTTCCAATCACAGTTTTCAACAATTTAAGATCGAAGGAAAATGAAATTAGTTATTAGAATATTTTTGTAATTATCTATGTAACTTTATTATGTATCTTCATGCAAGTATATGGTAGCCCTAATTAATGGATGGCCTGCTAACTCCCTCTCACACTCAGACTCATAATGCCTAATCACTGAAAGGTATATTTTATATATTTTTTACATAAATATCTTCATGCACCACTTTTAAAACCCTTAAAGAGAAAGTGTCATCAGGTATTTTCAACCCCATCTAAAAGCAGCATAATGTAGGGACAGAGAATCACTTATTGTGCTACTTGTGGAAGTTTTAATACCATCCCTGTTTTATCTGCTGAAGATCTACGAGATCTCTGAATGCTGAGCTCTGTATAACCCCACGAAACCACTGATTGGAAGCTTTCTGTCCTCACTGTGGATAGGCAGAAAGCTGACAATCCGTGGTAGGGGCGCAGTTGTACAGAGCTCATGAATATGGAGGACTGCACAGCAGCAGGTTTACTAGAACTGGAATTCTCGCTCAGTGTGTAACAAACTCTCCTTCATTCATGACTTCTTCCTTTCTAATTCTCTTAACCTTCTGGCTCTTACTGAAACCTGGATCCAGCAGTCAGATACTACCGCTGCTGCTGCTCTTTCATACGGGGGGGCTACACTTCTCTCATACCCCAAGATCAGACAATAGAGCTGGTGGAGGCGTTGGTCTGCTCCTATCACCAAAATGTACCTTTCAGGTTATCCCTCAAGTACCCTCACTTGTCTTCCCTTCTTTTGAGGTCCATGCCGTCAGACTCTACACCCCCTTCTCCATGCGAGTGGCGGTGGTGTATCGTCCTCCCGGCCCCTCCCATCAGTTCCTGGATCATTTTGCCACTTGGCTTCCACATTTTCTCTCCTGTGACATCCCTACCCTCATCATGGGAGATTTCAACATCCCCATTGCTCTTCCCCTCTCCCCATCTGCTACTCACCTTTTATCTCTAACCTCCTCATTTGGCCTTTCGCAGCTTACTAATTCTCCAACGCATGAAGACGGAAACTCCCTCGACTTGGTCTTCTCTCGGCTTTGTGCAGTGGATGATTTTGCAAACTCCCCTCTCCCGCTCTCTGACCACAATCTTCTTTCATTCTCTATAAAGAACTGCCAGGCTGCTCAGGTCACCCCCACTGTCCAGACTTATAGAAACACACAGGCCATTAACACCCAGAAACTTCTGAAGAACTTGCAGTCTTCATTGGCCCCTATCTCCTCCCTCTCATGTCCTGATTCTGCATTGAAGCATTACAATGAAACACTTCAAACTGCCCTGGATGAATTTGCACCCCCTATAAATAGAACACCACAACGCAGACGGCGACAACCCTGGCACACGGTGCAAACACGTTTCCTGCAGCGGTGCTCCAGGTGCGCCGAACGTCTGTGGAGAAAATCCAATCTACACGAAGATTTCATCCATTTTAAGTTTATGCTTAGAACATACAACACTGCCCTTCACCTCTCCAAACAAACCTATTTCAACACCCTCATCATCTCACTGTCCAATAACCCGAAACGTCTCTTTGACACTTTTCATTCTCTACTCAATCCAAGAGTACAGGCCCCAACCACGGAGCTCCGAGCTGACGATCTGGCCAATTACTTCAAAGAAAAAATTGACCAGATCCGACAGGAAATTATCTCCAAATCCCCTCATACCATGCACTCTCCTCCCTCCCCCACTGCATCTAACTCACTCTCTGATTTTGAACCAGTCACAGAAGAAGAAGTAAGCAGGCTCCTTGCATCTTCTCGCCCAACTACTTGCACCAGTGACCCATTTCCGTCACATCTCCTCCAGTCCCTTTCCCCTGCTGTCACCCCTCACCTAACTAAAATATTTAACCTCTCTCTCTCTCTTCTGGTATTTTTCCCTCCTCATTTAAGCATGCCATCATACATCCACTACTTAAAAAACCATTCCTCGACCAAAACTGTGCCGCTAACTATAGACCTGTCTCTAATCTTCCCTTCATCTCTAAACTCCTGGAACGCCTGGTCCACTCCCGTCTTATCCGCTATCTCTCAGAAAACTCTGTTCGCGACCCTCTCCAATCCGGTTTCCGCTCTTTACACTCCACTGAAACTGCCCTCACTAAAGTCTCTAATGATCTGCTAACAGCTAAATCAAATGGTCATTACTCCATGCTAATTCTCTTGGATCTCTCTGCAGCATTCGACACTGTGGATCATCAGCTCCTCCTCACTATGCTCCATTCCATTGGCCTCAAGGACACCGTTCTCTCCTGGTTCTCCTCCTATCTCTCCGACCGCTCCTTTACTGTTTCTTTTGCCGGTTCCTCCTCCTCTCACCTTCCCCTTACTGTTGGGGTTCCTCAAGGATCGGTTCTAGGCCCCCTCCTCTTCTCCTTGTACACTGCCCCTATTGATCAAACAATCAGTAGATTTGGTTTCCAGTACCATCTCTATGCTGATGACACCCAATTATACGCTTCTTCTCCTGACATCACGCCAGCCTTTCTAGAAAACACTGGCGATTGTCTAAACGCTGTGTCTAATATCATGTCCTCACTATATCTGAAACTGAACCTGTCAAAGACTGAACTCCTTGTGTTTCCTCCCGCTACTAATGTACCTACACCCGACATTGCCATTTCCGTCTGTGGTTCCACTATTACTCCCCAGCAACATGCCCGCTGTCTTGGGGTCATACTTGATTCCGAGCTTTCCTTTGCCCCCCACATTCGATCACTGGCTCGCTCTTGTCATCTGCACCTCAAAAACATTTCTAGAATTCGACCTTTTCTTACTTTTGACTCTGCAAAAACTCTTACTGTTTCTCTTATTCATTCTCGTCTCGACTATTGTAACTCTCTTCTAATCGGTCTCCCTCTTACAAAACTCTCCCCTCTCCAATCTGTCTTGAATGCTGCAGCCAGGATCATATTCCTCACCAATCGTTACACCGATGCCTCTACCTTGTGCCAGTCATTACACTGGCTACCCATCCATTCCAGAATTCAGTATAAACTTATTACCCTCACCCACAAAGCCCTCCATGGCTCAGCACCACCCTACATCTCCTCCCTTGTTTCAGTATACCACCCTACCCGCGCCCTCCGTTCTGCTGATGACCTGAGTTTAGTATCCTCAATAGTCAGAACCTCCCACTCCCGTCTCCAAGACTTTACATGTGCTGCGCCAATTCTTTGGAATGCACTTCCCAGGTCAATACGATTAGTCCCCAATCCCCACAATTTTAAGCGTGTCCTGAAAACGCATTTATTCAGACTGGCCTATCGCCTCAACACATTAACCTAACCTATCCCTGTGTGGCAGAGCCAAAAGTTTTACCATAACCAGGTTCCCAGCATCATGTTCCCACATGCTTTATGCATCCATTAGCCCTCTGTGTCTGTACTGTTACACACTTAACATTATGGCTGGTCCATACAATCAGGGCAACTGTTACCACCCACCTTTCGTGTCTACTTCTTTCCTCATAGACTGTAAGCTTGCGAGCAGGGCCCTCACTCCTCTTGGTATTTGTTATAATCTACTGTATGTGATTATTGTTATGCTGTAATGTCTATTGTCTGTACAAATCCCCTCTGAAATGTAAAGTGCTGCGGAATATGTCGGCGCTATAAAAATAAAATTTATTATTATTATTAGTCCTCTAGTAATAATCTCCCGTTGATCAAACAGACTTTATAAAAACTCCAGTAAGCGACACGGTAAGTGACAGACGGCTGGAATCAGGGGCTCTGTCTCTACATTATGCTGCTCTCATATTTGGTGGCACAAATCTGCTGACAGATTCCCTTTATTGCAATTGAACACAACAAAGATGCATATTTAGCACTTACGCTTGTGAAATTTGAAGCGGGTAACACGCCATGTTCGAATAAATGGCATTCACATTCTGCACAATTTGGGTGTAGAAATGGATCTATAGCATGGATATTCACAGTGGATTTGACCCTTTTCAATGCAAAGGGATATAAACCACATTTTACTTCTATAGATCGCACAAAGCAAATGGCTGTAAAATCCTTTTACGAATAAAGTATTGGATTTCGTGATTACGTGTTTTCAGTGGATTAAATGAGAAACAGTGTTGTGAGAGGGTAGACAGAGGTTCCGTGCATAAAACATTGGTGCTCCTGACTGTTCTGGAGCGTCTTTGGTACAGCGAAGTAAGGGGCTCGACGTTAAATAATGGCTTCTAAGGATAAAATATGGCAATTGCTCACCTTTATCCATTAACACAGGAGACATAGAGGACAGGTCACTGAACTAGAGGAGAAAAAGAAAATATATGCATCTTTAATTTCTTAAATAAAAAAAAAAGAAAAACCACCTAAAAATTGTAAGTAATAAATCCAGTGTTACTTTTCTAGTGTGCATTTTACTCAGTGCACATTCTTAGGATATGTGCACACGCTGCGGATTGGTCTGCGGAATCGCAGGTAAAACCACCTGCGGTTTTCCCCTGCGGTTTATCACCTCTACAATGGAGGAGATGGTAAACCGCAGCAGAATCCGCAGAAAAGAATTGACATGTCATTTCTTTCTGCGGATTCAAAACCGCAGCTTTTCCGCAGCTTAAAATCCGCAGCATGTGCACAGCAGATTGTAAATCACAGACTAACATGCTACTGTACACTGTCTGCAGAACTGCTGCAGATCCGCAGCGGCCAAAACCGCACCGGATCCGCAGCAAAAACCGCAGCGTGTGCACATAGCCTCAGATCTACCTGTCGAGTTCAAAATAGAAATATAGTGGATAAGCCACTAGCTACACCACATTTCTCACTAATATTTTTTATTTGGGAGGGGGCTAAATAAATAAATTAAAAAAAAAAAAAACTATGGGACAATAACTATTTTTTTTTCATTGGGAGCTGTATTGAAGGATGAAATCTACAAGTGTTTCTCACTAAATTAGACTATCATGAAAACGTTTAATTTATTTCAGTTCTTTCAATGCAAAAAGTAAAACTTATATATTACCGCCGTAATGACCCCAGATTTTTCGGTTTTGCGTTTTTCGCTCTCCTTCTTCCCAGAGCCATACCTTTTTTACTTTTCCGTCAATATGGTCATGTGAGGCCTTATTATTTTGTGCAGGATGAATTGTAATTTTGAAAGACACTATTGATTTACCATGTCGTGTACTCAAAAACAGGAAAAAAATTCCAAGTGCGGAGAAAATGCAAAACAAAAAAAAGTGCAATCTCACACGCTTTTGTTTGGCTTTCTGGCTAGGTTCACTAAATGCTAAAACTGACCTGCCATAATGATTCTCCAGGTCATTACGAGTTTATAGACACCAAACATGTCTAGGTTCTTTTTTTATCCAAGTGGCGAAAAAAAAAAAAAAATCCAAAATTTGTTAGAAAAAAAAAAAAAAAAAAATTGCACCATTTTCTAATACCCGTACAGTCTCTATTTTTCGTGATCTCGTGTTGGGTGAGGGCTTATTTTTTGCGCGCCGAGCTGACGTTTTTAAGGATACCATTTATTTGTTGATACGATCTTTTGACTGCCCGTTATAGCATTTTAATGCAATGTCTCAGCGACCAAAAATGTAATTCTGGCGTTCTGATTTTTTTCCTCCCTACGCCGTTTAGCGATCAGGTTAATCC
This sequence comes from Dendrobates tinctorius, assembly GCF_039654945.1. Classification (NCBI taxonomy): domain Eukaryota; kingdom Metazoa; phylum Chordata; class Amphibia; order Anura; family Dendrobatidae; genus Dendrobates; species Dendrobates tinctorius. The sequence continues at coordinate 87,179,145 of NW_027361679.1, read as the reverse complement.
TTTTTTTAATGATAGATCGGGCGATTCTGAAGGTGGCGATACACATATTGGGTATGATTTTTTTTTTTTTTTAATTGTTTTGAATGGGGCAAAAGGGGGGGCGATTTAAACGTTTGTATTTTTTTTCATATTTTTAAAAACATTTTTTTTTAAATTTTGGCATGCTTCAATAGCCTCCATGTGAAACTGCCATAGCTTGATCAGCTCTGCTACACAGAGTAGATGCTCCGATCGCCTATATGTAGCAGAATGACAGCATTGCTATAAGTGTCGACCACAGGGTGGCACTCATAGCAATCCAGCATCAGCAACCATGGAGGTTTCAAGAAGACCTCTGTTGTTATGAAAACGCATCGCTGACCCTCGATCACGTGACTTGGGTCAGTGATGTGCGTATTTCCGGCCCGGCGGCCGGAAGCGCTTGTTAAATGCAACTGTCAGCGTTTGACAGCAGCATTTAGCTAGTTAATATCGACCTAATAATAATTCCACCTGCGCCTATTGTGGGCACATGTCAGCCGTTCAAAACAGCTGTTATGTCCTGGCTTTAATGCGGGCTCACCGCCGGAGCCCTCATCAAAGCGGGGGATCTGACATCGGACGTACTATTGCGTCCGAGGTCAGAAAGGAGTTAACTAGAGACATTACAAACAGCAATCTATTTCAAGTGTTATTTCTGTTAATGTTGATTATGACTTACAGCCAATGAAAACCCAAAGTCATTCACAAAAAACACCTGCAAAGGTTTCTTAAGTGATTAAAAAGATCCCTTAGTCTATTTTGGTAGGCTCCATAATCATGGGGAAGATTGTGAGTCATTGACACACTCCACAATCAGGGTATGCCACAAAAGATCATTGCTAAAGAAGCTGGCTGTTCACAGAGTGCTGTATCCAAGCATATTAATGGAAAGTTGAGTGGAAGGAAAAAGTGTGGTAGAAATATGTGCACAAGCAACCAGGATAACCACAGCCTTGAAAGGATTGTTAAGAAAAGGTCATTCAAAAATTTGGGGGGAGATTCACAAGGAGTGGACTGCTGCTGGCGTCAATGCTTCAAGAGCCACCACTGTTGTGAATTCCCTGGCTCAGACTTCTGAGCCGAAGCTCCCTCTGCTCCCTCCGGTGGTTACTGGAGGTAGTGGAGCTGTCCAGATTGACAGAGGTTTGCAACCTGATGATGATGATGACTGGAGGTCTGGGGTTACTGATTGGAGTATTTGAGTCTGCAGACTTCCTTCAATCCCTGCTGGTGATTGCTTTCCTGTGCATTCTGAGGTCTGATGTCTCCTGACCTGATCCTGCATTGATCAGCTAAGTGCTCATTTGCTAACCCTTTGCATCTGATCTGTTTTTGTCTCTCTTTGCTTGTTGTGCGGGTTCAGCATGCTCCTCTGGGGGTCGTGCTGGACCACCGCTCCATATGTTACAGCCTGTGTCAGTTTGTTCAGTCCCCTGTTATATTGGTCTCTTTTGCTTTGCTTCTAGTTCATACCAGAGTGCTGATATAGTGGGGGCGAAGTCGTGTGACTTCAGTGTTTTTTTGTACATTAGATGTGTTGGATTTTTCAGGGTTTTTGCGTGATTGCAGACAGTGTCTTTCCTATCTAGTCAGTTTGGGCCCCATCATTTGCTCAGTCTATTTTTCTGCCTGCGTTTGTGTTTCATCTTGTCTCACCGACAATATGTTTGGGAGCTATTTATTCCTTTTGGGGTCTGCTCTGGGGCAGTTTAGATTTCACATTTCTTGCTTTAGGCTTAGTTAGCTCTCCGGCTGTGCCGAGGCATCTAGGGCATCGTAGATACGCTCCACGGCTACTGCTAGTTGTGTGGATAGGATCAGGAGTCTGCAATCCGCTTAGTTACCAACCTCTCTGGTTTTCTGGTGGCTTAGCCTGTTCCTGCCATCCTCCTTGGTGACCCATTCATAACACACCACACACAGACTTATCCAGGACATGGGCTACAAGTGTCGCATTCCTTGTGTCAAGCCACTCATGACCAATAGACAACGCCAGAAGCGTCTTACCTGGACCAAGGAGAAAAAAAATGGACTGCTGCTCAGTGGTCCAAAGTGTTTTCAGATGAAAGTACATTTTGCATTTCATTTGTAAATCAAGGTCCCAGAGTCTGGGGGAAGAGCGGAGAGGCCACAATCCAAGCTGCTTGAGGTCTAGTGTGAAGTTTCCACAATCAGTGATGGTTTGGGGAGCCATGTCATCTGCTGGTGTAGGTCAACTGTTTTATCAAGACCAAAGTCAGCGCAGCCATCTACCAAGAAATTTTAGAGCACTTCATGCTTCCCTCTGCTGACAAGCTTTTTGGAGATGGAAATTTAATTCTTCAGCAGGACTTGGCACCTGTGTACACTGCCAAAAGTACCAATACCTGGTTTATAAACAACAATATCACTGTGCTTGATTGGCCTGCAAACTCGCCTGACCTTAACCCCATAGAGAATCTATGGTGTATTGTCAAGAGGAAGATCAGAGACACCAGACCAACCAATGCAGACGAGCTGAAGGCTGCTATCAAAGCGACCTGGGCTTCCATAACTCCTCAGCAGTGCCAGAGGGTGATCGCCTCCATGACACGCCACATTGATGCAAAAGGAGCCCTGACCCAGTATTGAGCGCATTTACTGAACATACATTTCAGTAGGCCAACATTTCGGATTTTAAAATCACTTTTCAAGCTGGTGTTATAAAGTATTCTAATTTACTGAGATAATGAATTTTGGGTTTTCATTGGCTGTAAGCCATAATCATCAATATTAACAGAAATAAACACCTGCAATATATCACTCTGTTTGTAATGACTCTATATAATATGAGTTTCACTTTTTGTATTGAAGAACTGAAATAAAATTAAATTTTTGATGATATTCTAATTTAGTGAGAAGCATTTGTATCAGTAAGCAACTCGGCTTGTAATACCATGGGATCTATTAACCTACCTCTCCCATTACTGCAATAGGTGTCTCGCCGGTCGCTTGAGCCACTCTGTGTTCCACCAAGTAAAACATGTATTCATCATAAAGTAATCGAATTAGATGAAAGGACCCAAAACTGGCAGCACTACGCAAGGTGAGGTCCCGGATTACCATTGAGCTGTGAAGAAAGAGAAAAATTGTGTAAAGTAAGGGAATTATTAGAAATAACTACTGTATCAATAGTTCTAAAAGGTTTTCTCATGTCTTCACAAGCAAGAACGTACCTGTAGAAGGACCACTTTAGGAGGAACTGCCTTGCAGCTTTGGGGAAGCTGGTACTCCCTTCATGTGGCTTCAGCACTTGGGTGACCACATTATCGAGCCAACTTGCCCACTGGTCTAATGAACTCTGCTGCTGAAGCGTTAACTTGAAATCCTGCTCCAGCTTTTGGACCATGCCTTCCTCACACTGGCACACCCAGGATGCTTGTTCCTGTCGTCACCAATAAAAATGGCTAGTTAATAAATGCACAGCATTAAATCTTTTCCAAGACTAGCAACTTCTCCTACATTTACCTGAACATTGGCAAAGTCCACTCGATTGAGATCACTAAGCATCTGATTAATTTGTGACGTGTTCTGTAACACGGCCCGGGCTGCTTGGGCCAGGTGATTTAAGGACGTGTACCGACGCAGGGTCTGAGCAAATGCACTAACAACTCCAACCTGAAAAAATTAAAAACACTGAAAGCTAACATAGCATATACATTCAACCAAAGGAAAAGGGCAAGATTATTGAATTGGGGGGGGGGGGGGGGGGGAAGGAGGATAATAAAGACACTAACATTTATTTTAAAGAGGTTGTCCACTACACTAACTCAGTTACTGTTTTTGTCATAAATGCCTAAGGATAATGCTCTTAAAGATCCCCTTATACAGTTTGTCAATTTTCACATTTTGTACTTTTCTGCTTAGCAGAAATCGTGCAAGAACACAGAAAGCTAATCACAGCCATCACTTCTTCCTCTTTAGGCTTTTCTGCTGCCTTGTGACTACATTTCCCATCAGCCCTTGTGCTGGACTTCAGTCAGCAGTGAGCACACCCCCTGTAACGCCACTCCCGCCAGCTTCAGTCCTAGCAAGCCACGGATACAGTGAATGAAGTAACACAAAGCACCAGCCTTGGCAATATAGAGTAACACACACAGTATTTTGCAGACACACCAGACCATAAGACGCACTCCAAATTTTGAAGAAACAACTAGGGAAAACGTCTTATTGTCCCATTTTATGGCAGCTTATATGGGTGTCGACGACGGTGCGGTGTCACAGGAGGCAGGGTCACTGCTTCAGGAGTCCGGCGGCAGCAGCTAGGCAATGCAGCGGGTCACGGGCTCCCAATATCTAAATTTGCCTATACATCGCCTCCGGCAGCCTTTTTCCTGAAGCCCACCGCAAGGGAACTCAATGGGAACGAGACTCTGCTCAGCATCAGCATCTTAAAAAGGCCCAAAGCCCACAGCATCGCCCCACTCCTGCTGGCCTCCTATAGCAGGGACCCTGGCTCCTGTGATCATGCTCCCCCCGCCTCCCCTCCCAGCTACCTTCGGATTATAAGAAACGCCCCGAGTTCCTCCCAAATTTGTCTTATAATCCAAAAAATATGTTGTATACTGTGGGGGAAATAACCAAGGAAAATATTGTGTCAGCTCACCAAACCGTAGCAAATGCGAAGTCAGGAGGAATGCAATCAATCCTGGGCGGTGCAGGGAACTTGGATTCCGGAAAATCTTGTAGGCACAATACTCAGGAGGTGTTCCAGCAACTTCGACCAAAGGATGGTTAAAATCCAAAGACTTTATTCCAAAAACTTGATTAAAAACAGAATAGATACATAAAAAACATATGGTTCACCATTGTGACAGACGCTTACGCGTTTCGGACTGGAGGGTCCTTACTCATAGCTTAACATCTTACAAATAAACATATACCTATATACACTTGCTGGCTGAGGTAAAGTGGGAGGGAAAAAAAAAAAAAATGGGCGGAGGTCCACAATAGTAGGAAGGGAGGATTTTCTCCACCATACCATAAAGCATTGAATCTGAACATGGAGGAAATCACCACATCATCTTAAAAATATATATATATATATATATATATATATATATATATATATATATATATATATATATATATATATATATATATATGTATATATATATATATACATACACATACCATAAAGCATTGAATCTGAACATGGAGGAAATCACCACATCATCTTAATTATATATATATATATATATATATATATATATATATATATATATATGTATGTATGTATGTATGTATGTAAAGATCAGATTTTAAATTCATGCCTGCGGGATATCGTGTTTTTAACTTAAAAATCCACATTGCTTCTTTACGCTGCAATTCCTTTTTTCTATCACCTCCCATCTTGGGGTTTGGGACAGTTTCTATTATATTAACCCTACAAGTACTGACATCTCCTCCATGTACAGAAATAAAATGCTGAGAGGCTCCCGAAGGACTCCTTGTAGTTTTATTACATGAATCATAAAGATGTTCAGAAATCCTTTTGCGAAGAGGACGTGTGGTGTTACCCACATATTGAATACAGCATGTTTCACATGTTATTAAATAAATGACATATGTGGAACTACAGTTGGCAAACATATTTATAACATGTTCATTTTTTGTAACTGTGGACTTAAATGTAGACGTATTATACATGTATTTACATAAACCACATGATCTTGTTCCACAACGATAGCTACCAGAGACAGATAACCAGCTTGAATTATTTTCTGATGAAAAACGCAAAGTGTGATCACTGGGGGACAAAATATTCGCAATTGTAGTTCCTTTTTTAGGAATAAAATTGCAGCCTTTATCCAATATAGTTCTCAAAGTTGGATCCACCCGTAAAAATAGGTAGATTTGATTTACGGGCGGCACGGTGGCTCAGTGGTTAGCCCGTAAATTTGAATCCCACCAAGGACAACATCTGCAAGGAGTTTGTATGTTCTCCCCGTGTTTGCGTGGGTTTCCTCCCACATTCTAAAGACATACTGATAGGGAATATAGATTGTGAGCCCCATCGGGGACAGTGATGATAATGTGTGCAAATTGTAAAGCGCTGCGGAATATGTTAGCGCTATATAAAAATAAAGATTTATTATTTAATAATTTCCGTTATTTGATTAAATTGATCACTATATTTAGTAATAAAAACTGGTTTCTCCTGAAAATTACTAAATTTTGATTTTATTTCCAAATAATCATCTCTTGTTTTTCTTTCTGCTACAATTTTACCCCTATTAATTTGATGCTTGCATTAACCTCTAGTCTTTAATCGTTCATCAATTACTTCACATTCCTGTCTGTAAAATGAATCAGTTGTGCAGCACCTCTTGGCACGCACAAAGTCACCTACTGGGAGATTATTAATGACTTGTTTGGGATGGTTGCTGCTAGCATGCAACAAGGAATTACCTGATTGCGGTTTTCTATATAAACATACTTCAACCCTAAAATCTGCTTCATTTCCAATCAACATCATGTCAAGAAAAGCAATTCGTTCCTTATTCATATGATATGTAAATTTTAAATTATGATTATTAATATTAAGGAATTTTATGAATTCTTTTATATTATCTGGATCACCCTTCCATATTATTATCAGATCATCAATAAATCTTCTAAAAAATTCTATATGATCCATAAAAATATTTTCCTGACCATAAATTTTTTCTTCCTCCCACCAAGTAACAAATATATTTGCAAGCGATGGGGAAAATTTCGCCCCCATCGCACATCCTTGTAATTGAAGGAACAAATTGCTTTTCCTTTTGAACATAAAATAGTTGTTTAACAAAAATTCAGTTACAGATAAAATAAATTGCTGCAATTCCACACTGTATTTAGTATATTTAAGCAACTGATCCTGAAGTGCACGAATAGCTAGATGATGAGGTATAGATGAATACAGTGTAGCAATATCTGCAGTAACCCATGTATAATTACTATTCCACTTAATGTTCTTCATTACACGTAACACATGTTTGCTGTCCTTGATATAGCTAGGTGATCTCAATACTAGAGGTTGAAGTCATGCATCCAACCAATCCCCCAAATTCTCCAATAATGACCCTATTCCAGAGAAAACAGGCCGCATAGGTGGGGGAAATACCCCCTTATGAACCTTGGGCAAGGCATGAAAAAGAGGAATTTTGGGGAAAGGTGGATTCATAAATTCCAATTGCTGACTAGTAAAAAAACCCATCAAATGTCCTTCTTCCAAAATTTTCATTAAAAGAACTCTTATCTCCTCTGTAGGATCCTTCAATAACGGCTTGTACACAACACTGTCTTGAAGCAACTTATGCACTTCATGTTCATAAAGACCAGTATCCCAGTATAGTAGTAGATCCACCTTTATCTGAATTTTTTATAACAATGTTAGAATTTTTCTTCAATTCCTCCAATGCATTTTTTTGTTTTTTTGTTAAGTTTTTTTATTATTCTGATTTGTAATTTCCGATGCCAGTTTGGTAAGTTCACTTTCCACCACTATTTGAAATTCCTCCATCACTGTGCTACGTGACTGCACTGGGTAATAAGTAGGATTGGGAACCCTGTTTCCAAACAGACGGTCATTTATGTCCAAAAAATTTTTTTCCTCCTCTGACATTTCATACAATTTTTTTTAAAATAATCTGGTCTGAAAAAGATTTTTCTGAATATTCATTCACAGGTGGAATCTCATCTTGGACAGTATGAATAGAGTCTTGTTCATCAAAAAAATGTTTCTTTATTGTTAAACCTCTGATAAATTTATTCATGTCCAGAATTGTGTCAAAAAGATTAAACTGTTTATTTGGGACAAAACCCAATCCTTTCTCCAGAACTTCCACCTGTGCATCTGATAAAATTGTGGCTGACAGGTTTAGAACTGTTTGTTCCTCTTTTGGTAGTGCCTGGTGTAGTAATTTCGTCTTACGATATTTTCGCCCTGCCCGCCTCCGTTTTTTCTTGATGACAATCCTTTCTGTGAATCCAAGTTTTTTGTCAGGATAGAACTAGTAGTCGCTGCCTGTTCTTCTATGTCTACATCAGACTCATCAGTACACCCATCTGTATTATCAGTAGACGAAAAACTCACGTCTTTGTGATTTATACCGCTTTCGAAAACTACTGTTCAGGGTATTATTTCTATTGAATGTTTTCCAACTGTAGACCACATTTTCATCATAATCTCTAGTGTCTCTTTTTTCCTTTTTACAATGTACTCTTCCAGCATATTTAGATTTCGTTTTCTCAAATTGTATTAATTCAGTTTCAATATCTTTGATTTTTTTATCCAAAACGGAAACTTTTTCTTCCTCATACTGGATAATAAGGGACATTAATTTTATGGAACAATCTGACAAAATGTTATTCCACTTGTCAGAAAATGAGACATCAAATTGAACTGTGGAGCGTTTATTCAATCTTAGACCTCTAGGGATCATTTCATGACCTATATAGTTTTGCAAAGTGGTCAGATCCCACCACGTTTTTAATCTAATAATCATTTGTTTTTCCAATTCTGATATTGATTTTTCAATATTGTCATGATCTCTCAAATCCACTCTATTTGTTCTAGAAAAAACAGCAGCGGCCTTATTATGTCTATCCGCATTTTTTATTGAAAAAAAATTCTGAATCTTTAAGGCTGTGTGCACACGTAGCGATTTTTAAGCGTTTTTGCAGCGATTTTCGGCGCGAAAACGCTTAAAAATCGTGTACAGAACGCCCCCCATGCATTCCTATGGCATTCCGTACATGCTGTGCTAATGCTGCGCTTTTTTCCACGGCGGAATCGCATCGCGGAAAAAAATCGCAGCATGCTCATTCTTTGTGCGGAATCGCAAAGAATTGCCGCGATTCCGCACCCATAGGAATGCATGAGAATCGCTTACTTCCCGCATGTGGCTATGCCCACCATGCGGAAAGTTAAGCGTCTCATGTGCGGTTGGTACCCACGGTGTGGAGGAGAGGAGACTGTCCTCCAGGCCCTGGGTACCATACCCCTATAAAAAAAAAGATCGGTGTATATTTACCTTCCGTCGTCCCGCGATGCATTCCCGGCCTAAGCGTTCCCAGTAATGCCTTGCGGCAAGGTCCTGTGATGACGTGGTCTCGTGAGATCGCTATAGCAACGCGAGACTACATCATCACAGGTCTCGCAAGGCATTGCTGGGAACGCTGAGGCCCGGGATGGCAGCGTGGGACGCCGGAAGGTAAATATACCCCAATTTTTTTTATTTTTTTTAGCATTTTAACATTCTATCTTTTACTATTGATGCCGCATAGGCGGCCTCAATAGTAAAAACCTGGTCACACTTGTCAAACACTATGTTTGACGAGTGTGACCAACCTGTCAATCACTTTCCAAGCGATGCTTCAAATCGCTTGGAAAGTGCATGAATATCGCACGCGAAAATCGTGGCAAAATCGCAATCATAATCGCGGTGAAATCGCGCGGAAAAAACGCGCGATTTCTGGGAAGGAGTCCGGTTTTTAGTAAGCGTTTTAAAACGCTACGTGTGCACATAGCCTAAAGGACACTTCACCTTCAGCCATATTATATAAATAGTCTTTATCTTAAGAAAATGAACTGTTCACTCCAGAAAAAATTATTGTAATGTTTATATAGAAAACCGCAATCAGGTAATTCCTTGTTGCATGCTAGCAGCAACCATCCCAAACAAGTCATTAATAATCTCCCAGTAGGTGACTTTGTGCGTGCCAAGAGGTGCTGCACAACTGATTCATTTTACAGACAGGAATGTGAAATAATTGACGAACGATTAAAGACTAGAGGTTAATGCAAGCATCAAATTAATAGGGGTAAAATTGTGGCAGAAAGAAAAACAAGAGATGATTATTTGGTAATAAAATCAAAATTTAGTAATTTTCAGGAGAAACCAGCTTTTATTACTAAATATAGTGATCAATTTAATCAAATAACGGAAATTATTAAATCAAATCTACCTATTTTACGGGTGGATCCAACTTTGAGAACTATATTGGATAAAGGCTGCAATTTTATTCCTAAAAAAGGAACTACAATTGCGAATATTTTGTCCCCCAGTGATCACACTTTGCGTTTTTCATCAGAAAATAATTCTAGTTGGTTATCTGTCTCTGGTAGCTATCGTTGTGGAAGAAGATCATGTGGTTTATGTAAATACATGTATAATAAGTCTACATTTAAGTCCACAGTTACAAAAAATGAACATGTTATAAATATGTTTGCCAACTGTAGTTCCACATATGTTATTTATTTAATAACATGTGAAACATGCAACATGCTGCATTCAATATGTGGGCAACACCACACGTCCTCTTCGCAAAAGGATTTCTGAACATCTTTATGATTCATGTAATAAAACTACGAGTCCCTCGGGAGCCTCTCAGCATTTTATTTCTGTACATGGAGATGTCAGTACTTGTAGGGTTAATATAATAGAAACTGTCCGAAACCCCAAGAGGGGAGGTGATAGAAAAAAGGAATTGCAGCGTAAAGAAGCAATGTGGATTTTTAAGTTAAAAAACACAATATCCTGCAGGCATGAATTTAAAATCTGATCTTTATATATATATATATATATATATATATATATATATATATATATATATATATATATATATATATATATATATATATATATATATATATATATATATATATATAATTAAGATGATGTGGTGATTTCCTCCATGTTCAGATTCAATGCTTTATGGTATGGTGGAGAAAATCCTCCCTTCCTACTATTGTGGACTTCCGCCCATTTTTTTTTTTTTCCCTCCCACTTTACTTCAGCCAGCAAGTGTATATAGGTATATGTTTATTTGTAAGATGTTAAGCTATGAGTAAGGACCCTCCAGTCCGAAACGCGTAAGCGTCTGTCACAATGGTGAACCATATGTTTTTTATGTATCTATTCTGTTTTTAATCAAGTTTTTGGAATAAAGTCTTTTGATTTTAACCATCCTTTGGTCGAAGTTGCTGGAACACCTCCTGAGTATTGTGGGGGAAATAAGTATTTGATCCCTTCCTGATTTTGTAAGTTTTCCCACTGACAAAGACATGAACAGTATAATTTTAAAGGTAGGTTAATTTTAACATTGAGAGATAGAATATCAAAAATAAAATCCAAGAAATCACATTGAATAAATGATATACATTTATTTGCATTTTGCAGTGAGAAAACAGGATTTTTTGTTGCTTACCGTAAAATCTGTTTCTCTGAGCCTTCATTGGGGGACCCAGAAACCATGGGTGTATGCTGCTGCCACTAGGAGGCTGACACTATGCAAATAAAAAAGTTAGCTCCTCCTCCGCAGTGTACACCCCACCGACAGGAAGTAGGATGTTCAGTTAGTGAGAAACCAGTAGGAGAAGTAATCTGTAACGAGATAAAAACCACAGAAAACACAAATCCATACTGTAACAATATACAGTAAACTGTGCTGTTCAACTTGGGAGGGTGCTGTGTCCCCCAATGAAGGCTCAGAGAAACAGATTTTACGGTAAGCAACAAAAAATCCTGTTTTCTCTCTCGCTTCATTGGGGGACACAGAAACCATGGGACGTCCCAAAGAAGTCCCCAAGGGGAGGGAACAGCAAACAACTCCAATCGGGACAAGGAAGTCACCCTCGTCACCTGCAAGGTCACCTGCGAGGTATTTTCACCCCGACCGCCACTTGCCGAAGCTAGGCATGGGCTCTGAAAAACCTCATGGACCTGTGGAGGACAAATGACCGTACTGCAGAGGAGCCAGACGTAGGCCCAAAGAGTACCGCCAGGAGGACACACACTGCCCGGGCAGTGTGCGTCGTACTGAAAAGAACGCAGTCCCTCCTGGGCCGGCAACCCTACTAATGTCGACCAGATTCCGCGAGCAGACGCTGACCTGGAGGCCAGAGGATTACTATACCTCAAGCCCGAGGTTGATAAGTACCGTTGCTGTGGTCAGGTAGCCTGATGAGAGCACGCCACGAAGGGAAAATTCGAGGCGGATGAAAAAGAATTTAGAGATGTAGAGTGGACCCTTGACCCACAGGAAGTGTACCACAGCTGCTATAGAGTCTGTGAGGCCCTAGGAGTGGTGGAGAGCCTGAAAGGGAAGGCTACCAACAGAAAAGGAAAATGAACCCGTACGTTGCGAAAGCAGATATCGCCAAAGCCCTGAAGGAATCAGAACCTGGATAAGAGCTTCATGGAACAATCATGCGATTCGCAGGAGGCAAATGCTGAACGAAGAAAAATTTCCTCCTGAGAAAAAGGATGGACTCAATCCTAGATCCCGAAAAGGCACGCTGAGGAAAATGCGCTGAAGAACGACGAGGTTCAGCCTGAGGAAGGAGAGCGCTTGTCCTTCCGGTGACCTTCTCAATAATTAAGCGATTGGAGCTACCCGGAAGAAACGAGAAGCTGGTGAGGGACTTGTTTGGAGATAATTTCGCTCGTGAAACCGAAAGCCAAATGAACCCCTAGACGGGAATGATGAGGCGAAAACCCATGTTTCCATGCAAGAGAAAATTTTTGGACAGTGAGGACGATCAAATCTTCTGACCAGTCCCCAGCAAGAATGCTCTGATGAGCGAGCTAGGCCACGTGTCTACAGAACTTTGTAACACGAGTGGAGACTAAGGCAGGACACGATAAAGCGGCGGATGGTTTCAAGGTTGACCTTGCCAACTACTGTGTGAATTTGCCATGGAATCTGAGGGATGCACTTCTGGGACAGGAAGGACCGTAGTAGTGGGAGACTTGGAACCGGAGGGTTCGTAGTCACAGAAGTAGAGATATATACTAAGGCGCCCTCTTGTTTGGAAATGGCTGAAGGCCGTTCTGTGAGAAAATGACAAGGCCTGAGAACAGGCCACTGAGAACCTGCGAAAGAGCCAAACACTGAAAACATACTGAATGGAACCAGGGGATAATCTGGATCTCATCGCCGCGATGTAGGCTCAGGATGGCTATGAAGAGACAACTGATTGCTCCACAAAGGAGATAGAACGGAGACTACTGGATGACTGAGATCCAAAAGGGAGATAAATCCAGAATCCCGGGATGAGTGTGGATATGGACAAAAATAGTGTAGCTGGACTTAGAAAAGTGATTAGTCGAGCAAGGAAAGTTCATGCAAAACATGGAGTATGATAACTGTAAGAAAAGTTGGCTCTAGGTAAATCAAATAGACACCAGAAGACAACTAGGCTGACGAAAGGCAGGTGAATTTGTAGGACGATGTAAATGACCGAATCCATCCTGGATCCTCTGGAGCAGGGAGGGGATTACGGTGTGTAGACCCGCTAGCCTAAGTCTAAGACAAAACGCGCCTGAGGATAACAGTGAAAAGATACAATACTAGCCGAAGGAAGAAACGCGTTATCACCAGACTCATTCTTGGATCCAGGACTGGAACAGCTTTTTACCCCGGTCGATGCTTGCGCAGAGTTAGATCCCACTCCTGTCTGAGGTGGGATACTTTTTCCCGGTCACGGTCAGAAGTCACATGTCTGAGCTGCTGGAGGCTTTACTCGGCGTCTGTAAGTAAGAATAGGTAAATTCCAACAGATAAGGAGCTTATGGTAGTGTGGTAGCTCGAAGGCCCCTAAAGCAGGCTAGAACTTATAAACTACTATTTGCCAAACATCAAAGATAGACGGAACACACCGGCAGTAAAGATGGCTTCTGGACAGTACAGTAAACTGATCAGTAGATGGCAAAAACTCCTGTGGAGCAACTCACACTTAGGGTACAGAACATGCCGCAGTAAAAGCACGACCATCAGTACCTGACACGAGAGAGTCTGACCCACCTGAAGGTGGAGTATCCAGATATGTTGCTACCAAGATCCGCACTGTGGGACAGAGATCCGTTCTGTTTGGACATAGTAGTGGTTACGTTTAACTGTTAACAAACCACAGATGTTATTGACAATGAAATATGTAGCCGAGAGGTGTCTTTGACTCACCTGAAAGCGACTTGTAACCGCGGCTGTAGCCCGCTATGAGCAATAAATGCCGGCACCTCACCTCGAGTGACGATTAGACGGGAGCTTAGGCAAAAGCTGCAAAAGACCGTGAGGAACGTGAGAGAGGACGCTTCTGACTCACCAGAAAACAGGACAGTATAGCCTGATTGGTATAGTTGATGGCCTCGGGTACGTTTGAGTTACCAGAGAGATGGCATGTCTGATAGAGGACTATTCAAGTGCTCGATAAGGGATAGAGTACTGCTGCAATAGAACGCGAGGAACCTGAAGGCGAGAGCGTCTGACTCACCTGAATACGGTACAGAACACCAGTACCACTGAAGCAGTCAACCCCAGACACATCTCCACAGTAATACGGCCGTTTGAACTACTGTACCTGGTAGGTGATGCGTCTGAAGCCTGGATAGCGGATATAGCCCAGCTGCAATCGGCTCTAAGTATCCTGAGTACAAATCAGCTTGGAGAGAACCCGGAGAAGGGTATAGGAGACGGCCATTTCTGAGTTGCGGGGAAGTCTAGGCCTGGATACCTGACATTAGGCAGAATAACAGCTTGTGTGTTGCGGTCTAGGCCGGAATACCTGACGGCATTAGGCCGAATAACGGCTTCTGGCTGCGGTCTAGGTCTGAAAACCTGACGGCATTAGGCAGAATAACGGCTTCTGTGATGCGGTCTAGGTCTGGGTACCTGACGGCATTAGGCAGAATAATGGCTTCTGTATTGCGGTATAGGACTGGGTACCTGACGACATTAGGCAGAATAATGGCTTCTGTGTTGCGGTCTAGGTCTGGATACCTGACGGCATTAGGCAGAATAACGGCTTCTGTGTTGCCGTCTAGGTCAGGATACCTGACGAAATCAGGTAGAATAATGGCTTCTGTATTGCGGTATAGGACTGGGTACCTGACGACATTAGGCAGAATAATGGCTTCTGTGTTGCGGTCTAGGTCTGGATACCTGACGGCATTAGGCAGAATAACGGCTTCTGTGTTGCGGTCTAGGTCTGGATACCCGACGACATCAGGTAGAATAATGGCTTCACGCGTAGTAAGCCGTGCCACGAAGTCTGTAGTAAAGTAGATTCTGACCAGTCAATTCTTCTGACGGTAGAACAGTAGGCTTTGGATCAGAAAGAGACGAAACACCACTCTCTGGTGTGCGCCATGGTTCCAACTTCTGGAACAGCGAGTTGTGGTCAGCTTCTCTATCCACTGAGCCACAGCAGACAATTGCCAGATAACATGGACTTCTATTAAGCTAGAAGTCCGGCCCAAACACTGGAGACGTGAAGAGAAAGAAGCAGCACCTTGTTCTGCTTATAGCAGTATGAATCCAGCGTCCGGAGGGGACTGCAGAAAATTGAAGGACGAGTGCCTGTGAGCTGTAGATATTGGAGTAGTTGCTATGCCAGGACCCCAACGTCTTTATGTGAAGCAATGGTTGAGACTTGCTCTGCTGAAAATCAAGGCACCTATCCGTAATGGCCGAAAAACACAACAACCGTGTGACAAAATCAGATCTCCGACAGACATACTGATGCACTAGAGACTGCGCGGCAGAAGATTACAATTATGCCAGTAAAATACACGACTCTAGAGTACTATTACGTCTGTGACTGTACAGCTCTAGAGTACAGTTACTTCGAGACCGTACGGCTCCAGAAAAACCATCAAGTTAGTGACTGTACGGCTCCAGAGACTGTACGACCGGGTCAACTGTGGGCTCCTGGACGGTGGGAGAGGACCACAGTGGAGGAATAGGAGGAGAATGAAGTGGCCTAGAGTTAGACATGAGAACAATCCCACTAAGCGCTGCCAGAAGGTTAGGGGACAGGGGAGCAGAGGAGGGGATCAGTCTGCAGTGCAGCTACTTACGGCAGATGTCCTGTAGAAGACTTCATGGCTGTAGAGAGAGACAGGCAGGTCTCATAGCTGGATGCGGCTCCCCTGTACCACAGCCAGAAAATGGCGTCTGCCAGAAGACGCAGGGCAGAACGCACACGCTGTGAGGGCGGCCAGAGACCGGGAAGCCCGCTCTCAGCTAAACGAGGGGCCCAGAGGAGCAATATGGCGGTGGCTCCCGTCCACAGTCTGAGGGTAGCGGGCGGAGCTTGACGCCACACAGGAAGAGGCGAGAGGAGAAACAGGCGGGAAAAAGCCCGCCCAGAGCCGAGAGGAAGGGGGGCGGAGTCAGCGCTGCAACTAGGCCCAAAATGAAGCCGGGACATAGATTACAGCCGGCGGCCGCCGGAGCGGGAGGGGGGCCCGCGGAGGACATACAATAGCGCCAAACGGGTCCCCACAGTGGCACAAACAAAGCGCCATGACGCCGCTTAGACAGGCTGCACGGGGGCACAAAGAACAGGAAGCCTCTGTGTGCCAAAACCCCCTCTCTTCCCCAAAGGATCTGCAAGGCAGTGCTGAGGCCCCCGAAACCAGTCGGAAGGTATGAACTGTGCTAGCCGCCCAAACCACCATCTCTTTGAATAAAGGGTTTTTTTTTTTTTTTTTCTCTTCTTATCCCGTTTTCTTCACCTCTTCAGTAACTGGGGAGAAAAGAGGGAAAGTACCATGTTGCGGGACGTCCGTGTCTCCTCGACCGACAGGCTCTGGTGGGCGAGTGGGTGGGAGAAGTAGGCAGGACCAGGTATTCTTTCTCTTGCGGGATCACCTAAACACGGGTCTGTGTTAGGGATTTGGGGGTCCTGCCGTCCAGACATATGAGGATACGGGGTGGCAGTACACGCCGTACTCAGTCTCTGTGTGGAAGTACAGTAGTGACCATTCACACTGTATCCCTCCGGGAACCTGAAAAGAAAACGACGCACATTGAGGTAGATAAGGGTCTAGTAAAAGACCCGTGTCCACCTCCTACTGACACTAAGCTAAACTGAACATCCTACTTCCTGTCGGTGGGGTGTACACTGTGGAGGAGGAGCTAACTTTATTTGTATAGTGTCAGCCTCCTAGTGGCAGCAGCATACACCCATGGTTTCTGTGTCCCCCAATGAAGCGATAGAGAAATAAGGGTGACAGGACAATTGTGTACAAGATAATTGTGTACGGACTATTGTGTACAGACAATTGTGTACAGGCCAATTGTGTACAATGACAATTGTGTACAAGGCAATTGTGTACAAGGCGATTGCCCTGTACACAATTGTCCTTGTACACAATTGTCCTTGGACACAATTGGCCTGTACACAATTTTCTGTACACAATTGTCCGTACACAATTATCTTGTACACAATTGTCATGGAACCAGAAATAAGTATTTGATCCCTCTGGCAAACAAGACTTAATACTTGGTGGCAAAACCCTTGTTGGCAAGCACCACAGTCAGATGTTTTTTGTAGTTGATGATGAGGTTTGTGCACGTCAGGTGGAATTTTGGTCCACTCCTCTTTGATGATCATCTCTAAGGCCGGTTTCACATGTCCTATTTCCGGTAATGGAAATAACAGTACCGGAGAAATCCGTGTACGTGTTCATTTGTCACATCTGTGTGGCATCCGTGTGCATCATCCATGTGTTATCCGCGTGGATACGTATCAGAGCCTAGTATTCAAACAATTTGTTTCAATTTTAAAGGGAATCTGTCATCCCTTTTTTGAGATATCATATAATGATATAAGTGTGTGTCACATAAGGATTCTCTTAGTACTTTTGCTTCCCCCTGACCCCACACCTTTCATGCATAAATACCTTTTTTTATATTGGTTCAGATGTATGTAAACTGCCACGGTCCGGTCCTCTGGGCGGGGCTTATTCAACTGCTTCCCCCCCTACCTGTCTTGCTTAACACAAGAAATGCGTAGAGCAAGACGGGGGGGGGGGGAAGAGCAGTTGAATAAGCCCCGCCCAGAGGACCGGACAGCAGCAGTTCACATACATCTGAACCGATATAGTAAAGGTATTAATGCATGAAAGGTGCGGGGTCAGGGGGAAGCAAAAGTACTAAGAGAATCCTTATGAGACACACAATTGAATTATATCATTATATGATATCTCAAAAAAGAGGTGACAGATTCCCTTTAACCCTGTGACTTTAAAAACTCACAAGGATGGCACACAGACGCCATCCGTGTACAATACCTGTTTACACAGACCCATTGACTTGTATGGGTCCATGTGATCCATGCAGATGCACAAAAATGGACATGTCGACGTGTGGAGCACACGGACACACGGTCTGTGAGAAAACACTGATATGTGCACATACCAATTCATTTGAATGGGTCTACACTTGTCAGTGTCTCCGGTACGAAAACTGTCACCACACGTACTGGAGACACTGATGTGTGAAAGAGGTCTAAATCATTAAGATTTTGAGGCTGTCACTTGGCAACTCGGAGCTTCATCTCCCTTCAGAAGTTTTCTATGGGATTAAGGTCTGGAGACTGGCTAGGCCACTTCATGACCTTAATGTGCATCTTTTTGAGCCACTTCTTTGTTGCCTTGGCTATATGTTTTGGGTCATTGTATTGCTGGAAGACCCAACCATAATCCATTTTTAATGTCCTAGGGGAGAGGTTGTCACTCAGGATTTTACGGTACATGGCTCAATACATTCTCCCATTGAAGCGGTGAAGTAATCCTGTAGCCTTAGCAGAGAAACACTCCTTTCCACCTCCATGCTTGACAGTAGGGATGGTGTTCTTTGGGTCATAGGCAGCATTTCTCTTCCTCCAAACACGGCGAGATGAGATAATGCCAAAGAGATCAATTTTTGTCTCATCTGACCACAGTACCTTCTCCCAATCACTCACAGAATCATCCAGGTGTTAATTGGCAAACTTCAGACAGGCCAGCACATGTGCCTTGGTGAGCAGGGGGACCTTGCGGGCACTGCAGGATTTTAAATCTTTACGGAGTAATGTGTTACCAATAGTTTTCTTGGTGACTGTGGTCCCAGCTGCCTTGAGAACATTAACACGTTTCCCTCCCCCCCCCCCCGTGTAGTTTTAGGCTGATCTCTCACCTTCCTCATGATCAAGGATACCCAACGAGGTGAGATTTTGCGTGGCGCCCCAGATCAATATAGATTGACATTCATTTTGTATTTCTTCCATTTTCTTACCATTGGACCAACAGTTGTCTCCTTTTCACCCAGCGCCTTAGGTATGGTTTTGTAGCCCATTCCAGCTTTGTGCATGTCTATGATCTTGCCCCTGACATCCTTAGAAAGCTCTTTGGTCTTGCCCATGTTGTAGAGGTTAGAGTCTGACTGATTGATTGAGTCTGTGGACAGGAGTCTTTTATAAAAGGTGACTATGTAGGACAGCTGCCTTTAATACAAGCAATGAGTTGATTAGGAGCAAGAACTCTAAATGATTGGGAAGGGATCAAATACTTATTTATCATAGTAAAATGCAAATACATTTATATCATTTATACTATGTGATTTTCTGGATTTTATTTTTGATATTCTATCTCTCAATGTTAAAATTAACCTACCCTTACAATTATAAACTGTTCATGTCTTTGTCAGTGAGAAACCGCACAAAATCAGCAAGGGATCAAAGACTTATTTCCTCCACTGTATATTACGAAGGCACCGCCAAAAGTGTTAGCGCCTTTGAAATTGTTCCAGAAAAGAAAGTTTCTCCCAGAAAACTATTGCAATTACACGTTATGTTTATTTCCTTTGTATGTATTGGAACAAAACAAACAAACAAAAAAAAAGCAAATTGGACATAGTTTCACACAAAATCCCCAAAACGGGCCAGCCAAAATTGTTGGCACCCTCAACGTAATATTTGGTTGCACACCCTGTGGAATAAATAACCGCAATCAATCGCTTGCTATAACCATCAAGAAGCTTCATACACCGCTCAACTAGAATTTTGAACAGGACAATTTTTTTTGAAGGAATTATTTTTTTCTGGCCCATTTTTGGAGTTGTGTGTGAAATTATGTCCAATTTTCTTTCCCCCCCACCTTCCCCTCAGTTTTTTGTGTTGTTGCAATAGATGCAAGGGAAATAAACGTGGTCTGAAAGGAGAAATGTGCAGGGAGATCGGTGTCTGCAGCCATATGACAGTAGCAGTGAGTGAGCTCTGCTGAATAGAGAGGACTGCCCAACCACACGGCATAAACGACACATGGGATTCCACAGCTACTGGTGTGATATCACAGGAAGGCAAGAGAATTCTCAGCCAGAGATCATGTGACCAGGAGAGCATCTCAGGAAACAAAGATTTGGGAAAGCAATGCATCTACAAAAGAGATTTTCTATGGTAGCATGTTCACATGAAAGGGGCTTAGAAAGTGGTGGACAATCCCTTTAAGCAGTTAACGTTACCTTTGCTTGGACAATCAGCTGAGGAAAGTCACACATTGCATTTGTCAACCACCCTTCAAGACTCTTTGCAAAATTCCGGATAGCCTGAGTCAACGTGCCTAAGATAGAATGTAAAGGGAATTACATTAAACATAAAATGGCATTAAAGGGGCGGATAGTTGAGAAGTCCCTCTAATCCCATTAATTGGTTAATGATGGCTTGTTTACAAAATGATACAAAAATTATAGAGAACCAAAGCAATTTCATGATTTATGGTCAGGACAGTAGCTCCAAATTTCAGTTGCATGGATTATTGGAAATACTGGAGAAGCCAACCAGGTTTTTCCATTTTCTTTAGGTTTGGTTATAATGTTCATTGTGTGAATAACAGTGACATTCATTTTTTATCAAGTGCTTTATTCCGGATTAATGCCGCATTCTTCTGCTGTAACACACGACTCTCTGAATCATACAGTGTCTTCAGTGTGGTTTCTTTAGTGAGACATACATATGAATGCGCAACTTCTGGTCAACACGGAATACGCTGCAGGATTCAAATGGTCAATGTATGGTCACGTGGTACAACGGAGAAAAAGTAGGGAGGCTTATATATCAGGAATAAAGCACTCTGCCAGAAAATTATTGGCACTGCGATTTATCGGGTGTACAGAGATATGGAGAAGTTTGGGCACCCCTGGTCAAAATTATTGTTATTGTGAACAGTTAAGCAAGTTGAAGAGGAAATGATGTCTAAAAGGCCTAAAGTTAAAGATGACACATTTCCTTTGTATTATAAGCAGAAATATATATATTATATTTTTCGGAATACAAGATGCACCGGACCGCAAGAGTCACATCTAAGTTTCAGAAGGAAAATGGGGGAAAAAATTAATGCGTCAAATGGGAGTCCGTCTTACAGACCTGAATTCAGCTTACCCAGGGGGGGATCCACAGAGCTGATGGCAGCTGGAGTCAGGCGATTCTTCCGGTGGTCCAACGCTGTAGAGCGATGATTTCGCTCCCATCCAAGCTTGGTGCAGCTATTGCAGCAGGTTCGGCGGAGTGGGGGGCTCCAATGTGATTTTGTGAAAGCCCGGAGCCCCCACATTTTTATTACCTCGATGCTGTGGCCTCCAGGAAAATGGCTGTCAGAAGCAGTGCATGCGCAGATTGAGATCACGCAACAAGATCTTAGGAGACGAGATCTGTGCCGAGATCTCAATCTGCGCATTTGCCGCCTCCGGCAGCCGTTTTCCTGGAGGCCAGATTGATTCCCCAGGCACAGATCGAGATCTCAGAGCAGAGATCTCAATCTGCGCATGTGCCGCCTCCGGCAGCCAATTTCCTGAGGCCACAGCATCGAGGCAATAGAAATGCGGGGGCTTTCACAAAATGTCGCCTTGAGCCCCCCACACCACCGCCGAAACTGCCGCCCCAGGCTGGCATGGGAGCGAGATCATCGCACTGCAGCGTCAGACCACCGGAAGAATCGCCCGACGACTGCTGCCACCACGCTAAGTGTAAGTACATTCCGACTATAAGACGCATCCCCGTTTTCCCCCAAAATTTGGGGGGAAGAAAAGTGTGTCTTAAAGTCCAAAAAATACGGTACATTTTAATTTTTTTACATTTTGAAAATTACAAAAATATAAATGGGCAGATGCAAAAGCTTGGGCACCCTGCATGGATACTACCTAGTAGCACCCCCTTTTGCAAGTATCACAGCTGTAAATGCTTTTTGTAGCCCACCAAGAGTCTTTCAATTCGTGTTAGAGGGATTTTCATCCATTCTTCCTTGGAAAATTCTTCTAGTTCTGCGAGATTCCTGGGTCGTCTTGCATGCACTGCTATTTTAAGGTCTAGCCAGACATTTTCAGTGATGTTCAGATCAGGGGATTGTGAGAGCCATTGTAAAACCTTCAGCTTGCGCCTTTTGAGGTAGTCTATTGTGGATTTTGATGTGTGTTTAGGGATCATTATCCATTTGTAGAAGCCAGCCTCTTTTCAACTTCAGCTCTTTTTTTTTTTTTTTTTTTTTTTTTTACAGATGGTGTTATGTTTGCATCTAGAATTTCATTTCATTGAATCCATTCTTCCCTCTACCTGTGAAATGTCCCACGTGCCATTGGCTGCAACACAACCCCAAAGCATGATTGATCTATCCCTGTGCCTAATGATTGGTGAGATGTTCTTTTCCAGAAATGCTGTGCCCTTTTCTCTCCAAACCTCATTGGTCCATGGAACTTGTTCCCAAAATGCATCAGGCTTGTGTAGATGTTCTTTTGCATACTTCTGATGCTGAATTTTATGGTGAGGATGTAGGAGAGGTTTTTTCTTCTGATGACTCTTCCAGGTAGGCCATATTTGTGCAAGTGTCTCTGACCAGTAGATCAATGTAATGAAAAAAAAAAAAAGGGGGGGGGGAGGGATTATTGAGCTCCCAAGGTGCAGCAAAATTGTGGCTTCCATCAAGAGAATGTGGCGTGCGGACTCCAGGCCAGCAACTAATTTTAAGAATAAAAACATGTCAAACAAAAATTGGGGAGGGGAGGGAAAGACAAAAGGACAAGGGAATACCTGTTTCAATCTGTAAAACTCTAAAGGCCCCGTCACACACAGCGATCTCACTAGCGAGGTCGCTGTGTGTGATGGGGATCAGCGACCGGCCCCCCCACCGGGTATCGCTGATCGTGCAGGATCGGCCTGGGCCATTTTTTCATCGTTGCTCTCTTGCTGGCCAGCGCGCATCACTGCGTGTGGCAGCGGGAGTCAACGATCAGTGAGGCTCCTAGCGCTCTAAGCAGGCGCTGGGAGCTGGTCTCTAAGGAAAATATCGGGTTACTAAACGGCGCGCGTCACTTAGTTACCCAATGTGTACCTTAGAAACCTGCGTGCTGGCAGCTCCCGGCGTGAGCACGCAGGTTTTTAAGGTACACATCGGGTAACTAAGTGACGCGCGTCGCTTAGTAACCCGATATTTACCTTAGAGACCAGCGTCCTCGCTGGTGCTGATCGCTGGTGAAGCTGCCTGTTTGGCAGCTCACCAGCGATCATGTAGCCATGCACCAGAGATCCTGACAAGGTCGTATCGTTGTCGGGATCGCTGGTGCATCTTTATGTGTGACGGGGCCTTTAGTTCTTATCAGGACTAAGAGCTTCACATTTGAAATGCGCAGACATGTATCTTTCTCTCCATCCCCCCATCCACCAGTGTCTACTTCCCTTTCTCCCTCATTTTTGTTTGGCATGCTTTTGTTCTTACGATTTTATTTTTTTCTAATTAAAAGTCATGCTTTAACTCTTCATAATTAAGTGGATGATTGAACTCCCAAGTAGAACAATGTACCACAACTTCAGAGTCTGTGTAATCTTTCTGAAGATCTTTTGCAGTCAAGCGGGTACTCTGCTTTGCCTTCATAGCAATCCTATTATCAGCTCTCACTGAAATTTTGCTTGGTCTTCCAGACCTTATCTTGATCTCCACTGTTCGTGCTAACTGCCATTTCTTAATTGCATTTCAAACTGAGGAAAAGGAAATTTGAAAACGCTATGCTATCTTCTTATAGCCTTCTCCTGCTTAATGGGCCTCCATCATTTTCAGAGTGCTAGGCAGTTGCTTAGAAGAACCCATGGATGCTGTTTTTTAGCACAAGATTAGAGAAGGCTGTTTTTTTTATAAAGTTGGGATATATAATTTTGAACAGGGGTTCCCAAACTTTTACATACAACCATATCAGACCAACAGAAAGCATCCTCTATAGTCCCAAAGATACGGCCTTTTTATCTAGTGCTAAAAATATAAGAGCAAAAACTGGCCACTTCTCTCCTGGTGACAGGTCTTTAAAACAGAAAAACAAAAACATACAGTGAGGTCTAAATGAAAAATAATAAGGGAAAACAATATAAATCTTAAATACTCACTAGGCACAGGACGCAGAACATCTGGGATGAGAATTTCTACAAGGGCTTGATACAGGATGTGGTCACAACTCCTCATCCATCTCATGATGGGTTCATATTTACACATAACCATCAATTTGTCTTTAGGGATAACTGCTTCTGGTTCCTCATCACTGTGTAATAAGATAAAACTATCTTTACTCATTTCTAACATTGCAGCTGGTTACTAGGTTCAACAAGGAAAACATAAAATTAAACTTATAATCCCAGAATCAAAAGTTATCCCCTGCAAGACTTGAGAATGGGACACTAGCTCCCAAGAGCTGACCTACACAGGCCTCATTGTTGAACTTTCTAGACCTTGGCTCCATTAATTTTCTATAATGACAGGAAATGACCAAAAGCATTGTCAATGGTAGTCGCAGAGAATAGTGCATGCACCCCTCCACTTTATTAACTAACCCGTTAGTGACAGAGCCAAATTGGTACTTAGTGGTCAGAATTGTAAAAATTGGCTTGGTCATTGTCACTTTGTGAGGTTATACCTCTAGAACGTTTTTTCGTGACATATTGTACTTCATGTTAGTGGTAAAATTTCTTTGATATGACTTGTGTTTATTTATGAAAAAAACAGAAATTTGGCAAAAATTTTGAAAATTTCGCAATTTTTAAACTTAATTTTTATGCCTTTAAATCAGAGCGTCATACCAGGGGAAGAGTCTTGAGGAGATCATTTGCATATTCCCAGTGCCTTCTGGGATAAGTGAAGAGTCTCCGCGAGCTCAACGATCACTGGGTTTTGGCCGTTGCAGCTGAAAAGAGGAAATCGGAAAACCAGGGGAAGAGTCTTGAGGAGATCATTTGCATATTCCCAGTGCCTTCTGGGATAAGTGAAGAGTCTCCGCGAGCTCAACGATCACTGGGTTTTGGCCGTTGCAGCTGAAAAGAGGAAATCGGAAAACCAGGGGAAGAGTCTTGAGGAGATCATTTGCATATTCCCAGTGCCTTCTGGGATAAGTGAAGAGTCTCCGCGAGCTCAACGATCACTGGGTTTTGGCCGTTGCAGCTGAAAAGAGGAAATCGGAAAACCAGGGGAAGAGTCTTGAGGAGATCATTTGCATATTCCCAGTGCCTTCTGGGATAAGTGAAGAGTCTCCGCGAGCTCAACGATCACAGGGTTTTGACAATGCAGCTGAAAAGAGGAAATCGGAAAACCAGGGGAAGAGTCTTGAGGAGATCATTTGCATATTCCCAGTGCCTTCTGGGATAAGTGAAGAGTCTCCGCGAGCTCAACGATCACTGGGTTTTGGCCGTTGCAGCTGAAAAGAGGAAATCGGAAAAACTTGGGCTCATCTTTCATCGTTTTTAAGAAATCTCAAGATGGAAGAGGCCAGGAGCCATTTGGTGAGCTGCATTTCTTGCTACATGTTCACAGACTTACCAGTGGAAAAGCCAAACTTCACATGCCACAAATGCAAGCTTGTGTCCCTGTTGGAGGAAAAGTTGCAAAATCTCGAAGAGAGGTTAGCTACGTTGAAGATCATTAAGGAAGGTGAAGAGTTCTTGGACAGAGCAGAATTATCTCTTCATGTTACAGAAAGAGAAGAAATTCGAAGTGCACCTGAAGAAACAGAGGATTGGAGACATGTGACCCAGAGAAGCAGGAGGATCAGGAGGCATTCAGCACCCATACTGCTCAGAAACCAGTACCAGGCTCTCACGCAGGAAAACGATGAAGAAATACATCAGGATAAGACTTTGCCAACAAGCAGCAACCTTGTACGCCTTCAGAGTCCTCCTGGATGGAGAAAGAAAAATGTTGTGAAGAAGAAACGGAGAGTGGTGGTCATGGGGGATTCCCTGTTGAGAGGAACAGAGGCCGCTATCTGCAGACCGGATATAACTTCAAGAGAAATGTGTTGTCTTCCAGGTGCAAAAATTAAAGATGTGTCTGACAGGATATCAGGACTCTTCAGACCTACAGATGACTACCCATTCCTGCTACTACATGTGGGGACAAATGACACTGCAAGAAACGACCTGGAAACCATCTGCAGAGACTTTGAAGACTTAGGCAAGAAAGTGAAAGAACTGGGAGCGCAGGTGGTCTTCTCTTCCATCCTCCCAGTGGATGGCCATG
Source organism: Dendrobates tinctorius (assembly GCF_039654945.1). Classification (NCBI taxonomy): domain Eukaryota; kingdom Metazoa; phylum Chordata; class Amphibia; order Anura; family Dendrobatidae; genus Dendrobates; species Dendrobates tinctorius. The sequence goes on along the minus strand of NW_027361679.1, from coordinate 87,152,812 downwards.
GAACAAGGAGGTGGAATAAGATTCTGCAGGTGAACAACTGGCTACGTCGATGGTGCCGTCAGCAACGATTTGGATTTCTGGATCACGGAGTGAACTACTTATACGATGGACTACTTGCTAGAGATGGGGTGCACCTTACGAAGACTGGAAAGCAGGTATTTGGAAGTCGCCTTGCTACACTTGTAAGGAGAGCTTTAAACTAGAACAACATGGGAAGGGAAGCAAAAGACCAGAAAAAGCCATACACCTGACAAATGCTATTGAGAACTCTGCTATTAGAAGTGGAAAGGAAGAACAAAGACGAAAGAATCTAATTAATAAAAATATTGGAGAAAGAGAAACCAATCACAAACTAAAATGTTTCTATACTAATGCACAAAGCATGGGCAACAAACAAGGAGAATTGGAACTACTAACACAGGAAAAGAAATATGATGTCATTGGAATCACTGAAACTTGGTGGGACAATACACATGATTGGAATACAAGACTAGAAGGATACAACTTATTTGCAAGAAACAGACTTGATAAACGAGGAGGGGGTGTCGCATTGTATGTTAGAAACGCGTATATCTGCACAGAGATTGAAGCTTCAGAGACTGGGAGTTCTGTGGAAACTGTTTGGGTAAGAATACAAGGACAGAACAATGGAAAGGACACCATTGTAGGCATTTACTACAGGCCGCCTGTGCAAGCTGAAGCTATGGATGAACTCTTTATGCATCAAATGGCCAAGTTCTCCAAAAAATATGACATAGTTGTCATGGGAGATTTCAACTATCCAGACATTTGTTGGGAATCTCTCTCAGGCAAAACTAACAGGTCAAGGAAATTCTTATCCTCTCTTGCTGACAACTTTATCTTCCAAAAGGTAAGGGAGAAAACAAGGGGAACTGCTACCTTGGATCTAATCCTTATAAACAGGGAGGAAATGGTTGAGGAGGTAAAAGTGGCTGGGACCCTAGGAGGTAGCGACCATGCTATTTTAGAATTTTGGATAACTAGAGGCGGAAGACCTGTGAAGACTCAGACGTCAAGGTTAGATTTCAGAAAGGCAGATTTTAAGGGATTCAGAAAGAGAATTGGAGGGATCCAATGGCTGGATATCCTTAAAGACAAAAATGTCCAGGAAGGATGGGAAATCTTGAAAAATGAAATTCTCAAAGCACAGTTGTTAACAATTCCGAAAAGAGGGAAGAATAGGAAGCAGTTAAGGAAACCAGGATGGATGAACACAGAACTTAAGCACATGCTAAAAAGGAAGAAAAAAATGTTTATAAAATGGAAAGAGGGAGGCATATCTAAAGAAGAATATAATGCTGTCTGCAGAACCTGCAGGGCACAAATCAGATTAGCTAAAGCTGAAAATGAATTGAGGCTTGCAAGAGATGTCAAAAGCAATAATAAAGGATTTTGGGGATATGTCAAAAGTAAAAGAAAAGTCAAAGATGCTATAGGATTTTTACAGGATGAAAATGATGAAATGGTAAGACAGGATGTTGAGAAGGCTGAACTTTTAAATTCCTATTTTGCATCTGTTTTCTCTCAGAAAGGAAATGTAACATCAACTGTTATTCACTGTCCTATTAAGGGAATAGAAGAATCCAGGATATCTATAAACAGAAAGATAGTGAGGAAACACTTAGCTAGCCTAAATGAATTCAAGTCTCCAGGTCCAGATGAATTACACCCCAGAGTACTGAAGGAGATAGCAGAAGAAATTTTTGAACCCCTCTCTATAATCTTTGAAAATTCTTGGAGAACAGGAGAAGTGCCAGAAGACTGGAGAAGAGCAAATGTTGTTCCTATCTTCAAAAAGGGGAAGAAGGTGGACCCAGGTAACTATAGGCCGGTGAGTCTGACTTCTATACCAGGAAAGATCTTTGAACAAATTATTAAACAACATGTATGTCAATACCTGGATAAGAATGAAGTGATTAAACAGAGTCAGCATGGGTTTGTAACTAATAAGTCATGTCAGACTAACTTAATTTCCTTCTATGACGGTATCACTGATTGGGTGGATCAAGGAAATGCTGTAGATATAGTATATCTTGACTTCAGCAAAGCATTTGACAAAGTCTCTCATACAATCCTTATTGAAAAAATGACTAAGTATGGAATGGACAAGGCAACTGTTAGGTGGATTCATAACTGGCTTAGTGATCGGACCCAAAGAGTGGTCGTAAATGGCTGCACATCCAGTTGGAAGAATGTCTCAAGTGGGGTACCACAGGGCTCTGTCCTGGGCCCTGTATTGTTCAACATCTTTATCAACGATTTAGATGAAGGAATTGAGGGTAAACTGATTAAATTTGCTGATGACACAAAGCTAGGAGGGATAGCTAATACTAGAGAAGAGAGAGAGAGGATTCAAAAAGATTTAAATAAACTGGAGAAGTGGGCAGCAACTAACAGAATGGTTTTTAACAGGGAGAAATGCAAAGTACTACATCTGGGCAATAAAAATGGAAAAAGCATATATAGAATGGGAGGAATAGGGCTAAGTGACAGCACATGTGAAAAAGACTTGGGTATACTAATAGATCACAGACTGAATATGAGTCAACAGTGTGATGCAGCAGCAAAAAAGGCAAATGCAATTCTAGGATGTATTAACAGAAGCATACAGTCTAGATCACGTGAAGTCATTATTTCCCTCTACTCCTCTTTGGTCAGACCTCATCTGGAATATTGTGTCCAGTTTTGGGCACCACATTTTAAAAAAGACATCAACAAACTGGAGCAAGTTCAGAAAAGAGCGACCAGAATGGTGACCGGTCTGCAAACCCTGTCTTATGAGGAAAGGTTGCAGGATTTGGGAATGTTTAGTTTGCAAAAGAGAAGACTGAGAGGAGACTTAATAGCTGTCTACAAATATCTAAAGGGCTGTCACATTGTAGAAGGATCAACTTTATTCTCATTTGCACAAGGAAAGACTAGAAGCAATGGGATGAAACTGAATGGGAGGAGACACAGATTAGATATTAGAAAAAACTTTTTGACAGTTAGAGTGATCAATGAGTGGAACAGGCTGCCACGAGAAGTGGTGAGTTCTCCTTCAATGGAAGTCTTCAAACAGAGGCTGGACAGACATCTGACTGGGATGATTTAGCGAATCCTGCTTTGAGCAGGGGGTTGGACCAGATGGCCCAGGAGGTCCCTTCCAACTCTACGATTCTATGATTCTATGATTCTATCGCACAAAATAGTTAATAAATAACATTTCCCACATGTCTACTTTGCATCAGCACAATTTTGGAAACTTTTTTTAAAAGGATGTTATAATGGTTAAAAGTTGACCAGTGATATCTAATTTTTCCAACAAAATTTACAAAACCATACTTTTTTTTTTTTTAGGGACCACCTCACATTTGGAGTCATTTTGGGGGGTCAATATGACAGAAAATACCCAAAAAGTGACACCATTCTGAAAACTGCACCCCTCAAAGTGCGAAAAACCACATTCAAGAAGTTTAACCCATCAGGTGCTTCACAAGAACTAAAGCAATATGGAAGGAAAAAAATTTACATTTTAATTTTTTCACAAAAAAATTTACTTTGGAACCAAACTTTTTTTTATTTTCACAAGGGTATCGGGAGAAAATGGACCACAAAATTTGTTGTGCAATTTCTCCTGAGTATGCTGATAGCCCGTAGGTGGGGAAAGCCACTGTTTGGGCGCATGGCAGGGCTCAGAATGGAGGGAGCCCCATTTGACTTTTTGAACATAAAACTGGCTGGAATCAATGGCGGGTGCCATGTCACATTTGGAGAGCACCTGATGTACCTAAACAGTGGATACCCCCCTAGTCTAACTCCAACTCAAACCCCAACACACCCCTAACCCCAACACCACAACCCTAAACCTAGCCCCAACCAAAGCCCTAACCCTAGGCCCTGACTAAATCCCCAAACCCTATCCCAACCCTAACTATAACCCCAACACCACAAGCCTGACCCCAACACCACAAGCCTAAGCCCAACACCAACCAAAGCCCTAGCCCCCAGCCCCGACTAAATCCCCAAATCCTAGCTATAACCCCAGCCATAACCCTAACCCTAGCCCCATCTATATCCCTAACCCCAACCCTAACAATAGCTCCAACCCTACACTGTGTTCCAAATTATTATGCAAATTGGATTTAAGTGTCATAAAGATATAATTTTTTGTTTTTCAAATAAACTCATAGATGCTATTGTGTATCAGGGCTCTTTGGATCACTGAAATCAATCTCAAACGCCTGTGATAATTAGTTTACCAGGTGAGCCCAATTAAAGGAAAACTACTTAAGAATGATGTTCCACATTATTAAGCAGGGCAGAGCTTTCAAGGAATTTAGGAAAGAAAACGGATCTCTCTGCTGCTGAAAAGCATCAAATAGTGCAATGCATTGGTCATGAGATGAAAACATTAGATATTTCCCAAAAACTTAAACGTGATCATCGTACTGTTAAGAGATTTGTGGTTGATTCTGAGCACAGACATGTTTGTGCTGATAAAGGCAGAATGAGGAAGGTTTCTGCCAGGCAAGTTCATCGGATTAAGAGAGTAGCTGCTAAAAAGCCATTACAAACCAGCAAACAGATATTTAAAGCTGCTGGTGCCTCTGGAGTCCCTCAAACCTCAAGGTGTAGGATCCTTCAAAGGCATGCTGTGGTGCATAAACCTACTATTCGGCCACTCCTAAACAGTGTTCACAAGCAGAAATGGTTGCAGTGGGCCCAGACATACATGAAGACTAGTTTTCAAACAGTCTTGTTTACTGATGAGTGTCGAGCAACCCTGGATGGTCCAGATGGATGGAGTAGTGGATGGCCACCATGTCCCAACAAGGCTGCAACGTCAGCAGGGAGGTGGAGGAGTCATGTTTTGGGCCGGAATCATGGGGAAACAGCTGGTAGGGCTCTTTAAGGTTCCTGAAGGTGTGAAAATGACCTCTGCAAAGTACATAGAGTTTCTGACTGACAGCTGTCTTCCATGGTATAAAAAGCAGAAATGTGCCTTCAGGAGCCAAATCATCTTCATGCATGACACTGCACCATCTCATGCTGCAAAGAATACCTCTGAGTCATTGGCTGCTATGGGCATAAAAGGAGATAAACTCATGGCGTGGCCACCATCTTGCCCTGACCTCAACCCTATAGAGAACCTTTGGAGTATCATCAAGCAAAAGATCTATGAGGGTGGGAGGCAGTTCACATCAAAACAGCAGCTCTGGGAGGCTATTCTGACTTCATGCAAAGAAATACAAGCAGAAACTCCAAAACTCACAAGCTCAATGGATGCAAGAATTGTGAAGGTGACATCAAAGAAAGGTTCCTATGTTAACATGTAACTTGGCCTGTTAGGATGTTTTGGAGTTAAATAGCTTTTTTGTTCAGTGACTGTGACCTCCTAAAGCTGCACATTCCACAAATGAGCATTTTCAGTTCTTTAAAACATATCAAATGTTTAGAAATTCTACTGTGCATAATAATTTGGAACAGTGCAATTTGAGTTTTTATTCATTTTGGAGATTATACTGTTATCATTGGTAGGTTTCTTCAATAAAATTCGATGTATACTCTAACAGGTGATGACTTTTATTAGACTGACTCATTTGTACCGACCATTTAGGAAAATCACAGAAAAATATCATTTGCATAATAATTTGGAACACAGTGTAAAGACAAAAATGGAAATACATACTTTTAGTATTTTTACTTAACTAAGGGCATGATAAAGGGGGGGGATTTACTATTTTTTTTTTTATTTTGATCACTGTGATAGGGTCTATCACAGTGATCAAAACAAACCAATAGAAAAATGTCCTATTGATGCCGGCCAGCACATCTCGGGGGGTGCAGTGCGCATGCGCCTGCCATTTTCTTCCAGGTAGAAGATGCCGCTGGCTGGGGGACATCACCGGGGGATGCAGGAGGGACATGGGAGGTATCAGGGAAGCTCGGGGGACCATAATTCTCTCTACTCTGATGTGCTAGACCACCTTAAACGAGAGAGACATTAAATGGGAAATCGGACGGGTTTTTTTTGCAGTCGCCGTTATTCCATGAATAATGGTGATCGCAACACTGGGGTCAGTAAAAAATGATCCGAATCATGTTCTTCGGGGTCCCAGCTACCCCCGTTAGCCGAGACCTCGGAGAATTTCTGACGTGGGGGGGGAGGCGCTATCCACTTACTTCTCAGCGCCGTTAAAAAAGCAGCGCTGAGGAATAAGTACCCTTAACTGCCACTGTTAAAAGGCGTATCGGCGATCGTTAAGGGGTTAAGGGTAATATATCAGCAGGTTTTTGCTATGTAATCTGAGGACAGCATGAGGTAGGGGTTAAAACAACGAATTCAGAGTGGTGTCATTTACTAAGCTGTTTGCCATTGTTTACTTAAGGTGAAGGTTTTATCATTAGGACATTATCATTGATTATACTAACTGGCACAGGCTTGCTAGTCAAACTCCGCCCCATTCTGCGATAAGCAGCTCATTCTTAACAATGTACATACACAGCCTGGTGTGGGCGGGCGTAGCTTTCTCAGCTCTGTTGCATTCTACATCTAAAAGTTCTGATTGTGTCACAACTGCTGCACCCAGTAATCTAAGTGATACATCGTTGGACTCAGGGTCTCTTTGCCTACATTATGCTTCTCTCAGATAAGGTAGCCAAAGAGTGCTGACAGATTCACTTTAAAGGCTAGGCTTTACAGAACCAATTCACGGGATCACCGAAGGTCCAAGAGATTACACCTCAAACACTCAGTAAATTACCCCCTCTCCTTTGGATACCCAATGAAATTAAATTTGAAGTCACACCTTGCCAATGTGGTAGAACCATCTGGAGAACTTGGCTTAGAGTTCCAAAATGCCTGCCACAACTTCTCAATGTACTGGAACTGTAGATTCATAACCACATCGATGGTAGCCTGCAAACACAACATTTTTCCTAGTCAGATGATTCAACAGGAGAAAAAAAGAACAGAAACTGGGAGAGCAGTGCTAAAAGTCTAATAGAAACCCGTCACCACTTCTGTATTTTTCACCCACTCCTTGTAGTGCTTACACATACGGAGGTAAAATACTGACCAAATACTGAATGTGTGAATGTGACCGCAAGCAAGAATCCTAACCTCACAATGTCGCCGGTACATAAGTTGCAAATTCTTTATATCCGTCATGGTGATGCCATCTGGTAACAGGACGGTGCCCAGATCTGGTGCAGGGAAATCTGGAAACACGTGGGACATATCTAAAAGCAAAACAAAGGCAATTAGAGAAAACCTCTTTTCTGGTAAACGTTTACCAAGTGCAGAAAGAGAAACTAGAAGCCCTTTAATGAGGACTTTGGAAAAAACTGCAGGCCAGACGTGAGCCTGTCTTTAGCGGGACAGAATGACTGATAAGTGTGCTTACTAGGGCGAGGTGAGCAGAGCGGATGAGATCACAATTCGACAAATTGTATGGAGTTTACAGGGAAATTTGATTTGGAGCAAATTTATTGTCCACAAATTGAATGTCCCTTTTAGGCTCTATTATGTAGGGAAGAGAAAAAAAAATGTCACCTCACTGCTCACCACTGCCGCTCGGTTCTCGGTGCATCCTTTCCAGGGCTGAGCAGTACATTTAAACACTAGGTCGGGACTTTTGGCCACAACTAGACCCAGTTATAGTCTCTGTATGCACGTTGGGCCGTCACAACGCGCGCAGGGCCGTCACAACGCGCGCAGGGCCGTCACAACGCGCGCAGGGCCGTCACAACTCCCCACTCTAGGCCTTGACACCTGGCTGTAAGTAGCTCTGTGATGACCATGCCCGTGCACAAAGTCATCCATGCCTAGTCACGGCCAGAAGCCCTGGTGAGAAGATCTAGCGCACAGCGGCAGTAAAAAGATGCACAAAGGACTATAAGGGGTGAGCGAGTAGTGGCAGTGGCTGGAGAGGAGAGCCATTAAGCTATAAAAAAAAAAATAAATAAATAAACCTTTTGCTGGCCCTCCATGGTTCAGCAAAACGAGGGATACAGAGAATACGGATATTTGTAAAATTCCAGTAGAATTCAATTCCTACACACTTACCTATAAATTGCTGGTGGTGCTGACTCTGGGCAGCTACAGATTGCTCAGGAGAAGTGTGCTGGCTGCTATTTGGAGTGCTATCTAGCATGCCTTCCATCTTTTGTGAAGGTCTGTACCTAATCACAAGCATAGAACAAACAAACAAAATAGACTAAGTATCCCTCTATGCAGAAGGCATCCTAAAATCTTGGTCTGAAGCCTTAAATGGGTATTCCAATCTCCAAGATCTTATTTTTTAACTACTACTTCAACTTACTACTACTACCACTCAGTTGCTTAGGTGTTCATGGTTACGACCGCTAGCAACTAGCTTTCACTATAGGAGTGGTTAAACATGGATACCAAAGATACTGCAATGCCCTTCTCAAGTGTTAAGCAACATAGCTAATCAGAAGAACTATACTACATTTCTAATTGGAGGTATATGCTAATATCACAGTTACTACATATTGGGGTAAGATCTTGGAGATGGGAATACTGCTTTAACCTTATGACTGCCGTAGAGTTCTTTAAAGCCATCTTCAGTACAGGTGAGATGGATCATAAAGGCAGTGGTCTTGTTGAATTGAGTGGAAGCAAAATATAGAGCAAAGCTCCATTCAATGTCTACGGGCCCGACAGAGATAGACGTGCACTGTGTATGGCTATTCTCACCAGTCATGTATTCTGACTACAGCAGAAAAGGGTTTCCATAGGTGGGATCCCCAGCAATCAGACACAGCCACAAAATAGTTGACAAGTTTTGCTTGTGGGATAAACCCATTAGATTCTAGTAAACTTTGGGTCCCCACATGTATGCAGGGCTGTGGAGTCGGTAAGCCAAACCTGCGACTCCGACTCCTCAATTTCCCTTACACCGACTCCGACTCCAACTCCGACTCCACGACTCAACGACTCCGACTCCCACACATATTGCTTATATTTAAGTGAAAAATTTATTGTAGTACAATGTGAACCTCAGACATTTAATCATTTTTATCATCCAATAATCAAGATATTTAGATAGAACAGAATATATATTGGTGTACTACCCGGTTTTCATTCTTTTTGGTACAGATACGATATGGATAGACAGATATGGATAAATGGATAGAGCAGATTTCTAATCTGCTTTTGCTATTGAAAACATTATCTATGAGCTCAAAAACCTTTCAGGTGATGCAGTTTTTTAAAAAGATGATCAGCTTTTGCAGCTGAAAAACGTATCCTCAAAAAACACAGGAAAAACGCTGTGTGTGAATGTAGCCTTAGATCAGGAATAGAACAGCCATTTATAGGACATTTCATAACTTTCCCAAACTCCTATGAAAAAATATTCATCACATCCTGCATTGAATTACTGTACCCAATTTATTATATATTTTAGGAGTCGGTCCATTTTATACCGACTCCAACTCCGACTCCGACTCCACCAAAATGAGCTCCGACTCCGACTCCACAGCCCTGCATGTATGTATAAGGAACAAAACCTTTTAATATGGAACATCTTACTATACACTACATTAAGAACCATTTGGTCTATAGGAAAACTTTTAACACTTAACACTGAAGGTCTATGTGGGATGTAATGAGATACTTTACAAAAATGTGCACGGAGATCACTAACCTTTGCTTCTGATGAATGGGCTGCTGTCTCATCGCCATGTATTGGGTGTCCTCTTGAAGTCGGTTCAAAGGAGAATCAGGTTTCAGCCTTATGCCATAATAGTGGTATTTAGAGTTTCCTCTGTTACAAGAAATGAAAAAGAAAAATCCAATATATATATATATATATCATCTCTCTTCATCTACATGCACACATTTACTTCCAACCATCCCTACTAATATCAAGTGTTGTCCCTGCAATATTCTTTTGGTACCTTTCAATTCTACTTGGATTTCCAGTTATTGACACACAGGGTGCACAAAAAGACATACTTGAATATGGACAGCTGAGGGACAAAGGGATATTTTATTACAAGTTTAAAGGGTTTGTCCAACCTTAAGGACATGTTCAGCTAGCCCTGCCGAGTGCCAAATCATAGCTGTGTGTAAAGTACACAATGTTAGGTTTCAGCAAAGCGTGCGTGTTCCAGACCGCGTTACAGGACTACACCACTAGGATTCGGTAGGGTTTGCTGAAAGTGAGGAGTGGACAACCCCTTAAAGTATCCCAATATCTTATACCAACCTGGTGCCAAGACGTCTGGTTCGCAACCCCATAAACACAGAACGGATCAATTTGCCAAATGAAGCTGCATTCACTGGATCCAGTTTATGTTCCTGGCAATGGCGCAGATAATGGTTGTACAAGGAGCTTCTGGGAAGGCTCACGCCATCAGCTGTTTCATAGTTATCCAACAGCCACTGAAGCTGCAAAAATAATGGGAAGCGGAGAATAATGAGGAAATCCCACATACTAGATCATACTCTGCTTTTATAACAGCATCTTACCAAAACACACCTTCCTAAACTTCTGCTACCTACTGAAGGGTATGGACAGAGCTGCAAAGTTTAGATCACATACATAATCATAATTAAAGGGGTCTGAATCCCTTGCCTGACATGACAATCCTGGCGCATCTCTTCTTAGAAATTTGCATTCGGTCAATAAATTGGGCGCTACTAGTTGGGGGGGGGGGGGGGGGGTTTGTCCCTTCACGGTGTGACACTGTCAGAGACGATTCTCCAGGAACACACCCAGTTGCCAATTTGTTCATACATTTCAGAGGAATGACAGAGGGTAGAGTTCTAGGACAACATGCTGAAGGACTGTTATAAGGATAGATATGTCCTAACTAGGGCAACCATATTTTCTGAAAGCAGTAGAAGAATACTGGTCTACAAGGAGGCTACATCAGCCAAGGCATAAGGAAAGATGGCTGCCACTTTGCTCTGTATCATTTATTTTCTGTATATTAGATAAAGGGAGGGCAGAATTGCTGCTCATCTTGCAGTTGCCATCTTGTGCTCTCCAAGAATCTTTCTCCTTTCCGACAGTCATTAAATACGTGGCATCAATCCTGATCTTGCAAATTCTGCGGACTGGTAATACACCAATCATCTTCATGCTTTATACCCTTATTTTCATGTTTATAATTGTGGTATTTCATGACGGCATAAAGAAGCACTCCTCCCCCCCCATCAAAAGTTTTCGTCCTCTTACTCTATTGTAGTCATCATATTATATAGCACAGTGTACTTACAATTGCTCATTTTGCATTTCTACCCAGTTGATTCTTCTCTTTTCGTTGTTCCATGTAGAAACAGAAGTCTCTTTTCCCTGTATGAGTCATGCCCCTCTTCAACTCCTGACCAAGCTGCTTCACCCCCCCCGGCATTGATTTTTGCTGTGATGACTCATACAGGGAAAAGGAGGAATTTTTGGTACTCGCCATAAAATCTCTTTCTTAGAGCCTTCATTGGGGGACACAGGTTACCATGGATGTATGCTGCTGTCGCTAGGAGGCTGACACTTGGCAAAAAAGGAAAAATAGCTCCTCTTCAGAAGTATACACCCACTAACAGGCACCGAGTACCTTATTTAGTGTTGAAGAAATAGGAGACGCAAACAAAACTCAACATATGTACAAACCCAACAACAAAGGCACGTAGGCCCAAAGCAGTACAAACAGTTAGGGAGGGTGCTGGGCCCCCAATGAAGGCTCCAAGAAAGATTTTACGGCGAGTACCAAAAATCCCTCTTTCTTTATCACTTCATTGAGGGACACAGGTAACCATGGGACGTCCCAAAGCAGCACCTTCCTATCCAGGCCAGCATCAGACGAGGCATGGGTATGAACTCTGTAAAACCTCGCGAAAGTGTGCAAAGATGACCAGGTCGCAACTTTACAAATCTGTAAAGCCGAAGTCTGGTGACGAACTGCCCAGAAATCCCCCACGGCCCAGGTGTAGTGAAGGAGGCTGTTTGTCCTGAACGCGGCAGTATGCCTCCAATATTGTCGAACGAATCCAACGGGCAATAGCGGATTTGGAAGCTTGAAGCCCTTTTCGATGACCTTTAGAGATGACAAAAAGGCCAGACTCGAATAGCTCTGACCAGATCCAACTTGTGGAGGGACTTCTCCAGGGGATGAACCAGAGTGGTTCAAAGAGAGGGAAGGACAATTTATACATTGTGAAATGAAGAAACCACCTTAGGCAAGAAGGAAGGAACGGGTCTGAGAACTACCTTGTCCTGATGGAGAATCAAGAACGGAGAATGGCAGGACAGCGCGGCTTACTCAGAAACTCTCCTGATGGACGTAATGGCAACTAAAAAGGACAGTTTCCATGACAGGAGAGAAGTCGGAATGTCTTGAATGGGCTCAAAAGGAGAGTGCTGAAGTGCGCCAAGGACAAAGTTAAGATCCCATGTATCTATCGGAGGATGATAAGGAGGTGCCAGGTAGGTGACTCCTTGAAGAAAATTCTTTACCTGGGAACGAGAAGCCAGATTTCGTTGAAAATGAATTGACAGAGCGGAAACTTGACCCCTTAGAGTACTGAGAGACAGACCAGAATCAAGACCTGCTTGTAGAAAATCGGCTGCCCAATCTTCCACCCCCGGAATTTGCATGGTTGATTTGGTGGGAATGTGATGCTCCGCCCATCGCAGAATCCTTGAAACCTCTGCCATCACCTGTTTTCTGCAAGTTCCTCCTTGATGGTTTATGTAAGCCACAGCAGTGGTGTTGTCAGACTGTATGCAGATCGGCTGGCCTATGAGAGGGGACTGCCAGCAGAGAAAGGCAAGACAAATTGCCCTGATCTCCAGAAGATCGATAAGGGACAGCGGTTTCTTGAACATTCCAGCGATTCTGCGCTGTGTGATGAAGGAAGACCGCTGCCCAAACGAGGAGACTGGTGTCGGTGGTGATGGCCTGCCACTGGAGAGGGAGGAAGGACTTGCTGCACAGGACTGAGTTGGATAGCATCCACCAGGTCAAGGATTGCCTCACCTTGAGGAGCAGAAGCACGGGCCAGTGCAGGGAGACGGTCCTCTTGTCCCAAGTAGACAAGAGGGCCAGCTGAAGTGGACGAGTATGGAACTGGGCAAAGGGCATGGCTTTCATGGCATCAATCATTTTCCCCAGGACTCTCATGCAGGACCTTAGGGAGAGAGTGGTTGGTCGCTTTAGAATATGGATCCCCTGGAAGGGGAAAAAAAAAAAAAAAAAAAAAAAAATGCAGATCCGGGTTCAGATACAAGTCCACCTCCTAGAGACATTAAGCTTAAACTGAGGTACTTGGTGCCCGTCAGGGGGTGTATAATGCCGAGGAGGAGCTATTTTCCTTTTTTTGCCTAGTGTCAGCCTACTAGCGACAGCAGCATACACTCACGGTTACCTGTGTACCCCCAATGAAGCGATAGAGAAATTGACCTCCTGATTCTACATACGGTAGATCTTAGGAGGATTCAGCTAGTCAGATTTTAATCATATGTTGTCATAGACTTAATGGGAAAAAGACAAACTAGCTGGGTAGAAAGGAAAAATGAGCAATTGTAAGTACACAGTGCTATATAATATGATGATTGCTACAGATTAGGAGGATAAAAACTTTAATAGGAGTGCTTCTTTACAGAGCTTCGGGAGATGAACTGCCAGAAGACATTACAATGATATAAAATAGCTACAAAATGTTAGAGAATTCTAGAAAAAAGTGCAGACCGACTGTGCAATTGGCTTATGTTAGAATGTTTCTACAGGACTTACACAATAACAATTTACAAATATAGAATAGCATTTTTTTGTGTGTATACCATCTAAATTAAATTGCTAGATGGAATGCATGACACCACTAAATATTTCTTCAAAGGAAATAAGTCACCAGGATATTTGTATTAAAGTAAATGTCTCAGTAAAACATTTGTACGAGATGTAATGTATCAATAAACTAATCGATTGCCATCTTCCCCAGTATCTAGTGCTGCTGCTTCTTGAAAATCAGACATGCTGTGTAACACAAAGGTTTGTGTGTGGACTGTCGCTTTCACCTTGTAAGTTTATAGAACTTCGTTCTGAGGCTACATAGGCTTACACTGAGGCAGCCTCTAAGTTCTACGCGAAACACGCGTCAGCTGCTGGGCAGTGTGTCTCTAGGTCCTTCAGAATTAGGTTTGGTGGATAGTAAATGCAATGCTTGTTGTATTGAAGGTTTTATCTTTGCTCTATTTTCATTGGGATTGTGCAGATAAATTATTCATGATTTATTATTTTTATTGACTTTTTTGTATATGTATATATAAAATTACTACATTATTGGTAATGCATATGTTGTATGGATTTCAATGGTGATGAATTGATCTGCTGCATGCTGCATAGTTAGACTTTTAAAAGTGATTTGGTACAAAGGCCCTATTGGTCTATACCCACCCATTTATTTATGAATTAATTGATATTTATAGTTTATTATGCCCATGTTGGACCTTTTTGTGACTACAAGGCCATAATGTTTTTTTTTTTTAATGGATTATTTTTGGCACCCTTGAAATTGGTCCAGAAAATTAAGTATTTCTCTGAGAAAATTATTTAAATTACACGTTTTATTATACATGTTTATTTCCTTTACGTATACCGGAACACAAAAAAGAAGAGAAAAAAAAAAAAAAAAAAAGGCAAATTGGACATAATTTCACACAAAACTTTGTTTCAAGCATATGATCCTCATTCAAACTCGCCTGTGGCAAGCATCAGGTGTGGGCAATATGAAAATCACACTTGAAACCAGATAAATAGGGGAGACGATGACTCAGTCTTTGCATTGAATGTCTGTGTCACACGAAGCATGGAGAACAGAACGAGCACTGTCTGAGGACTTGAGAACCAAAATTGTTAAAAAAAAAAAAAAAAAAAATATATAATACATCAGTTATCGCAAGGTTACAAGTTCATCTCCAGAGCTCCTTTGTCCACGGAGTGCAACATAAACATGAAGCTTACAACCCATGGACAGCAGGGAAAAATTGATGAAAGGTTGCAACGCAGGATAGTCCAGATGGTGGATAAGCAGTTCCAATCAAGTTCCAAAGAAATTCAAGCTGTCCTGCTGGTACAGGGTGCATCAGTGTCAGCGCAAACTATCCGTCGACATTTCAATTAAATTAGATGTTATGGCAGGAGACCGACGAGGACCCCACTGCTGACACAGACATAAAAAACCTAGACTGCAGCTTGCTAAAATGTATACAAGGCAAAGTCCTTCTGGGAAAGCGTCTTGCGGACACATGAGACCAAGATACAGCTTTCTGGTAAAGCACATCATTCTACTGTTCACCGAAAATGGAATGAATGGTCCAAAAAAAAAAAAAAAAAAAAAAAGAACCCAGTACCTACAGTCAAATATGATGAAGGTTCAAAAATGTTTTGGCGTTGTTTTGCTGTGCTGCCTCTGGCATTGGGTGCCCTGACTGTGGGTGAGGCATCATAAAACGTGCAGATTATAAAGGATTTTGGGCGGCAATGTAGTGTCCGGTGTCAGAAATCGGGGTTTATGTCCTAGGTCACGGGTCTTACAGCAGGACAATGACCCCAAACATACTTCAAGAATCACCCAGAAATGAATGGAAACAAAGCGCTGGAGAGTTCAGAAGAGGCCAGCAATGAGTCCGGGTCTAAAACCATTGAACACCTGTTAAGGGATCTTAAAATTGCTGTAGGGAGAAGGCACCCTTCAAATATGAGAGACCTGAGCAGTTTTCAAAAGATGAGTGGTGCAAAATTCCAGTTGAGAGGTGGAAGAAGCTTGTTAATGGTTATAGGAAGTGATTGATTGCAGTTATTATTTATTCCAAAGGGGATACAACCAAATATTAAGGTGAGGGTACCAACAATTTTGTCTGGCCCATTTTTGGGGTTGTGTGAAATTATGTCCAATTTGGCTTTTTGCTCCGTTTCTTTGTGTTGTTCCAATACATCAAACATGTAATTGTAATGATTTTCTGGGAGAAAGACTTCATTTCAGGAACAATTTCAAGGGAGCAAACACTTACATCAATGACTTTATAATTGTTTTTTTTTTTCAGTAAAGTTTTTTTTTTTTAAAGAAAAAAGTTTATAATTTTCTACGGCAATGGAGTTATTGTTTTCTACTGGTCAATTATTTTGCCTAAGAGAATGCTTTGTATTTCTACAGAAGGAAGTAGCCATGGCCCACACAATAGTACTTGTGAGCCAGCAAACTAGAGGAGTGCTCATGTAAACCCGTAGAGCAGGGGTCTCAAACTCGACATAGTAAATGGAACGCACATAAAAAAAAATTTGAGCTGGCGTGCCGCATTTCTTTCAAACTTATTACACCTCATACACACATGGCTCCTCTCCATACACCTCGTACACAAACTGCTCTGCACACACATGGCTCTGCTACGTACACCTTGTACACACGCAGCTCCGCTCCGTACACACACGGCTCCTCTCCATACACCACGCTCCGTACACACACGGCTCCTCTCCATACACCACGCTCCGTACACACACGGCTCCTCTCCATACATTTCATACACACACGGCTCCGGTCCATACACTTCGTACACACTTGGCTCCGCTCCATACACATTGTACATACATGGCTCCGCTCAGTACACTTCGTACACATGCGGCTCCGCTCCATACACATTGCTCTGTACACACATGGTTCTGCTACATCCACCCTGTAAACCCCTCCTGACCCCACACATAACCTTACCTTCATCCAGCATCATGACAATCAGCACAGACAGCAGCTTCCTGCATACACTGAGGCCCCGATCATGTGACCTGACTCCTCCCACTCCTGTGACCTTATCCCAGGTCCTGTGCAGTGTGTGCACACAGAACAGCCATAGCGCGCTCCTGAATGCGCGCCCTTCCCCCTGCCTCAGGGAGTGAGATATGGGGTGCACCGCGGGCCACAGATGCCTGCCTCAGGGGCCGCATACGGCCCACAGGCTGCGTGTTTGAGACCTCTGCCGTAGAGGAAAGGGTGGCAAACCAGAAAAGATGGAAGTTGGTAAATATTTCAATATTCTCTCACATCTCAGATCACATACACAATTAAAGTGGTTGTCCAATCCTAACCTACAAGCCTGCAGACCTGTAAATCCTCTGGGAGCTGTGAGTATTATCCGGTGCCGGCAGCGGCGGTCATGTCGCTGCATGTCACATCCTGGCCACATTCAGACTAGATGGGTGCTGCATTGCTCAATGCAAGTGTATAGAGAGGCCGGAAACAGTCTATTCAGAATGTGGCCGGGAGTATGCATATTGGATACCTGCGGTCGCGTGACCACTGTTTCTGGTGCTGTGGAATCGTGACAGAGCACATTACTCGTGCTGTAAGGGTTCACATGTCTGTAGTCACATAATGTGAGTTAAGGACTGGACAACCCCTTTAAGATGATTTAGGGCCAAAAATGTTTTGCTGAAAATCATCTATTGGCGTATGTGAGCACTGGGTGGCAGTGTTGTGCCCTCAATGCACTGCAGCAAAGTGAAAGTATAAATGGTCATATGTACGGGTCACATATGGAGAACTTTTTTTTGGCTATTAAAGTTTTACGGATAAAAGAAAGACATCTCAGGCACATCTCCATTGTTACAGAGTTTTGTCATGGCTAAAGCACCCAGGCACTGGTGTCTGAGAGGGCCTAAGCGCCCATCTGTCACATGTAGAGCAGCAGCACTATTAACAGTCTATGGTAGCCGGAGCGTCCCGTTACAGAACTAGC
The DNA here is from genome assembly GCF_039654945.1 of Dendrobates tinctorius. Taxonomy (NCBI): domain Eukaryota; kingdom Metazoa; phylum Chordata; class Amphibia; order Anura; family Dendrobatidae; genus Dendrobates; species Dendrobates tinctorius. Next base: position 87,135,053 of record NW_027361679.1, on the reverse strand, counting down.
ATTGGGGCCCAGGATATTCAAGTTACACTTCTGGTGAGGTGGCAGAGCGCAGTGAAAAATGAAACTATGGATTCAACTATATTAAAGGAGAAAACATAAATAAGAACCCAATGCACACATGTCCCCCATGTTGTAGACATTATACAAGAGCATAGGAAGTAGTATTATGGCTAGGTAAAATGTGGTGCAGAGGAGTTATACACAAGCATGCCGGTAAAGCTCCTGTGCCGCAGACGGTGAAGTTAGAGGTGAACTTACATGGCTGTTGAGCAAGCTGCTTTTGTGAGAGGTGATGCCTTCATTTTTTTGGAGATTTTCAATCGCCATTTCAAGCTACAGAGAAAGCATGCAAAAAACAGAGGAAACGTCAGACAGAGCCCCGATTATGGACAGGCGGGAATGGGGGTAATACATGGCCCGAAAAAGCCTTCCTGTTCTGCGACATGCAGCGACACATTCAGAAGAACCAGGTAGAGGCCGGATAATACATTCACTGTGTTAGGTGACAGGCAAAACTCATACGTCCAAGCGGCGGTGCTTGATCACAGCGTTATGGGGAGAGCGGACACAGGTGCAGAAGACAGAAGTCACAGGTAGGTGCTGAGAGCGGCCGCTCCATCGCCAAATGGCGTTTACTACACAACATAGATGGGTTTGGGTTCTAGGGATATTTCACAAAACATTTGCTGTGACTATCCTGCTTGGTGCTTTCGGCTTCCACAGTGAATTGCGGGACAACGTGGCGCCATTGGCCAGCTGACACTAAGACTGCAACGCTAATGACAGTGTATGCGCTCACGGTACAGTCTAGCTGTATTCCATTGCAGGCAGTGGGACGTTAAACAGTAACAGCCAGTTTCATTTTATCTATCAATAGTACACATGAAACTAAGCAACTTTGCAATACTTCTCATCAGAGAAGCGTCCTTCTTCCACCTTGTGGACTGAGCTTTTCCTCTCAATTAACGGGTAAAAATCTGTACTCGGTGATGAAAGACTTCCCCCATTGCAGAGATAGATGACAGTTGGCACTCTTAAAATTCGATGGAGAGGAGCTAGATGCAGACTGACAATCTGCTGCAAGTTCTGAAATGACAGTTATAGTTCTCCATAGAACTTTATAGGTACCAACTGTCATCTATCTCAGGAGTGGAAAATTATGTACTGTACCCACAAGTTATAATAATCATAAGAATGGAAGATCAATTCAGGAGAAGAAAAAAAAAAAAAAAAAGTGAATTTCTCTAATAAGACATATTACAAAGTTTACATGCACTATTGATTTATGAAAAAAAATAAAAACGACTGTTACTCTTTAAAAAAAATTACATATATGAAATAGCAGACAATCAGAACAAAAACATTAAAGCAAACCATCTACTAAGGTATGAAAATGATCAAATAAATAGATCTAAACTCAATATGGTTAGATGTGTAAGAGCACTTTAGGACGAACGAAAAGAAAGCAGAGGAAGTAGAAAATGGGCCAAGTGAAAACCTACAGTAGCATTTCCACACATGCAAGCACTGGTGTCTGTCATACAGAGATACAAAGATTTAAAAAGTCAGGAAGAAAAAAAAAACGACGAAAACTCTTATCCTGTACAAGGTTCCATCAGATGGTGAAATAAACTTGTTGATCTCTGTAAACCAGTCACTCATTCTCAGGAAGCCTGGAATATTGACCCTTTATTCTTTAGTTAAGATTATGAGGAATGCTTATCCTAAAATAACTTAAGGTTTATGCACTTAAAAAGTCATTGTCACTTTTCTGTACATGATTAACATAGCAAACAAATAAAGGAAGCCATTAAAGTGGTATTCCCATCTCCCAAGATCCTATCCCAATATGTAATAGTTGTAATAATAGCAAATACCTCATATTAGAAATGTAGCATAGTTCTTCTGATAAGCTTTTTACCATGTGAAGGCACTGCAGTAGCTTAGGTTTCCGTGGTTACTACTGCTAATATAGTGACAGTTAGCTGGTTGTCGTTGCCATGGTTATCTAAGCTACTGCAATGCCCTGCACATGGGGTAAGCAACATAGTGAATCAGAACTAGACTACATTTCTAATAAGACATATTTGCTTATATTATTATTAGCACACCTACTACATATTGGGACAGAATCTTGGAGATGGGAATAACCCTTTTGTGTCCTGCAATTGCAGCACTGAGCATGATTTTCGTTTTCCTGGCAGCTTGAATGCACATGTTAAAGTTGACTATTACACAAGTTTTTTTTTTTTTCTTTACTGGATACACACCATAGATAGCAAGCTACACAGACAGACTCACAATGCCAGATCTCACATACGCACCGTTGCGGGAGAGGACCGAGAAGTGTGAGATAAACTATGGCGGGAACTGTCCAGACCTCCATGAATTAGGTATGCCCCAGAACTAGAGATGATTTGGCTCCCATCCATGGTGATGCCCACCATACTGTGAGAGGGTATCGCACTGGGAGAGGAGACCACGGTGGTCACTTGGGCACCTCCGCCTTGAGAGTCGAAATATGAGGCGGCACTGCTTGGAGCGTAAATCTGGGCTTCAGCGTTGTAGGAATAAGCTGTTCGGCTGTGGAAGAAAATAAAAACAGGTGGAAATCAAGTCAAAAAGCAACACATAACTAAGGGGTGTAAACGAATAGTTACGTCCAAAAGGAGAGACCATGTTAGAGTGGCCACTGTACGAAAGTGGGGTAGATGGAAGAGCTTGATGACAGAATAACGAATATAACATGTAAGAGAAATTACATTTCATAAATTTGGGTGTCATACACACACACATCCTTCCCCTTATTTAAAAGGAAACTGTCACTCAATTACATTTTTACCAGAAAAATTGTTCTCGCCATTTATTTTAAATTTTCGCACTGGAAAATGAGTAAAAACAGCAAAAAAAAAATCATCCCCCAATTTCTGCTGAAAGTGGCAATACCCCATATGTCGCTGTACAGTACTGCTTAGCCATACGGAAAGACTGGGGAGAGACGGAGCACTATTTGCTTCCTGGAGCACAAATTATTGTAGAATAGTTTGCGGACGCCATATACAAAGCCCCTAAGTGCTAGAAGAGCAGAATCCCCCCTCAAGTGACCCCATTTTGGAAATTATACTCATTTGGGATTTTATCTACTTTACAGGTGGGATTTTATCTACTTTACAGGTGTAGTGACTATTTTGATTCCATGGGTCTTTTCCAGAAACAAGCAGCAGTGGATCTTGCGGAGTGAAAACTGCAAATCTGCCATTGTAGTGACCAGTACATTGTAGTGACCAGTACATTGTAGTGACCAGCCCATGCTTCTGGAGACATAGACCCCATAAATTAAAGCGGGTTCTCCTCACCACAGAAATGCCAAGCATGGATGCTAACTGTGGTTTAGGCACACTGTGGGGATTAGAAGGGAAGAGGCATTAGGCTTTGGGAGCATAGAATTAGCCGGTGATGCCAAATATGTGCACTTCGTTTATTTTTGTATTGACTTTCAATAAATATATTTATTAAAATTATTATTTATTTATTTATTTTTTTAAATCTAATTCCAGGATGGGATATCCGCTTTCACTGCCCTGATCTAATACTCTGCAATGCATTTGGATTGCAGCGTCTTAGATTAGTCTCTGGCCCACAGGGAAGAGAGAAGGAGTGTCATCTCCTGGTCTGAGCAGGAGCTTACAGGCCACCATACCTGGGTGACCCCGCGACCATCTTTCAGCCCTGGGTCACCAAGGAGACCATCGGCACAACACAATCGCGTTGTGCCAATCGGAGCAGAAGGTGATCAATGTCGCTGTTCACATTGACAGCGGTATCAGAAGGGTTAATCGCCCACGCACTGATCAAGGGCGTTGCCCACAGGGTATCCATTCTCATACAGCGCTGCAACCTGCTTTTGATCGCGCAAGCGCTTGGAGCGAACCCTTCGTGATAGTCACGCCGTTACATGTACACCGGTTTGCAGGAAATCACCTCTACAGCAGCGCCGTACATGCACGGCGTATGTCGTGAAGGGATTAGGCTATGTGCCCACGTTAGCGTTTTAAAACGCTCAAAAAACCGGACTCCTTCCCAGAAGATGCACGTTTTATTTCTGCACGTTTTTGATGCGTTTTCTGGAAACAATGGAAACAGCTAAAACCGCGGACCTATGCGGAAAATAATGAGCATGCTGCGTTTTTAGCCGCTAAGCGTTTTCTGAGCGGAAAAAAACGCATGCATTGGCACAAAGGCCAAAATGCATTAAATTGAATGAGAAGCTTATTTTAAGCGGTTTGAGCCCTAAAAACGCTTCAAAATGCTACTGTGGGCACACAGCCTTAATGTTGAGGCCAGAGTTCCTCGAATAAGGAATACTTACATGGTGCCATTGGTGTACACGGCATCGCCCTCCACATACTGCACTTGTGCAGGGTACACATGTTGCACGGTTTGCACCTGCAATGACAAATCCCATTTTTACCATCTCTGACTGCATTTACACATGAAAGTGACATTTCAATATCAGGCAGACAAGTACAAAGCTTTTTAGGGTTATTAAAAATAGTCCTTAATCTGAGAACCGTTTTATTGGTTGGGACTGATGACTTAAACACATAACATCTACGATCTTTTTACTAGCCATCCAATAGGCAATTATGGCATGTACGTTACACTTCAAGGGACTATTCTGGTTGGTCTAGCCTTAGCAGAGGCCATCGATATTAGTCATTTCTATGGACGCCCCCACTGATCAGCTGCTTGAACGTGCGGCCCTGTGGGACTCCTATTGATCTATAGTAGGATGATATCAACAGTTTAAAAAATATATATCAAAACTAAACCCCTTAACGCATACATGTAACAGATGTCGGCGTCATGCAGAATAGCTGGAACATTAGCATGCAGTAGCATCTCACAGAAGACCAGAGCAGTGTAAGGATGCTTGTTAGTGGCCAACACCATTAAGTGAAAGCTTTGTTCTTCAACGCCTTTTATTAGAATGATGCAAGATTCAGTTTGGCCACAACACAGAACACAGCAAAAAAAACCCTTCCAAAACAAGTGGAATAAATGTATCAGATTTTATAAGGGGCATAGAAGACCAGGCTGTGCCCCTCTCCTCCACTCCCCATTTGTTGCAGATCTCTTTAAGTCCTATCTGCTTCTCATCACCATTAGATGTTAATAAATGTCTATATAATGCAGAGCCACTGACTTCAATGAGAGAGGTCTAAACCATCGTGCAGAGAGCACTCTATGTTGGCAGCCCAAACTTACAATTCTAGCTAGATTCTGAGTACTAACCACGTTATCACCCTGGACTGCCAGAAACGAACCAAGTGATCAGTGGCAACCCGAGACCACTGCAGATTAGAACGCTTAAAGCCTGTAGATGCGAAAATAAGTGGAAATGGGACATCAAGCTGGAGCAAAAAATTAACTATATGCTATAAAAGTACTGTGATCATGCTCCGAATATAGCGAATAACTGCGTACAATAAAAGACGCTGGAATTTTTCCTATTGCATCGCAACATCAAATTTCCTATTTGTGCATATGAGGAATTGTAAGTATTGCTCCACTACCTTTATATTGAGGGCTTATGCTAAGGCTAGGTCATAAACAGCATATCGACAGGGATCCGACAACCAGCATCCCCAATGTTTAGCTGTTGTCAGCGCCAGAGTAGGAAGGATTTTAGCAGCTCCTGAGAAGAACAATACAGCTTTCTCAACTGTGTAGTCGCCGCTGCTGGGCACTGCAGAACTACCCCTTTTTCAATGAATAGAAGTGGCATTGAAGTCCCTTTTGTCAGCCACTTAAATTAACGGAGCTGCACTGCTCACCTCCGCAACTGGTAACATCTAGCAGAGTGTATCTGCAGGACCAGGCAGCGGACACTACACAGTTGATTAAGCTGTATTGTTCACAACTGCTAACATCCGGCAGAGCGGATCTGCAGTATCTAACACCAGCCACTACAAAGCTGACAGCAGTTGAGGAACTTAAAAGTACAGATCTGTCAACTGTATAGTATCTGCTGCCAGGTACTGCAAATAAGCTCCACAACTGTTATCTGGTGAAGTGGGTCTGCAGTACCTGGCAGCAGACACTGCTACACAGTTGAGTGAGCTGTTGAGATCCACAACTATCATCCGGTCAAGTGGAACGGTACAATTGTCAACTTTGAAGTGTCCTCTGCCAGGTACTGCAGATCCACTCAACTGAATATTAGCAGTTGAGGAACTGAACAGTACAGTACTAACATACATTTGAGTGGATCTGCAGTACCTGGCAGAGGACACTTCAAAATTGACAGTTGTACCTTTCCACTTGACCGGATGATAGTTGTGGATCTGAACAGCTCACTCAACTGTGTAGTATTGTCTGCTGCCAGGTACTGCAGACCCACTTCAACGGATGATAGAAATTGTGGAGCAAATCTGCAGTACCTGGCAGCGGATACTACACAGTTGACTGAGCTGTACTTTTCAGCTCCGCAACTGTTATCATCCGACCGATGCAGGTAGGTCATCAATATACAAGTAGTGAAGCAACCCTTTAACTACAACGGACTTTGTCAAATTGAGTTTTACAGATAAAATACTTCTTTATTGTGTTATTAGCAACACAACTAGGCAATTGCTGAACTGCATAAATATCACTGAACACTGGATGTGAGAGATAAATGACATTAACAGCATTAGATGCACATTATATCAAGCGGTGGGCACACAAGATTACTACCTTCACAGCAAAACAATATTCCTCTCTTACTTTTACATTCTGGGTTATTATAGACCAAGCATAGTAAAATACAAGAGTGGGTTAGAACTGATGCAGCAGTCAGCGGTGCTTTAGAATTGCCAGGATAGGTTGGCAGTGGGGTATAGGGGGATTAGTAGCAGCCAGACTTTGAGCGGAGACCTTCTTGGGCCTTTTACCTGCTGCTGTATCTGGTGAGCTCTGGGCACAGAGACACCCTGACCATGTGCTCCTTTGGGAGCAGAGCCAGACGACTGAGACAAACTTCTCTGGAAGGAAAAGGTGATTAACAGGAGGTTGTAAAAAGAGAAGATGCTTTAAGAGGAACTTATGTCCTATTTTTAGGCTAAGTGAATAGTTTTTAACAACTTATCTTCTGTAGATTCAGAAGCCTTTGGCAAGGCTAAAAGCTACTCAAACAATATATAGCTGTTGGATATTTGGCTTTCAAGAGATGGAACAAAATAAGCGGCTGAAGCCATCTGTTGTCACTTATCTCCATAAAACAAATGATTAGGCAGGTAGAAATTTAATCTACACCTCACAAACCCACCAGATCCACCATCACCAAATATCTACTTGGTAAGGCCAGCTTTAGAATATCAGAAAGTTATCTTAAAGACTAGAATTTTCGCAATAAATCATATACATGAACCTGCAGCCAATCACTAGCTCCAGCGGCAACATTTGCACGTATGGCATGTGACTATCGAAGCCAGGGATTGTCTGCAGTGGTCGCATGATTGCCGGACAGAATACCATTACTGCATGGGAGGGAATTCAACAGGTAACAGATGATTATTTCTTTGTTCATAATAATCTCCATTCTTGGTCATTTTGCTTAAAATCGTCTAATATGATGATTTTATTGCACTTTAAGAAGTCGGTAGGATGTAGAAAAAATTTGCAAACTAGAAAAGCAAGGATCTCAAACTCAATAGATGGCTACATCTTCTTACTTCTCCATGCACGGCAGAGTTTGCCCTGCGAGTGCTTCTATGTTAGCTATGAAAGCCACTGCCAGACTACATTGGCGGCAGCTTACCGTGCTGAGAACAAAAGGATTGGCAGTCCAAATATCAGATACGTCAGCTCCTTATCTCTCGGGAGGCCCTCCCAATACACACTGTAGGCAGAGCCCAACAATACTAGTGGGTTTGATAAACTTTAGTCTAATGCACGGGTGGGGAATCCATTTCCTGCCAATGGCCATTTGAATATTCAAATCATTCTTCGGGGCCATACAAATTGTGCGCCAACTCCACCCATAAAGTACGTCCTGACGCTGGCACTGGTGTCAGGAAGTAATCTTTCATTGCATGTGCCTCATCATTCAGTAAGGAACACTGCATGTGTATGCGCACAGAGCAAGAAGACATTAATGAGCCAGTACGGTGAAACACAGCTGCCGGCCCAGGCACTGCGGTTTCCAGGAATCTTCCCAAGGGCCAGATAAAAGGTCATCAAGGGCCGTAAACAGCCCGCTGGTCTGAGCTTCCCCAACTCTGGTCTAATGCCTGAAGGGTAGAGCAAGGTAATGTGTGGCCAGTGAGCCACATCCAGCACACAGGTTGTTCCAGTCCAGCCCGCGGAAACCAATGTGCTGAAACAAGTTGCCCAAGGGCCGGAACATGACCTGTAGTGCTGCCCGCTCTCCCATGTCACCGCTACCCACATCTTTGATATGCAGACAGCGTTGACTACACTGGTGGAGGACGGTGCCACCAGCTCCATCTTCCACAAATCAGCATGTGCAATTGAGACAGCAGATGTCATCACATCATGTCTGCTGTGAGGGGTCAGTGCACTGGAGTGCTAGGAGTGGGAGGATCGGAAGTGAGGATGGGCTGCTTTTTGTTTTTTCTTTTCCCATATGCGTATGGGATGTTTGCATGTATGTAGGAGGCTATGTGAGGTCTCATACTATATATAGGGGGCTATGTGGGGGGTGTGATTATTCTCATACTGTATAGAGAAATGCTACGTGGATTTTCACACTGTATATGGGGGACTCATGCTGTTTGTAGGGGGCTCATGGTATATAAGGGGGCTGTGTGCAGACTCATACGGTATATAAGGGGGTATCAGCATACGCAATTCTGCTCAATATTAAGTGATATTAAGACAATATTAAAATAACATAATTAGAATAAATATGTTAATATTAATATAGAACAGAATTCATTTCAGCCTATTCGTTTGGCCCTCCACAACAGTCATGGGCCCTCATGTGGCGCCTTGGGAAAATTCACTGCCCAGTGGCTTTAGAGCAGGGCTCGAAAAAAATCTGGTAGCAGATTCCCTTTAGGTTTCAGCATGCAATCTTTCTATCATTAGGAGCACATTACCTGCTGAGAAGCCGGGACTGGTTGAACAACTGGTGCTTGAGCAGATGCCGAGGTCCGTAATGCAACCGAGGTCGCAGAATCCGAGCCACTGTCTGAACTTTGCATGATGGTAACTAGACGATGGAGAGAAGAGAGTGACATTAGAAAGGTGCTAAGCAATCACCGCAAAGGTAAAAATGCTTAGAGGCAGCTTTTCCACAAAGCTCTCCTTAATAAAGGGAATTCTTTTTTTTCAGCAAAGGATTGTATCTCTGCAAGTGCTCAGAAGTGGAGACATACGAGGTACAAGGCGGCTCATGGGACCGACACTGCTCAGGGCTTCCTGTCACTAATCCTACAGCATAGATGGCATAATACATATACAGAAGATTACATTCATTAAAATGTACATATGATCCCAACATGTTCCCGAGCACTTGATTTTACTAGTACAACTCCAGAATATGCCAAGTGCAAAAATGTAATTACATTATCCTTTCTAAGTCAGTAAGCCACCTGGATGAGTATTTTTATGAAAAATGGTACAACTAGAAAATAAAATTCACCCATGATACTATAGAATACATATACTGTACCATATAAATACTAAGGCCTCACGTGGGCGGTTTATCAGTCTTTTTCATACATAGAACATGTAACCATTATAGTCTATGGGGATATTCACATGCCTGGTTTACAAAAGAAAAAGCAGCATAAAGAGGTCAGTTTTTGGTCCAAGTCTCAGACTTGTATGGGTAAATTTGGTCTAAGAGGCCACTGTGTGCGCAGTCTACGATTAACATTGTAATGGATAGCAGAAGCTTTGCAATGTTTGTTTTTCTCATACGTGAAAATCACTAAAGAAACGTTAGTAACAACTAACACACTGACGAAAACCGGAACAAAAGTGCCGATGATACTAGGATCATTTTTTTTTTTTTTTTTTGCAGATTATAGAAATTACGGACATCTGAATTAGGCCTTATTGTTGCCAGCGTGCTATGAAAGTCAGGCCAGGAATCGGCAAACTGTCCAGGGATTAAAGGGACTGTCCAGGACTTAAATATTAATGTTCCATCTTTGGGATAGGTCATCAAGGTCAGATTCCAGTGTTGGCGGTGGAAGAGAGCTGCACACCTCAGTTGACGGAACAGTGGCCGCAGCCGGGTAATGCACGCTGACCCCCCCCCCCCCCCCAATTGATGTAAATAGGGGGCCGATGTGCAGTACCCGGCTGTGGCCACTATACCGTTCACAGAGCTGTGCAGCTCCATAACTCAGCAGCTTTGGCCGCCGCAGACCGCTCATCAGGAGGGTGCTTGTGTCGGCTCCCACTGATCAGACAAAGGACAAGCAAAGGTTAAAGTCCTGGACAATTACTGGTGATCATAGGTGAAAAGAAAACTTGCTAAACTTCCTGCACCAATCAGGGACAACTTTGAAGTTGAAAAGAAATATACGGTATATGATATCTCCATCTCTGCCCACACACAGTGGTGCTGTGGAGATTTCAGCGGCTTGCTGGAGAGCGGAGGTCAGACAGTGTTTAATCAGCAGGAAAACAGATGCAGATGTTCCATGTGTAGAGCAGAGACTGCTATGCTTGGCTCTGTTTGCTTTCCTCCGGATTGTTGCTCTGCAAACAACGGTTGCTAGGAGCAACTGCAGTCCACTTCTGTATCCATGATCTGGTTGCCGGGCAACTCACAGATTACATCCCAAACTAAACAATACGCCACTCACCCCACCCCCGTCGCCCTCCCCTACTGTACGCTGCTCTGCTTTCTGCCATTAACTAGGCAATGTGTCATCTATTATACGAGACTGGGGGAAATGTGGAGGGAGGGAGAGCAGAGACACTGTTTATTCCAGCGCTGCTTCGGAGAAGCATTTCTCATTTCCTAATGAAATAATATTCAGGCTTTTCGGCAATACATTATCAGATCTAGACACATCTTAAGCTCAAAGCAATTGATATCAGCCTAGGTTTAGAAAAACAGCAGGAAGTCATTTTATTTTGTCGTCATCAAAGTCATAGCTATATATACATAATGTATGCAGTGCGGGCCGGGCCAGTCTCATCACTACCAGCAGTGCAATCGACGACCTACAAGTCAACGATTCACATAAAATGGAGTCATCCAGCGTTAATGAGCCACCACCATGGGAGCCGCATATACATCTTTACAGGACATTGTGCTGTCAACCTCACAAATCACAAAAAACTGAGGGCACTACCAATAGGTCAATACGTGGGATCTCCCACCACACACCAAAAAGTAATCAAAAAACAAAAAAAGTAGCGTGTAAAGGCAAAGATCACCACAAACGGTATAACAAGTAACAATTAAAGTTAGACAAGCAACAAACAAGTTTAAAAATAATTAAAAAAAACAAAAAGGTTATCAAATATACAACAGCATGAAGGGCCTTGTAAGTGCCCCACACGCAGAAAGAACCCCTCCTCTACTATGTGCACTGGGAGTGTGTTATAATGAAACACACATAGAGCCACAGACAACGATGACAAAAATCGAAGCACACCAGAAAAACCTGGAAATTTGTCAAAAAAATACAATAGTAATATCAGTGGAAAGGGAAAGATAAAAACAAAAACCCTCTAGAAAATAAACAGAGGGTGAGGGAGAGAAGGTAATTAATCCTGAATAAGACCTGTTGGATCCTGGAGAAGAAGAGCGACCGGTCACAAGGGGGAGAGGGGGAAAGACCCCACGCGTATCGCCACACCGCATGGCTTCCTCAGGGAGAAGTGAGGGAGAGAGAGGCTTGTCAACCTTATGTAGTCAAAGTCATTCGGTAAATCGTCAATTAGTCAGGTGTGAGAGGCTTATCAAGAACAGCAAATACACAACGTAGTCATGGGAACCCAACAAAAACAAGCTTACCCCTGTGTATCAAAAAAGGCAGACGCAAAAAAGGACCACAAGGAAAAGGACCTTGCGGTCACGTGATGATTAAATCAAATGAATGATATACCACAAAGGGCTCTAAACCCATATGCAAACACAAAGCCGAGATGTTTGAAAAAACAAGAAATGTAAATGTCCCAAAGAAATTGGAAAAAGGGACCAGGCTTCTAAAGCATAATGCATCGATAGTTAAATTAATGACAGCAAGCAACAGGACCTAAGGTCATGTGACCAGCTCAGCACATGCGAACAAAAAACAAAGGCGATCGGTAGCCACAGCGCATGCGCACCACCCCCACAGTCAGACACATGTGAGGCATCATATATGACCATGGGCAATGCGAAAACCTAATAAAGCAAGGCAATTCTTGACTCGTTTTGCCAACATAAAGTTTTGGACAGTCACAGACCAAGAGACAAATAACATTTTCAGTTCGGCAGTTAGAGTAACACCATGTGCGGATTGGATCTGGATAAGAAAGAGCACAGACTTGTCTGTTACGAACCACATAAGTACAGATGGTACAATTCCCACATGGAAACGTGCCCAACAACTTGGTTCCTCTACCCAATGGTATTGTGGGTCTCTTGAAATGGCTAGAGCACAGAGAATCCGTAGGGTCCTTGCTCGTTTAGCAATCAATTAGGGTTTCTTGCCAGTAAAGGGAAGAAGTCTTGGTTCTTTACAAAGAATGCCCCAATTTTTATTCAAAATTTTGTAGAGGTCTTGCCACTGGTTGTTGAAAGTGGTAATAAAATTGACTCCCATACGTTCTTGGCAACAACATGTCCTCAAAAGATCTCGACGATCCTGTTGGGCTGAGGCCCTAAAGGCTTTGGCCACCATCTGCCGTGGATACGCCCCAGAAATGAACCTAGTAAGGTCTCTGGCTTGCCTGGAAAAAACCTCTAGTTCACTGCAATTGCAACGTACACGAAAAAACTGACCTTTAGGTATGCCATCCCGAACATGTCGTGGATGGAAGCTTTCATAATGAAGTAAAGCTGTTGGTCAACCTCACAAATTCCAACGCTCATTCTCATCACTGAAATATGGCATGTACTAGAAGGAAAAACTAGAATTATTTGGCGCTTTTCCAGCATCGGTAATCGTGTACATGTTAAAAGAGTTTACATGAGATAGAAAGCAAATACAATAAAGACGAACCAACGGTGACACGCTGGCACAGGGTCGCCATCTTTATCTACCGTATTGTAATGCAAATCTAATGTCCTCGCCAGGGGTTGTCTTAGGCCCAACAAGTAGGCTCAGTGTAGCAATGAGGAATCTGAGGAATGTGTACTCACAGAAGTGAAGAAAGGAAAAAGGAGAGAAAAAAAAACCTCCCTAGAATGGCAAGCTCAGACATGTCGGAGAGAGAGGTGAGGATTAGACCAGAAAGTTACAGAACGTAGATTGTCTGGCAGTTCTACCCGAGTCTGTATTGAGACACCCGTGGATCACTAAAGGCACAAGTGCTCAGCCTGTGCTAGAACATAGGAAGAATGATGGACAGAGCTCCGGAGACTTTCTGAAAGTGAGCACTTCAGCTCGTAGTAGGAGCCTCAGGACCCAAAACTCTCACGGATCATTAGCGCGCACACAGAGATTACAACATATGAAAAATTAAAAGTTGAATTACCCTTTAAAAAGGAAGCAGTCATCAGGTTTACACTAACCCATCTGAGGGCAGCCTGATGTAGTAGCAAGACCCTGATTCCATCAGTGTATCCCTTAATGGGCTGCTGGCTGCAGTTTTGATAAAAACATTGCTTAACCTGCTACAGATCTACCAGTTCTTAAAATACTGAGATCTGCCCACACTAATGATTGTGTACACTGTGCATAGGCAGACAGCTGACACTCAGTGCTGGAGGTGGGGTCATACAGAGCTCATGAATATGGAGGACTACATGGCAGCAGGTTTACTAGTCCTCTAGTGTTAAGGCCCCGTTTCACATAGCGAGATCGCTGAAGCGTCACAGATTTTGTGACGCAACAGTGACCTCGCCAGCGATCTCGTTACGTGTGACACTTATCAGCGACCAGGCCCCCGCTGCGATGTCGCTGGTCGTGCTCGAATGTTCTAGGCCATTTTTTTATCGTTGGCATCCTGCTGACCAGCATGCATCGCTGTGTGTTTGACACAGACGAGCAACCTTGTTAGCGAATCAGAAATCATAGACACGTGCGAGTCATCAGAATTGCTGCTGTGTGACAAGGTCCCAACGACCGCTGAGGTCGTTATACGGATCGCTGGATCATTGCTGTGTCGTTGGGTAAATCTGACTGTTTGACAGCTTACTAGAGACGCACCAGCGATCCTTACCAGGTCGTATCGTTGTCGGGATCGCTGGTGCGTCGCTAAGTGTAACGGGACCCTAACTGTTATGCTGAGAAAACAGTGATATTTTATCAAAACTACAGAAAGCAGCCATGTGGTACATTGCTGGAAACAATATCTATGCACCTACAACATGCGGTCCTCCGATCCCCAGGTCCTTGTGACAGTATCCCTTTAAAAATATCCGAGCATGTAATACTGATGACATGTACTTAGGATAGTTAATCAATTTCAGATTTCTAGGGATCAGGACCCCCAGCAATTCACTGTACCCAACCCTAGCGGCAGCTGGATGCAAACATTGAATGGAGTTGAACAGCACAGCTCAGTGCGATGTGTAGCAGTCGCTGCCAGGTACAGCAGATCACCGACTGAAAAAACACACATCTGTACCTGGCCTAAATTACAATTCAGATAGGATTTTTGGCAAAGGATTTTCTAAAGCTGGTCACCTCCCATCTAGTACAACACATCTGATATGTATATTTTGTAATCACATAGAAAAGAACATTTTAAAGGTTTGTTGTTTTTTTTTTATAGATAAAGGCTACAAGGCTGTTTTACTAACAGTCATTGCTGACCTTCAAGAAGATTGTGGCCACCTACGCAGAAGAACTTCTCTGTCTCCCTTTATCTCCTGCCAGCAGTCACAAGCACATTCACATCTACTAGCAGGAGCGATGGACATTCTGTAGGTGTCACATGGGTAATATGGAAATCCAAAAACACAACGATGTTACAATAACGCGAGTGCAGCAACCGAACATGGCCGCTAGTAAATAATGCACAGTAAAGGCTTATGTTGCAATGAATATTTGATGTATAGATGGATGTCATGATGCTTCAAGCCTGGGGTAATACCAGGTGGCTCCCTGTTCCGCGATACTTCCAATGCATTAAATAAGATTATTGAAGTACCAAGTCTCCAGCATTTCAGACCTGTGTGTGAATTGAGCCTACAGCACTGCATACAAATGGTTTTAAATACTTTCAAATAGATCCACAGAAGTGTCAGAAATAAACTACAATTTTAGTATGCTGATAGAAACAGTTTTTGGTGTTAAAGGGAACCTGTCAAAAACATATACTCCTCCCAAACTAGTTAGATGACCGTGTAGCTCTTAAAAAATGACTGTGAGCAGTGAGAAATTTCATTCTGAAATTGTGTATATATGTGACGATGCACTTACAGCTCCGCAGCCTCAGGCTGTAATCACTTATAGGAGAACCAAAGACCTGTCAATAAGCCAGGAGAGAGCAGGACGGGAATGCAGAGTGAGGCCGAGGAGCTGTAAGTGCGCCGTCACAACCCAATGCACTTCCTGACTCACGGATACACAATGGCAAAACGTGCTGCTAGAGAATCACTTTGGGGTCATAAAGAAATCAACTTGTTTAAAGGGTTACACATACATATATAGCATCATGCCAGTAGATGGAATATTGGGAAAACATCAAATAATATTTGGAGGCTGGTGCGCTAAAAGGTCAGCTCAAAGTTGAATAGTATAGACTAACTTGGCACACACACGTATAGATTCCAGTGAAAGTGATATGTAATAAAGTACAGAACATACAGCAAAGACGTTTCGGTCTCAGCGACCTTCATCAATGTACTATATGCTGTACTGTGTGCACTTATTGGTAGCGCAAAGTGTCCATTAAGACGCGAGCCTAACGGCGGAAACCGCGTCTTTGCTGGCACTCACCCCGCATACCCGGGACTGACATATGGCTCCTCATGCTCCTCATTCTTAATGGACACTTTGCCCTACCAATAAGTGCACACAGTACATTGATGAAGGTCGCTGAGACCGAAACATCTTTGCTGTATGTACTGTACTTTATTAAATATCACTTTCACTGGAATCTATACGTGTGTGTGCCAAGTTAGTCTATACTAGTATACGGATTGGGATCCTTCTTGTGCACCACCTACTTTGGAGTTGTGCCAACAGTTCTATATAGGAAACCAGCAAAAAAGCAGAGAGGTTTACCCGTACAGGCCTCCAGACAAATGCAGGATGCAGTGGACCCATATAATTAAGATGGCAACACAGGTGCAAGAATACCGAAGAGACAACCGCTCACAGCCTACCAATACATGGAGGGGGCGGTTGCCTGGTATGTTAATGCACAATAAAAAACTTGTATGCGGCGCTGTTCACACTGTGGCAATGCACAGCATCCAGGCCAGCCTAGTAGTGACACCCTTCTAGTAGCTCAGCCCGCCAGAGCTAATAGGAGGGTGTCACTGCTAGGCTGGCCTGGATGCTGTGCATTGCCACAGTGTGAACAGCGCCGCATACAAGTTGTTTTGTGCATCAACATACCAGGCAACCGCCCCCTCCATGTATTGGTAGGCTGTGAGCGGTTGTCTCTTCGGTATTCTTGTACCTGTGTTGCCATCTTTATTATATGGGTCCACTGCATCCTGCATTTGTCTGGAGGCCTGTACGGGTAAACCTCTCTGCTTTTTTGCTGGTTTCCTATATAGAACTGTTGGCACAACTCCAAAGTAGGTGGTGCACAAGAAGGATCCCAATCCGTATACTAGTATAGACTAACTTGGCACACACACGTATAGATTCCAGTGAAAGTGGAGGATTTTTAAGTCCTCTTTCTGTGCTCTTTCAGTCAACGGTTCTATATAGCTCAAAGTTGAATAACCTAGATATTAACAATACAATGGAGTGATACAGATGGCATTCAACCACTTTCCACAGACATGGTATGCAGTGGTTTTATTTCATATATTTACACATTGACACTCTAATGATTTGTAAAAAGAAGAGTAGATATAATGACGGAACGGTAGACAGAATATTATTTAATAGAAAATAATCAGGGAATATTACAGCACCAAGCACCTGTGCATTAAGCATATCTAAATAGGCATGCCTTAAGATCGTGAATTTGAGTCTTTCAAGTTAATTTGTGAACGAATCTGCTTATACTTGGCAGTTTTAGAACTTTCTCTTCATATAACTGAAGTTTCCTTTTAATGAGGAACAGGCCTGTGACTCAGCTCAGAGCTAAACCTATTGTTCAGAGGACAGAGACCACGCCTATACATATGACTACTACAGAAGTAGGTTGGTAGTTACTAGAGATTGTGTGAATCGATCCACATGACCTAGTCCATCGGCCATGACAGTCACATCTGGTCACTCGATGGGAACAACCTCTTACCAGGCGACCTCAGCATGTCTTCTTCTGATAAGCCAGTCTGGAGTGACATCACCGATGCGCTGCGACACTCATGATGTTACAGCAGAAAGGCTGATCAAAAGAAACGCCAAGTAAGAAGCGGTTCTCACGGCACCCGCCCAGCAACCAATTATTGACGTGGCCGATAGACCGGGTCAAGCAATTCGATTTGCATCAACTCTAGTTGTGTGGAGGTGGTCATTACTTTCCTCCTCCTTGTTCATAACATAAGGAAACACTAAAAATAACATTACAATGGTAATATAGATAAAATCCTGTTAAAACATAGTGCAATGGTCACAAAAAAACTGAGAAACCAAGTGTGCCATCCAGATCCTAGTCCATCAGTGGGGCAATATCTCCCCACCGGTCACTGCTGCTCTATCCTCTGTACACCCGGTAAGTTGCTTGCCCCATTGTGTAGGCATTTCAGCAATATTA
Source organism: Dendrobates tinctorius (assembly GCF_039654945.1). Lineage (NCBI taxonomy): Eukaryota > Metazoa > Chordata > Amphibia > Anura > Dendrobatidae > Dendrobates > Dendrobates tinctorius. Next base: position 87,117,044 of record NW_027361679.1, on the reverse strand, counting down.
TCTCCGGTACTCATTGCCGGTAATTTATGAACTAGATCAGTCTGATAACACGACACAGTAAGACATTACAGGCCTGTCCCTTTAATCAGACAGTGGGGAGTCAGATTTAAAAATATGCTTGCCTCCACGCCAGGCAAAAAATTCCACAGTCAGATTTAGAAGTTAAATGTGTTTAAGGGGGAGTAAAGAAAAGCTTAATCTAACCGTGTTCCTCTAACCAGTAGGTGTCTCTGCTCAGCGAGGATTATGGGAAGTCCCCTTGTGTTTAGTGTGGGAACCAAGGAGACCAAAGTTAAATATGAAAACAGTGATGCCGGCGTATTTTAAATAGCGCCTGGAGGCATCAGGATACAGGTGGCGCGGAGGAGGTTTAAAGCTCAGATCTTCAGGAAAAACAAATATCTGTCCACACGGACCTTAACCCTTTTAGAAGAGTTAAACAAAAGACATGGAGAAATGACATATCGATCATTTAGTGTATGGTATAAAAGCTTCTATGTAGAACTAAAGAGAAGGGTAGAAAACAGCATGAAGAGGTCCACCACTTAGACATGCCAATCTTTCTTATGGTCAAGGACTGATGATTGGCAATACAAGGGAAAGTTACAGTAGAACCACCTTCAGTTACTAGTGGTCAATACTCTAGAAAAAGGAGCTGTACCTGATATCCTACACCTTCCACTTGACCCTGACTAAAGTAGAACCACCTTCGGTTACCGGTGGTCAACACACTGGTAAAAGAAGCTGTATGCGATATCCCACAAGACCTTCCACGTGACCCGGACTACATCCAAACGGATCATATTACCGGTACTAATGTATCCCCTTGATATATGTTCTTTTCGCTAACGTATACCACGACTGGACGGACAAAATCAATTCTATATCGATTATACTCCCTGAAACATGATAAGGAGGCATCTGCTTAGGTATGTGCCCACAGCTGTCTCTGACAATAAGGCCAACCAGGAGTGATGGGTAGACAGAAATGTCCTGCTGGCTTAAATGACAACGGTCTCATTACATAGCTGCAAATAGATATACGCTGCGCACAGTGCGGACAACAAGCAGACACTGCAGCGTGACAGTATGTACAGACATTTCACCAGATACACAGCTACAGTTGTGGCCAAAAGTATTGACACCCCTGCAATTCGGTCAGATAATACTCAGTTTCTTCCTGAAAATGATTGCAAACACAAATTCTTTGGTATTATTATCTTCATTTAATTTGTCTTAAATGAAAAAAAGCACAAAACAGAATGAAGCAAAAAGCAAAACATTGATCATTTCACACAAAACTCCAAAAATGGGCCAGACAAAAGTATTGGCACCCTCAGCCTAATACTTGGTTGCACAACCTTTAGCCAAAATAACTGCGACCAACCGCTTCCGGTAACCAGGGCTGTGGAGTCGGAGTCGTGGAGTCGGAGTCGGTGCTCATTTTGGTGGAGTCGGAATAAAATGGACCGACTCCGACTCCTAAAATATATAATAAATTGGGTACAGTAATTCAATGCAGGATGTGCTGAATATTTTTTCATAGGAGTTTGGGAAAGTTATGAAATGTCCTATAAATGGCTGTTATATTCCTGATCTAAGGCTACATTCACACACAGCGTTTTTCCTGTGTTTTTTGAGGATACGTTTTTCAGCTGCAAAAGCTGATCATCTTTTTAAAAAACTGCATCACCTGAAAGGTTTTTGAGCTCATAGATAATGTTTTCAATAGCAAAAGCAGATTAGAAATCTGCTCTATCTATCCATTTATCCATATCTGTCTATCCATATCGTATCTGTACCAAAAAGAATGAAAACCGGGTAGTACACCAATATATATTCTGTTCTATCTAAATATCTTGATTATTGGATCATAAAAATGATTAAATGTCTGAGGTTCACATTGTACTACAATAAATTTTTCACTTACATATAAGCAATATGTGTGGGAGTCGGAGTCGGAGTCGTGGAGTCGGAGTCGGTGTAAGGGAAACTGAGGAGTCGGAGTCGCAGGTTTGGCTTACCGACTCCACAGCCCTGCCGGTAACCATCAATGAGTTTCTTACAATGCTCTGCTGGAATTTTAGACCATTCTTCTTTGACAAACTGCTCCAGGTCCTTGATATTTGAAGGGTGCCTTCTCCAAAATGCCATTTTTAGATCTCTCCACAGGTGTTCTATGGGATTCAGGTCTGGACTCATTGCTGGCCACCTTACAAGTCTCCAGTGCTTTATCGCAAACCATTTTCTAGTGCTTATTGAAGTGTGTTTTGGGTCATTGTCCTGCTGGAAGACCCATGACCTCTGAGGGAGACCCAGCTTTCTCACACTGGGCCCTACATTATGCTGCAAAATTTGTTGGTAGTCTTCAGACTTCATAATGCCATGCACACGGTCAAGCAGTCCAGTGCCAGAGACAGCAAAACATCAGGGAACCTCCGCCATGTTTGACTGTAGGGAGTGTTCTTTTCTTTGAATGCCTCTTTTTTTCTCCTGTAAAGATGCCTTTGCCCAAAAAACTCTACTTTTGTCTCATCTGACCAGAGAACATTCTTCCAAAACGTTTTAGGCTTTTTCAGGTAAGTTTTGGCAAACTCCAGCCTGGCTTTTTTATGTCTCGGGGTAAGAAGTGGGGTCTTCCTGGGTCTCCTACCATACAGTCCCTTTTCATTCAGATGCCGACAGATAGTACGGGTTGACCCTGTTGTACCCTCGGACTGCAGGGCAGCTTGAACTTGTTTGGATGTTAGTCGAGGTTCTTTATCCAACATCCGCACAATCTTTCGTTGAAATCTCTTGTCAATTTTTCTTTTCCGTCCACATCTAGAGAGGTTAGCCACAGTGCCATGGGCTTTAAGCTTCTTGATGACACTGCACACGGTAGACACAGGAACATTCAGGTCTTTGGAGATGGACTTGTAGCCTTGAGATTGCTCATGCTTCCTCACAATTTGGTTTCTCAAGTCCTCATACAGTTCTTTGGTCTTCTTTCTTTTCTCCATGCTCAATGTGGTACACACAAGGACACAAGACAGAGGTTGAGTCAACTTTAATCCATGTCAACTGGCTGCAAGTGTGATTTAGTTATTGCCAACACCTGTTAGGTGCCACAGGTAAGTTACAGGTGCTGTTAATTACACAAATTAGAGACGCATCACATGATTTTTCGAACAGTGCCAATAATTTTGTCCACCCTCTTTTTTATGTTTGGTGTGGAATTATATCCAATTTGGCTTTAGGACAATTTTGTGTTTTTTCATTTAAGACAAATTAAATGAAGATAATAATACCAAAGAATTTGTGTTTGCAATCATTTTCAAGAAACTGAGTATTATCTGACAGAATTGAAGAAGTGTCAATACTTTTGGCCACAACTGTATTGCGCTACACAAATGACAGCGAACGTATGAAACAAAACGCTACGTGTGGTAAGTGGCCCAAGATTAGTCACATCAGCATTTGATCCTGACTCCAAGGTCAGAGTGTCCATGTAGTAGGCCGTAAAGACCACTGCATAAATCCTGGATTCTGCCCCTATACTTAAGGCCCCTTTACATTTAGCGATGCACCAGCGACCCCAACCACGATACGACCCGGTCAGGATCGCTGGTGCATCGCTAAATGGTCGCTAGTGAGCTGCCAAACAGGCAGATCTCACAGCGATGCAGCAGCAGTCGGCGGTCGCACTTACCTTTCAGACGGCAGCTCTGGTGACTTCTTCCGCCTGCGTCCATGGCTCGCTCGTCGGGATTACAACATCAATAGCAAACACAAGAGATGTAATAAAAGTGCTAAGGCTAGGTTCACATTGCCTTAGGGCAATCCGTTTAACGGATCTGTTTAATGGATCCGTTAAACGGATGAGCTAAAAATGAGCCCAAAAATGTCTTTTCGTGGTGTATTTTTGCCGTCGCGTTAACACATGTGGCTGCGTTAGGTCATTATGCGTCTGCCTGCATTTGCAATAAAGTTCTATGGCAGACCGAACGCTTCCGTTGACTGTGAGTTCGCTGTACCGGACCCGAAAACGTGGTAGTCCGCGTTGGAAGGTGCAGCACAAACTAACGGGACCATTGCAAATGCATGCCAATTTTGACATGCGTTAGGATCCGTTACACTAATGGAAGTCTAGCGGTGGTTAACATGTCCGTTACATTGCGTTAGTGCTGCTTACAAACGAATCTGTTAAACGGACTACCCTAACGCAAAGTGAACCGAACTCATCTCATCCTGCCCTTACTTCAGTGCCAGTTCTGCCATGAGCTTAACCCCTTAATGACCAGGGGTATTTTTGGTTTTACATTTTCATTTTTCCCTCCCCTTCTTTCCAGAGCCATAACTTTTTTATTTTTCCGTTTATATGGCCATGTGAGGGCTTATTTTTTGCAGGACGAGTTGTACTTTTAAATGACATCATTGGTTTTACCATATCATGTACTCGAAAACGGGAAAAAAATTCCAAGTGCGGTGAAATTGCAAAAAAAGTGCAATCCCACACTTGTTTTTTGCTTGGCTTTTTTGTTAGGTTCACTAGATGCTAAATCTCACCTGCCATTATGATTCTCCAGGTCATTACGAGTTCATAGACACCAAACATGTCTATGTCCTCTTTTATCTAAGTGGTGAAAAAAAATTCCAAAGTTTGCTAAAAAAAAAAAAAAAAAAAAAAAAAAAAAAAATTTGCGCAATTTTCCGAGACCCGTAGCGTCTCCATTTTTCATGATCTAGGGTCGGGTGAGGGCTTATTTTTTCCATGCCGGACTGACGTTTTTAATGATACCACTTTTGTGCAGATCCGTTCTTTTGATCGCCCGTTATTGCATTTTAATGCAATGTCTTGGTGACCAAAAAAACCTAATTCTGGCGTTTTTAATTTTTTTCTTGCTACGCCGTTTAGCGATCGGGTTAATGCTTTTTTTTATTGATAGATCGGGCGATTCTGAACGCGGCGATACCTAATATGTGTATGTGGGATTTTTTTTTTACTGTTTTATTTTGATTGGGGCGAAAGGGGGTTGATTTGAACTTTTAGGTTTTTTTAATTTTTTTTTATTTTTAAACATTTTTTTTTTTTTTTTTTACTTTTGGCATGCTTCAATAGCCTCCATAGGAGGCTAGAAGCTTGCGCAACCCGATCGGCTCTGCTACATATGGGCGATGAGCAGATCGCCCATATGTGGCAGATTTACTGCTGTGCTTTCAGCGCCGACCACCGGGTGGCGCTGAAAGCCATATGCCTGGAACAACCATAGAGGTCTCATAGAGACCTCTGGTTGTCCAGGCAACATGAAGCCGACCCCCGATCACGTGACGGGGGTCGGCGGTGACGTCATTTCCGGCCCGGCGGCCGGGAATGCTATTTAAATGCACGCTGTCAGCTTTGACAGCGGCATTTAACTAGTTAATAGGCGCGGGCGGACGGCGATTCCGCTCGCGCCTATTGCGGGCACATGTCAGCTGTTCATAACAGCTGACATGTCCCGGCTTTGATGCGGGCTCAGCGCCGGAGCCCTCATCAAAGCAGGGGAAATGTCCGATGACGGACTGTGTCCGTCATTGGACATTAAGGGGTTAAGCTTTATGACCCAGCCTATTTTGACCTTAATGACCAGGCCATTTTTTGCAATTCTGACCAGTGCCCCTTTATGAGGTAATAACTCAGGAACGCTTCAACGCATCCTTGCGATTCTGTGAGCGTTTTTTCGTGACATATTGGGTTTCATGTTAGTGGTAAATTTAGGTTGATAATTTTTGCGTTTATTTGTGAAAAAATGGACATTTTAATTTTCCCAACAAAAAATTTCTTTTAGGCTATGTGCACACGTTGCGGATTCTGCTGCGTTTCCACAGTGGTTTTGGCCCTGCAGAAACGCAGCAGTTTCGCTGACATCGTACAGTACAATGAAAGCCTATGGGTTTTCAAAAACGCTGTGCTCACGCTGCAGTTTTTTCCGCGCGGTTTTGCTGCGGTTTACAAACCGCAGCATGTCAATTGTTTGGGCGGTTTCCGCAGCGGTTTCACACCTTTAACATAGTGGAGGTGTGAAACCGCAGGGCAAAACCGCAGACCAAAACGCAGGAAAACCGCAGGTCACTTTACCTGCGGTTTTACCTGCGTTTCCGCGCAGAAAAACCTGCAGCGGAATCCGCAACGTGTGCACATAGCCTTAGCATCAATTTTTTTCATTTTCACATGGGCAACAGGATAAAATGGATCCTAAAATTTGTTGGGTAATTTCTTCTAAGTACACCATATGTGGTCCTAAACCACTGTTTGGGCACACAGCAGGGCCCGGAAGGGAAGGAGCGCCATTTGACTTTTTGAATGGAAAATTAGCTCCAATAGTTAGCGGACACCATGTCGCGTCTGGAGCTCCCCTGTATGCCTAAACTTTGGCGCTCCCCCACAAATGACCCCATTTTGGAAACTAGACCCCCCCCAAGGAACTTATCTAGATGTGTGGTGAGCATTCTGAACCCCCAAGTGCTTCACAGAAGTTTATAACGCAGAGCCGTGAAAAGAAAAAAATCATTTTTTTTTCATCAAAAAAATTATTTAGCCCGCAATTTTTTATATTTTCACAAGAGTAACAGGACAAATTGGACCCCAAAAGTTGTTGTCCAGTTTGTCCCGAGTACGCTGGTACCCAATATGTGGGGGGAACCATTGGGCACACTTCCGGGCTCGGAAGCGAAGTAGTGACGTTTTGAAATGCCGACTTTGATGGAATGGTCAGCGGGCGTCATGTTACGTTTGCAGAGCCCCTGATGTGCCTAAACAGTTGAAACCCCCCACAAGTGACCCCATTTTGGAAACTAGACCCCCAAAGGAACTTATCTAGATGTCTGGTGAGCACTTTGAACCCCCAAATGCTTCACAGAAGTTTATAACGCAGAGCCGTGAAAATAAAAAAACATTTATTTCCCACAAAAATAATTTTTTAGCCCTCAATTTTTTATTTTCCCAAGGGAAACAGGAGAAGTTAGACCCCCAAAGTTGTTGTGCAATTTTTCCAGAGTACGCCGATACCCCATATGTTGGGGTAAACCACTGTTTGTGCACACGTCGGGGCTTGGAAGGGAGGGAGCACCGTTTGACTTTTTGAACGCAAAATTGGCTGGAATAAATGGTGGCGCCATGTTGCGTTTGGAGACCCCTGATATGCCTAAACAGTGGAAACCCCTCAATTCTAACTCCAACCCTAACCCCAACACACCCCTAACCACAACCCTAATCCCAACCCACCCCTAACCCTAATCCCAACACACCCCTAACCCTATTCTAAACCATAATCCCAAACCCAACCCCTAATCCCAACCCTAATAGAAAAATAAAAATATTTATTATTTGCCAATACCTATGGGGGTGATAAGGGGGGGGGTGATTTACTGGGTTTTTTTTTAGTTTGATCACTTTGCTAATCTCTCTGGGTATTGTAGTTCCCCTATCCCCTTTATTAATTTTGTTGCCTTCCTTTGTACTCGCTCTAGTTCCATTATATCCTTCCTGAACACTGGTGCCCAAAACTATACAAAGTACACCATGTGCGGTCTAACCAGAGATTTGTACAGAGGCAGTATAATGCTCTCATCATGTGTATCCAGACCTCTTTTAATGCACCCCGTGATACTGTTTGCCTTGGCAGCCGCTGCCTGGCACTGGCTGCTCCATGTAAGTTTATCATTAACTAGAACACCCAAGTCCTTCTCCATGTCAGATTTACCCAGTGGTTTCCCGTTCAGTGTGTAATTGTGATGGGGATGATCAATCAAAAGCCAGGGCTATACAGCAACGTGTACTGTAATCACAGTGCCACATTGCAACACTGGATGTAATGATCCCGTATGGCGTCACGTTGCGTCCTGCGACATCCAATGACTGCAACAGAATTGCAAAGGTTTTCAAATGTGTTAGGACTGGTCACAAGTCGCATGTGACAAATAAATGGATTTACTGTAGGCCTCACACTGACATCCATGAGTTTTCAAAGGGTGTGTATCATAAACACACACAAGTATAGAAAGCTGACCAGAGTGTGAGGTGAGGTGTAATACTGTGTAGTAGGTGGTCACCTATCGGTAGACACAATCAGGCACACAATTGATGTGAATATCGCATCAAAACCACAACTAAAACTTGCATGATGTTATCTGGACATGTGGTTTTGTGTCCCTCCCCGAGAAAACTGCTACATGTGAAGACACCCCTAACTGAACAGTTCAAGGACAGGCTGAGGGTGTATGCACATACTGTGATTAGGTGGCAGCTTTGATATCATTTTTGCACAATTGCAGCAAACCAATGAAGCCCAAATGCATCAAAAATTCTACAACCGTAAAACACTCTGCAAGTTTGCAATTTTTTTTTTTTTGCGCAACACAAACTTTTTACTCTTTTTTATCAGTTCCAACAAAGTGGGGGGAGCTGGAGGGACTCCAGAGGCAGGACAGGGCATGGTAATGCCCACCCGACAAATTCAACAAAAGTGGTGACATTCCTTGCTAAAAATATTACTCCAGTCACTGATTAAAACATTTCTGGTGAGGTGCACGTCACTAATGAGGAGATGCGCTGAATTTATTAAGTGACGTGTGCCTCTTAATGAATTCACCACATCTTATTTCTGCAAGGCTCTCAATAAGAATGAGCAAATGGCAGTCTTAATGAATTAGGACCTGAGGAATTTATCACAGTTTGTACAGAAATGGCAGCAAAAGTTGTGATAAATCACAACGTGCTAATGCATTACTAAAGCTATCATCCAGCAGTAATTAATAATTCGGTGCTGTCCTAACGGCTAGCGGGCTCTCTGTGAGTAGAAAAAATAAAGACCTAAAGAAAAGGACATTATGAATAGATTCACAAACACTTTTAAAAAGCAAATCACCATTGTTTTTGTCTAGGGAGGTTTATCACTATAGAATTATAAACGGCCGCTGTCCTGTTACACGGACAGAAACCTGTCCTCTAGTGTGAGGGCCTGTGCCTGTGAGCATGTGCAGTAGAAGCTCCACCCACTTCATGTGCAAGAAGACCAGGAGTACCCAAGTAATAAGGCTGGATTCACATTTGTGGACGGAGGGCTGCGTACTTCCTCCGTGAAGCCCCGCCCCCCACCGCGCCTCCTCTGGTTAGCTCAGCCTATTTCTGAATGCGGCTTCCTGCGGCCTGCGTACCCCATCTTTAACATTGGGTACACAGGCCGTGCCGCAGTATGCGGATGCCGCCGCATGCGTCGTTTTGATGGTGCGGCGAACCGCGTAGAACGCATCATGTTGAAATTTTATGCGGGTGCCAAGTCATCAAAATAACACATGCGGCAGCATCCGCGCACTGCGGCACGGCCGGCATACCCAATGTTAAAGATGGGGTACGCAGGCCGCAGGAAGCCGCATGCAGAAATGGGCAGAGCTAACCGGGGGAGGCACGGCGGGAGAGCGGGGCTTCACAGAGGAAGTCTGCAGCCCTCTGTCCGCAAATGTGAAACTAGCCAAAGAGGCTGCTCTCACTGCTGTCCACCCTGCCTACCTGATCTAATGCTGGAGATACCAGGAGTGCTGAGGTAAGAGGCGGCAGCTCACTCTGCTGACCACCCTATCTGATCTAATAATGGAGATACCAGCGGTGCTGATGTAAGAAGACGCTTCTCACACTGCTGTCCACCCTGCCTACCTGACCTAATGCTGGAGATACCAGGAGTGCTGAGGTAAGAGGCAGCAGCACACTCTGCCGACCACCCTATCTGATCTAATAATGGAGATACCAGCGGTGCTTATGTAAGAAGACGCTGCTCACACTGCTGTCCACCCTGCCTACCTGACCTAATGCTGGAGATACCAGGAGTGCTGAGGTAAGAGGCGGCAGCTCACTCTGCTGACCACCCTATCTGATCTAATAATGGAGATACCAGAGGTGCTTATGTAAGAAGACGCTGCTCACACTGTTGTCCACCCTGTCCTTCTGATCTAATACAGGAGACATTAAATGTACTTTGGTAATAAGAGGCTGCTCTCACTGTTCTTCACCCTGTCTTTAGGATGTAATGTGGGAGACTGGTGGTGCTGAAGAAAGAGGAATCTACTCACACTGCTGTCAACCCACCCTTTCTGATCTAATATTGGAGATACCAGAGGTGCTGAGGTAAGAGGCTACTCACACCTGCTGTCCACCCTGTCTTTCTGATCTAATACTTAAAAAGAAAAAATTAAAAAAACGCATCCCTCGACCAAAACTGTGCTACTAACTATAGACCTTTCTCTAATCTTCCCATCATCTCTAAATTCTAAACAGCTAAATTACTACTCCATGCTGATTCTCCTGGATATCTCTGCAGAATTCGACACTGTGGATCATCAGCTCCTCCTCACTATGCGCGACTCTATCCGCTTTAAGGACACTGTTCTCTTCTGGTTCTCCTCCTACCTCTCTGACGGCTTCTTCAAGGCCCCAATACACCCGATATTGTGAACGATATCGTTGCAACTTCACCAGCTTGGTGACGTTGCAGCGATGTCGAAACGACATCATTGCGTATGACACGTAGCAACAATCAGTTGGCTGATCGCTTATCGTTGCCTAATGGTCTGGGCTATAAATCCATTGTTGGTCTCCCGCTGGGCAGCACACATCGCTGCGTGTGACAGCGAGAGACCAACGATCAGCGAGCTCCCAGCGCCATACAGCAGACACTGGAAGCTGGTATCCAGGGTAAACAGCGGGTACCTAAGCGCCGCTTAGATACCCGCTGTTTAACCTGGATACCAGCGTGCTCACTGGTCCTGATCGCTGGCGAGTCTGCCTATGTGACAGCTCACCAGCGATCAGCTAACTAATGTATGTCCCAGCGATCCCATCCACGTCGGAACGTTGTGGGATCGCTGGGACATTGAAGCATGTAACGGGGCCCTCACTGTTTCTTTTGCTGGCTCCTCCTCCTCTCATCTGCCCTTACTGTTGGGGTTCCTCAAAGATCAGTCCTAGGCCCACTCCTCTTCTCCTTGCATACTGCCCCTATTGGACAAACAATCAGTAGATTTGGTTTCCAGTACCATCTCTATGCTGATGACACCCAATTATACACCTCTGTTCCTGACATCATGCCTGCATTATTACACAACACCAGTGATTGTCTTACCACTATCTCTAACATCAAGTCCTACCTCTATCTAAAACGGAACCTGTCAAAAAATGAACTTGTGTTTCCTCCCTCCACTAACCTACCTATGCCCGACATTGCCATTTCCGTGTGTGGTTCTACCATTATTTTACAGCAACATGCCCGCTGTCTTGGGGTCATACTTGATTCTGAGCTTTCATTCATTACCCACATCCGGTCATTCGCTCATATCATCTACACCTAAGAAATATTTCTAAAATTCGACTTTTTCTTACTTTCTACTTTGCAAAAACTTACTGTAGCTCTTATTAATTCTCATCTGGTCTATTGTAACTCTCTAATTGATCTCCCCTTACTAAACTCTCGCATCTCCAATCTATCCTGAATGCAGCAACCAGGATCATATTCCTCACCAACCGTTACACCGATCCCTCTACCCTGGGCCAGTCATTGCACTAGTTACCCATCCACTCCAGAGTTCAATATAAATTTATCAGTCTCACCGACAAATTGCTCAACAGTTCACCACTACCCTACATCTCCTCCCTTGTCTCAGTCTACCAACCGCCCCGTGCCGTCCGTTCTGCTAATGACCCAAGATTAACATCCTCAATAATCCGAACCTCCCACTCAAAGACTTCTCACGTGCTGCACCAATTCTTTGGAATGCACCACCCAGGACAATTCGATGAATCCCCAATGCTCAGTTTTAAGCATGCCCTAAAAACGCATTTCTTCAGACTGGCCTACTGCCTCAACATATTTATCTAACTATCCCTGTTTTGCCCATATGAAATTTTCTTCAAAACCAGCACCCATGTATCATCTGTTCTCACACCCTTTATGCATTTAAAATCTCTCTGTGTCTGTACTTTTACACACACAGCAGCATTATATGAACACCTCATTTATTACACTGATGGCTGGACCGTACAATGAAAGTAACTGATACCATCCACCTTTCGTGTCTCCCCTATTTTCTCAGATTATAAGCTTGCGAGCAGGGCCCTCACTCCTCTTGGTGTCTGTTGATTTATATGATTATTGTTATTCTGTAATGTTTTTTATTGTCTGTACAAATCCCCTCTAAAATGTAAAGTGCTGGAGAACAGGTTGGCACTATAGAAATAAAATTATTACTACTGGAGATACCAAGAGTGCCGAGGTAAGAGGCTGCTCACACTGCTGTCCACCCTGTCTTTCTGATCTGATACTGGAGATACCAGGGGTGCTGAGGTAAGAAGAGGCTACTCACACTGCTGTCCACTCTGCGTTTCTGATCTGCTACTGGAGATACCAGGGGTGCTGAGGTAAGAAGAGGCTGCTCACACTGCTGTCCACCCTGTCTTTCTGATCTGCTACTGGAAATACCAGGGGTGCTGAAGTAAGAAGAGGCTGCTCACACTGCTGTCCACCCAGTGTTTCTGAACTGCTACTGGAGATACCAGGGGTGCTGAGGTAAGAAGAGGCTGCTCACACTGCTGTCCACCCTGTCTTTCTGATCTGCTACTGGAAATACCAGGGGTGCTGAAGTAAGAAGAGGCTGCTCACACTGCTGTCCACCCAGTGTTTCTGATCTGCTACTGGAGATACCAGGGGTGCTGAGGTAAGAAGAGGCTGCTCACACTGCTGTCCACCCTGTCTTTCTGATCTGCTACTGGAGATACCAGGGGTGCTGAGGTAAGAAGAGGCTGCTCACACTGCTGTCCACCCATTGTTTCTGATCTGCTACTGGAGATACCAGGGGTGCTGAGGTAAGAAGAGGCTGCTCATACTGCTGTGCACCCTGTCTATCTGATCCAATACTGGAGATAGTAGGGGTGTTGAGGAAAGTAGAGACTACTCACTCTGTTGTCAGCCCTTTCATTCTGTATGACAGTACATGGTGTAAGTATCCTCAGGTCACAGCGGAGGAGCTGCTACTGCACGTGCTGACAGGCACATGACCTAACATACAGGATTTTATCAGTACAACAGGACAGCAGCCATTTTTATTACATAGTGATTAGTTCTCTAGACAAAACTATACTGCTCAAAAAAATAAAGGGAACACTATTCCATTTGCAACAGGCTGTTTGTGTTCCCTTTATTTTTTGCGAGCAGTATATTTTTAACCCCTTTACGTTGCAGACACCTCCGTAAGACCCCAAAGTATCGGGTATTCATATAATGTAGTCCCACTGCACTTTTTATTTAAAAAAGGAGACACAGTGTGCTATATGATCGTAACATGAGAACAAACCCTAAAACTGAGCAAACTATCGTTTGGCTGACTGCTCTCTGTCCTGACTCCATCATTCACAGGATCACTAGGCTTGATTTCTGTGCTCTCTACAAGAGCCTCCACCAGAATCATCTGGCAGAAGCTTATCGCCACGCTGAATAAAAGGATAGGGTGACTGAATTCCAATCGCCTGATGCTTATGTCCACGGACATAATAGACAAAATAGGTGGGCTCAGGCCAACTTGTATCTAATGTTTATTTCTTTATATTCCTGATTGAAAGCAAATGGGTGAAGCCTGGGACATACATTGATCATGTGATTACTAAATTCAGGCCACCGGTTTTTCATTCCAAAAAAGACCCGGCAATGGTAACTATAGAAATAGTCTGGGAACGATGCCAACTTGCTCATCAAAGTAGTGTAGTAGCGAGTGCCCAATGCCAAAGTACAAGTGACCGGTGAAAAGGAGAAAAGGCCCCGTCATACACAGCGATCTCACTAGCGAGATCGCTGATTTTGTGACGCCACAGCAAGATCGCTGTGTGTGACAGTGATCAGCGACCGGCCCCCTGCCGGGTATCGCTGATCGTGCTCGATCGGCCTGGGCCATTTTTTCAGCGCTGGTGTCCCTCTGGCCAGCACGCATGGCTGCATGTGGCAGCGAGAGACCAGCGATCAGCGACGCTGGTTTCTAATGTAAACATCGGGTATCCAGGAGCCACGGCTCCTGGATACCCGATGTTTACATTAGAAACCAGCTTGCTCGCTGGTCCTGATTAATGGAGGGGCTGTCTATGTGACAGCTCACCAGCAATCAGCCCAACGATGTCCCAGCGATCCCATCCATGTCAGATCATTGGTGGGATCGCTGGGACATCGTTATGTGTAACGGGGCCTTAAGTCACCAGTGATAAAGAGGGATAGGCTTCACTGGGCCTACTTCTATGATCTATCGCAGATCCCCCAAAGGGCTCAAACTTGACACGCATACTTAGGGTACCGTTACGCTTAGCAACGCACCAGCGATCCCGACAACGATACGACCTGGTAAGGATCGCTGGTGCGTCACTAAATAGTCGCTAGTGAGCTGCCAAACAGTCAGATTTACCCAACGACGCAGCAACGATCCGGCGATCTGTAAGACGACCTCGGCGGTCGATAGGACCTTGTCACACAGCAGCGATTCTGACGACTCACGCCTGCGTCCATGATTTCTGAGTCGCTAACGAGGTCGCTCGTCGGTGTCAAACACAGCAATGTGCGCTGGCCAGCGGGACACCAGCGATCAAAAAATGGCCCAGGACATTCGAGCACGATCAGCGACATCACAGCGGGGGCCCGGTTGCTGCTAAGTGTCACACGTAGCGAGATCGCTGGCGAGGTCCCTGTTGTGTCACAAAAATCGGTGACGCTTCAGCGATCTTGCTATGTGGTACGGGGCCTTAACACTTATATGCATATATGTAAAAGCAGGTAAAATACCCCAACATCTAAGAGCAATGATATGGTACAGATACCAAGAGCTTATTATCACATGAGCTGGGTGAGATCTCCTGGAAAGCAAAGACATTACCAAATCTTGGGATCTTACCATGGAGTAAATAAAATGCTGTCTAGGAGAGGTTTATTTTCTGTGCACTTTCACATGGAATAAAACTGCTTTGCGAATACGACTGTACACAGCGAGGGCTGCACGGCCGAGCTGTTTGGTATCCAACGGCAACAAAAATAAACAGTCCTGCCTTCCAGATATAAAAACGTCGGTAGGAAACAGAGGGAAGCAATAAATACACAGCGATATAATCAGTCCAGGACACATGTGAAGGTATAACAGGTCTGTATGTGACAGTCATCAACACAAACCACACTACATATATGTATATAAACACAAGAAGGAGCAGCCAAGCCCACCCAATCCTGGACCTGTGGAGATGCCAGGTGACAACCGGTGGGATCAGAAACGACATCTGCTGACCTAGGCCAGAACTGGAGCAATGGTGACGTGCCCTCTGCACAACACTGTGCACCCTATACAGGGCACCACCAGGCTACAGTACAGTACATTGACCCTCAGCCACATGGATGGTTCCGGCATCGGGAAGCATATACTGGAGCGGTGTCACTAGGAAGCACAACTTCTATAGGAAAGGGAGTGATGTAGAGTCGAGGCATCACCGCAGCTCATGGAAGGGTTTCTATGGAAACTGCTAAACTTCAGCACAGCAACAAGGCAGAAAAGTTCTGTCCCCGCACTACAATCTGACTAGATAGATACTCTTAAAACTGGACACAGGCAAGTGTGTGTGTATATATATATGTGTGTGTATATATAATGTATGTAATATGTGTGTGTGTGTGTGTACGCATATACATATATTTATATATCTATGTGCACGTGACATGTATATGACTGTAGACACGCACAGACATATGACTATATGTGACCACACACACACGACTATACACATATATAACTATACACAAATACATATATGACTACACGCGCGCACACACACACACACACACATACATACATACATACATACAAGACTGTATGAACACACACGACTGTGCGGACACACATGTACATATATGACTATACGTACGCACACACATACATATATACCTATACACAAAGACACACACATACATGACTATACACGTGCGTGCACACATATACATACGACTATATGCACACACAAATACATGACTATGCGAGCGCACACACATACATGACTATATGCAGCACATGCACACATACATATATGACTATGTAAATACACACACAAACATGCATATACGACTATACACACACGACTATACACACACACACACGACTATATTCGCCCACATGCATATACGACTATACACACACACACACACACACACACACACACATGACTATATTCGCCCACATGCATATACGACTATACACACACGACTATATACACACACACACACACATGACTATATTCGCCCACATGCATATATGACTACACACACACATATACACATGACTATACACACACACATATATGACTATATTCGCCCACATACATCTATAACTACACACACGATTGGATATAGCTAGCCACTAAAGGGTTACTATGTCGCTGCCCGGATCTGCAGCCACTTCTTGGAGCACTGTTAGACCCCTCTACTTCCGTGGCCCGTCCATACTCCCCCATCCCCGCCGCAGTAGGGGCTGTACGGGTGAGCGGTTCACCTGGCTCCGGCTCCCCGTGCGGTTAGCTGCGCGGTGATGGGAAACTTGTGGCCCCGCGGTCCCCGGGTTGTTCCTCCGGCCACTGCTGATCGTGTGTCTCCGGTTGGCAAGTAACAGTCTCCACGGCTACAGTCACTATGGCGCCGGGGGTCTCAAGGCAACTGTTGCTATCCTCTCCCTCTGACGTCACCAGCCAACGTTCCACTCCCAACTCTCTCACCTATCACATTTCCATTGGCTACAACTGACTGACGTCATGACGTTCGTCATCTTGACCAGCGCGGTAGGCGTGTCTTTAGATTACGTCCCTGCCCTCCGCTTCAGTCTCCTTGACAAGAATCAGGGCGGGTACTGAGCTTTGGCGCCGGCACTGGCGGGAGGAGGTGATTGCCTCGGGGTGGGGGAAGGGTAGTTACCCGGACAACCGCCAAACTCCAGCGAAGTTGGTGCGCGGAGTTGTTTAAAGGGTCCCCGCCATTTTATGTAGCGTGAAACCTGAAGTAATGCAGCTAATCCGCGTCTGTGAGGGAAGGAGCGTTGGCTCCAGGCTAACCGTTGGGTGTAGGTGACGGGTGGCGCTGTATTAAACTGTAGCATTATACTGTTAACCCTTACAACTATATATACAGTGTGTGTATATAGATGTGTATATACACACATACACAGAGCACATACACATATGTATACACAGAGCACATACTGTACATACGGACACGTATGTATACACATACTTCTCCACCATTACAGAAGATCGACTCTCCACTCTACTCTCAAGATCACATCTCACCACCTGTGCACTCGACCCGATCCCATCCCACCCCACTTCATCCCAAACCTCACCACAGTCTTCATCCCAACCCTAACCCATCTCTTCAACCTATCACTAACAACTGGTGTTTTCCCCTCAAGCTTTAAACATGCCTCCATCACACCTATCCTCAAAAAGCCCTCTCTTGACCCATCCTCTGTATCTAGCTATCGCCCTATATCACTTCTCCCATACGCCTCCAAGCTACTGGAACAACACGTCTACCTTGAACTGTCCTTCCATCTCTCTTCTTGCTCCCTCTTCGACCGCTTACAATCTGGCTTCCGGTCACACCACTCCACTGAAACTGCCCTTACTAAGGTCACCAATGACCTCTTAACTGCCAAGAGCAAGCGACACTACTCTGTCCTCCTCCTCCTGGACCTGTCGGCTGCCTTTGACACAGTGGACCATTCCCTATTATTACAGACCCTCTCATCCCTCGGCATCACAGACTTGGCCCTCTCCTGGATCTCATCATACCTAACAGACCGGACATTCAGCGTCTCCCACTCACACACCACCTCCTCACCTCGCCCCCTATCTGTCGGAGTCCCACAAGGTTCAGTCCTAGGGCCCCTGCTGTTCTCTATTTACACCTTTGGCCTGGGACAGCTCATAGAATCCAGTATCATCTTTATGCTGATGACACACAGATCTACATCTCTGGACCAGATATCACCTCCCTACTAACCAGAATCCCTCAATGTCTGTCCACTATTTCATCCTTCTTCTCCACTAGATATCTGAAACTCAACATGGACAAAACAGAATTCATCATCTTTCCCCCATCTCACGTGACCCCCCCTACGAACCTATCAATTACAGTAAATGACTGCCCACTCTCCCCAGTCCCACAAGCTCGCTGCCTCGGAGTAATCCTTGATGCTGATCTCTCCTTCAAACCACATATCCAAACCCTTTCCACTTCCTGCCGACTTCAACTCAAAAATATTTCACGCATCCGTTCATTCCTCACCCAAGAATCTGCAAAAACCCTAGTCCATGCCCTCATCATCTCTCGCCTTGACTACTGCAACCTCATGCTCTGTGGCCTCCCCTCAAACACTCTCGCACCCCTCCAATCTATTCTAAACTCTGCTGCCCGACTAATCCACCTGTCCCCCCGCTATTCCCCAGCTTCTCCCCTCTGTCAATCCCTTCACTGGCTCCCAATTGCCCAGAGACTCCATTACAAAACCCTAACCATGACATACAAAGCCATCCACAACTTGTCTCCTCCATACATCTGTGACCTCGTCTCCCGGTACTTTCCTGCACGCAACCTCCGATCCTCACAAGATCTGCTTCTCTACTCCCGTCTTATCTCCTCTTCCCACAATCGCATACAAGATTTCTCTCGCACATCACCCCTACTCTGGAACTCTCTACCACAACATATCAGACTCTCACCTACCATCGAAACCTTCAAAAAGAGCCTGAAGACCCACCTCTTCCGACAAGCCTATAACCTGCAGTAACCACCGATCGACCAAACCGCTGCACGACCAGCTCTACCCTCTCCTACAGTATTATTACCCATCCCTTGAAGATTGTGAGCCCTCGCGGGCAGGGTCCTCTCTCCTCCTGTACCAGTTATGACTTGTATTGTTTAAGATTATTGTACTTGTTTTTATGTATACCGCTCCTCACATGTAAAGCGCCATGGAATAAATGGCGCTAGAACAATAAATAATAATAATAATAATATGTTCCCCATGCGGAATATTGGGATGCTGACCATAGACCCCAAACAATGGAGATTTAGCAGAGGATTCACTCACATGGGTGCTGTACAAGAATTCGGCCCAAGGTAGGAGTTCGGACCAATCATTGTAGTAGGCATTGGCGAAGTGCTGTAGGAAGTTGGGCAGGGTCTGGTTGACGTTCTCTACCTGCCCATTTGATTGCGGATGGTAGGCTGAAGAGAAATTTCAAATGACATTATGTAGCTTGCAGGTAGCCCTCCAGAATCAAGATGTAAACTAGACGCCTCTATCACAGACTATATGGAGAGGTATACCGTGTAGGCGGAAAATATGTAGTATGAACTTCTCTGCAAGCACAGGAGCAGATGGGAGACTGGGTAGGGAAGTGAAATGAGCCATTTTAAAGAAGCGATCCACAACCACCCAGAAGATGGTACACCCGGCTGATAATGGAAGCTCAGTAATGAAAACCATTGCGATATGCTGTCAGAGAGCATATGGTACAGGCAAAGGAAGTAACCGCCCGGTCGGCAGCTGTTACCTAGGCTTGTTCTTGGCACAAGAGGAACAGGTCGATAGGAAATCCACAATATCCTTGCTCAGGGTCGGCCACCAATAATACCGGGAAAAGGGAAGAGCTGTTTTCCTCTGTCCAGCATGACTAGCCAATTTAGACAAGTGACTCCAGTGAAGAACCTGTTTCCGGTTTGGTTCAGCAATGAAAATTTTTCCAGATGGGTCATGAGACAAATCCAGCAGGGCGACTAACAATTTTGGAGGGCTCTATGATGTGTTGGGGCTCCTCCTCCTGATCGGAAGACAAAAAGGACCTGGTAAGTTCATCCTCTTGACATTCTTATCATTCAGCCATAAATGGACAATAAAGTTGAAGCAGGCGTTTGAGTAAGACAATAGATACCAGTGACTCTAAAGGGCCTGTCACACTAAGCGATATCTCTAGCAATATCGCTATAACTTGTGACATTATAGCGATATTGCTAGCGATATCGCTGTGTGTGATACTTACCTACGACACGCTCCCCCGCTGGTTATCACTGATCGCGCGAGATCAGGCTGGACCGTTTCTCGTCGTCAGCTTCCTGCGGCGCTTCCTGTGGAGAGACGAGCGTGGAGCCGGGCGGGAGGACGCAGGATCGCCTAGTGTGACAGGTAAATAGCGACCCCCGTCCCCAGAGATGTCGCTGCTGAGATCTGCCTGTGTGGCAGCTCACTAGCGACCACTTAGCGATGCACCAGCGATCCTGACTGCGTCATATCGCTGGTCGGGATCGCTGGTGCATCGCTAAGTGTGACAGTACCTTAAGCGCAGTAGTAATTCATTTATCTATACAGAAGAACAGAGACCACCTTGCTTGCCGTGGATTTAACCGCTATGTGGACTGCAGATAAGCTAGATTCTTTTGGTCGTTGTAAATATCCACCAAGTGCAATGTTCCTTCAAGCAAGTGCCACCACTCCTCCAGTGTCAGTTTTATCGGCAACAGTTCTTGATCACCTATTGAGTAGTTGCGTTTTGGAGCTGAGAAGATTTTGGAAAAGAAGCAGCAGGTCACCATATGGCAAGAAGGAGACTTCTGGGTAAGAATGGCTCTGGTCCCTGAGGAAGAAGCATCCATTTCCAAATAGAATAGCTAATTATTGTTTGGTCGATGCAGCACAGAAGCTGCAGAACCTGGTGAACATCCCTCCTGTGTGTAGGCAGGTCAGGATAAAACTTCAAGATGTCATCTAGGTAAACTACCACACACATGTAGACATGGTCCCCGAAGATGTCATTCACGAGTTCTTGAAAGACTGAGTGGTGGGGCATTACAGAGCCCAAACGACATTACATGATAATCATAATGGCCATTGCAGGTGTTAAAGGCAGTCTTCCATTCATTACCCTGGCATATTTGGATCAGGTTATACTCCCCCAAAAGGTCAAGTTTTGTGAAGACTCTGGAACATTTGAGACGATCAAACAACTTGGAAATGAGTGGCAGAGGATATTTTTTCTTGATTGTAATCTGGTTAAGTCCCCTATAATCGATGCAGGGTCGAAGTGAGCTGTCCTTTTTCTTTAGAAAGAAAAATCCTGCTCTGGCTGGATAGGAAGATTTCTGGTTAAATCCCCTAGCTAATTTCTCTTTAATGTACTTGGACATGACTCGAGTCTCAGCATGAGACTAGGGGTAGATACAGCCTCATGGAGGAGAGGAGCCAGGAAGAAGGTTGATAGTGCTATTACTGCCTATGAGGTAGTAACGTCTCAGCCTCCTGTTTGTCGAAGACATCAAAGTACGTCTAATATGCAGCAGGAGAGACAGGTAAATTAGATGAAGAAGACGGGTCTAGCAGAACAAATGGGAACAAGACAACTCTCGTGGCACTCCTGGCTCCAATCGGGTACTTCACTGGATTTCCAATCCAGGATAGGCTTTTGCTTCCATGGCAGACATAGAAGCAGAGGATAAGACAGACCTGACAGCATATAGACAGGAATCTTCTCCAAGTGTAGCATGCCGACCTGAAATTACTCAGACAAAAAGGATGGTCTCTGAGAGATGTTTTTTGTCCACCGATGAAACCATCAATGGATCCTGTAAACGTTGGATCGAGATTTGATACTGCTCCACAATGGCCTGTTGAATGAGATTTCCTGCGGAACCAGGCGGCTGATAGACCCACTCTACAAAACGGATGTTGCCACAGGAAGCAGATACTGACAAGATGAAGAGTGATCTTCGCCCGACCATAGGCTATGGATTTTCTTATTTTATCTGGACAGGAGCAGATCAAATGTTCAGGGCTGCAACAATAGAAGCACCTTCCCTTGTCTTGATGGACCTCCTGCCGATGCTTGTCAATCTTCACCTGGTCAATGTGCATGGACTCTGGAGAAGATGCCAAAGCTGACGGTTGCTAAATGATCAGCCTCTGAAATGTAGCCAGAAACCTGATGCCGATCCGAGTTGCCAGGCACACCATGTCATCCAGTGAAGTGGGTATATGACGACCAGCCGGCTTGTCTTAGATTCTCCCGAAAAGGCCCTCTCAGATGGTGTCGTCGACAACCTGATTATTCCAGGCGAGCTCGGAAGACGGTATGGAATCAGGCAGTATAGTGGCCCACTGTGAGGTTTCACTTGCACAGTCTGAGGAGAGAAGATGCTGAGGAGGAAACGTGGCTTGGCTCATGAAAGACCTTATGGAAGGCCTCTAGAAAGTACTGTAGATTTGAAACAATTTCCATAGGGAATTGAGCCATTCTAGAGCTTCGCCAGTGAGATGGGATATGAGGAAGCAAATCTAATGAGCCAATAGTTTGAAGAACAACATGCACTGATTGATGAATCCCTGACATAGGACAATGTCACCTCTATAATGTGGAGGAGCTGACATACTGGGTCCGGAACAGAGTACAAAGCTGGCAGGCTGATAGGATACGACTGAGGTTGCCGCAGCTTGGGTAGGAGCGGATGCAGCCGCAGTTGTCAGTATCTAGACCGATGTACACTGTCCACAGGAAGGAGATTTTATCCTGTTGGGCTTTCTGGCCGGAGACCTCCTGGCACAGGTCTGAGATAGAGGAAGCCTGAGAGCCAGCAGACTCCATGGCCTGAGCAAACTGTAATGGGAATGGTGGAGCCACTGTGCCATGGTCCGAGGAGAGCCTAGAGTAGCGAGACTAGGTGAACACCTGACTTCACTAGAGTCCTTGATGGTGGGGTTAGTCTTGGCTTCTGATGGACACCAGGTGCTACTCCAGGTCAGACCTCGGACATATGGCAGCTGACTCCATAGGGACAGGTATCTGGAATAGCCCAGTAGGACAGTACAGCTGATACAGGCAGGCACGACTGGTATACAGATAGGGACTAGCAGGTGCAGGTGGGTTTGGCTGGTATACAGATAAGCATTGGCAGGTGCGGATTGGTATTGCTGAAATACAGATAGGCAGGTCAAATATGAGCAGACAGGTACTGGACAGGTAGACTGACTGGTGAGCACTGAGGACCTGACAACTAGCAAGCGTGTTAGGGACTAACAATACACATTACTCAGGCATCTCCATTCAGGTGGAGGTGCCTTAAATAATAAGTGTCTCACAGCCATTGTTGAGGACACTTTATGATGGCGCATGCAGCCACTTTAATAAGAAGGGAGTGCCCGCCATAAGCACAGTGCCTGGGGATCTACACGTCATGCAAAGACCTTGGACAGCAGCCGGAGGAGGAAGTGCAGGACGGGGGGCCACAGCAGATCATAAGCCGGTTTCCCTGCTGGGGTAGGAGATAAGCATGCTGGGTTGTTGGCTCTACACATATCTTGACCTCTATGGTTCCTAGTAACTGCTATTATTTACATTTCGAATTGAGGAAAGGGCAACTTGAGAACGCTTTGCTATCTTCTTATTAGGGATGAGCGAATATTTCAATGTTTGATTCGGATTACGATCACCGATTTTGCAATATTCATCGAACATAACCGAATGTCATTGAAGTCAATGGCAGGCAAAAACAAATGCATTCACAACACCTTCAAACGTTCACAAAAGCTGCCAAAACATCAAATTAGGGGCAGACACCAGGAAAGTGGCCTCAATTCACCCACAGTACAAATTTTAGAATGGCACAGCAGCAATCAATCATGCATGACGTATCAGGGTCTGGGCCAGCATCTACAGCTTTGAATTGAACCTCAAATTAAGAAAAGGTGGGTTAAGCATCAGTGTTTGCCTGATGCCACAGTGAACAGCTCAACCTGCTTTTATGCTCAGCCATACTCACATATCAGTTTCACAGACTGTAATTGTCAGAAAAATGTAATGATAGTAACATGGGTAGTTCACTCAAAGGATGTAGAGGCCTGCCGATCTCGGAGACCTGCTGCTTCAGGCAACACACATGAAGGAGTCTACACATTTACAAAAATTAGTTGGAGACACCAACAAAGTGGCATCAATTTCACAAAAGTAGAAATAGTATAAGAACTGACACAGCTTCCTGTACAGCTAACCGAGCAAATGTAGACCCAACTTGGAGTATTCACATTTCTAAAAATTAGTGGCAGACACCAACAAAGTGGAATCAATTTCACCACAATACAGATAGTATAATAGGGACTGACAAGTCTTCTACTACAGCCAATCAAGCTAATGGAGACCCAATCAAGAGTCTTCAAATTTAAAATAATTAGGGGCAGACACCAACAAAGTGGCATCAATTTCACCAGAGTAGAAATAGTATAATGAGGAGCAACATCTCTTCCACTACAGCCAACCCATCAGATGTGTACACCTGTGAGGGACAAGGGAGACTCCATTTTGGATTTATTAATTCAGGCCCCATAGATTATCCAGAGATCTCCCTTACATAGCAGGAATGTGGCCCCCACCCTTGAGATAAGTGCACAATTCCTAAAAGAACAGAACTTTACCATATGCAAGAGAATTAAGGCCCCGTTACATTTAGCGATGCACCAGAGATCCCGACCACGATATGACCCGGTCAGGATCGCTGGTGCATCGCTAAATGGTCACTAGTGAGCAGCCAAACAGGCAGATCTCACTAGCGATGCAGCAGCGGTCGGCGGTCGTACTCACCTGTCAGACGCGGCGAGGGTGACGTCTTCTGCCTGTGTCCATGGCTCGCTCGTCGGCGCCAGCAGGAAGCCGAGGATGAGAAATGGAACAGGCCGATCTCGTGCGATCAGCGATAGCCAGAGGGGGAGTCGGTCAGAGGTGAGTATCACATGTAGCGATATTGCTAGTGATATCGCTGCTGCGTCACAAAATCAGTGGCGCTTTAGCGATATCGCTAGCGATATCGCTATGTGTAAAGGGCCCTTTAGAGGCCACGTGTTAATGAAGGCAAGGAGCAGAGCTGAGACCCCCTGTTGTCTCTTGTGCAAGGCAACCAGCATCACTTATCTATCAATGGAAACTCTAGACTGAGCATCACCGACATCTAGAGATGAATTATGAGAGTACCGTTCACCTCAGGATTAAGTCAAATATACCACCATAACTCTTGGAGACCTCCGCATGCACCACTGCGTCTCATCTCTCTAGCAGACCTGGATACCAAGCTATCGAGTCTGGCTCTCCAGAACCACTTAGCCGACCCAAGTTTGAACTCTCCATATCGGTCCAGCCCCAACGAACCCGTTGAGACGTCAGTTGTCCCATTTGGACCTCCTGCTTGGAAGTTATGGCCCATAAAAAACGGTAATGTGACACATACAGCTCACTGCTATCCCCAACCTGTACCCTACTTTTATCTGTACTTCTGGCTGTAATATCTGTATATTACTCTGTATATATTTGTAGTATCTAGTGCATATTTTGGCAATTAAAATATCAATTAACCTTGGGCTGCTCTTTTATCTCAAAACCGGATTTCCCATGTCTGTGAATCCAGCTAGTACTTATATTCTACCTGGGGTTGCTTTCTGACCCGATATAAGCTTGTTAACGGACTGGTCTTATATCTAACGAGGAACACGTGGCAGCATACTGTTTTGGTGTTATTGGGGGATCCTGCCAGTGACGGACTGGAGGTTTATATTTACACTGCTCAAAAAAATAAAGGGAACACTAAAATACCACATCCTAGATATCTCTGAATGAAATATTCCAGTTACAAATTTTTATTCATTGCATAGTGGAATGTATTCAGAACAATAAAACATAACAATTATCAATGTAAATCAAAATGAATATCCTATGGAGGTCTGGATTTGGAATGATACTCAAAATCAATGTGGAAAATCAAATTACATGCTGATCCAACTTCAGTGGAAATGCCTCATGACAAGGAAAATATGCTCAGTATTGTGTGTGGCCTCCACGTGCCTGTATGACTATACAACGCCTGGTCATGCTCCTGATGAAGCGGTGGATGGTCTCCTGAGGGATCTCCTCCCAGACCTGGACTAAAGCATCTGCCAACTCCTGGACAGTCTGTGGTGCAACGTGACATTGGTGGATGGAGCAAGACATGATGTCCCAGATGTGCTTAGTCGGATTCAGGTCTGGGGAATGGGCAGGCCAGTCCATAGCTTCAATGCCCTCATCTTGCAGGAACTGCTGACACACTCCAGCCACATGTGGTCTGGCATTGTCCTGCATTAGGAGGAACCCAGGGCCAACCACACCAGCATATGATCTCATAAGGGGTCTGAGGATCTCATCTCAGTACCTAATGGCAGTCAGGCTACCTCTGGCGAGCACATGGAGGGCTGTGCGGCCCTTCAAAGAAATGCCACCCCACACCATTACTGACCCACTGCCAAACCGGCGTCTTCAGACTGTCACGTCTGTCCCATGTGCTCAGTGTGAACCAGCTTTCCTCTGTGAAGAGCACAGGGCGCCAGTGGCGAATTTGCCAATCCTGGTGTTCTGCTGCAAATGCCAAGCGTCCTGCACGGTGTTGGACTGTGAGCACAACCCCCATCTGTGGACGTCGGACCCTCAGACCATCCTCATGGAGTCGGTTTCTAACCGATTGTGCAGACACATGCACATTTGTGGCCTGCTGGAGGTCATTTTGCAGGGCTCTGGCAGTGCTTCTCCTGTTCCTCCTTGCACAAAGGCGGAGGTAGCGATCCTGCTGCTGGGTTGTTGCCCTCCTATGGCCCCCTCCACGTCTCCTGGTGTACTGGCCTATCTCCTGGTAGCGCCTCCAGCCTCTGGACACTACACTGACACACACAGCAAACTGTTAGGGCCTGCGGATCGCACCAAATAATATGAAAGGAGATATGAGGTGCGTTCACAGCCCGGAGTCCACCGTGCAGAGATGGAACATGCTGCTGAGTAATGGTGGAACTAGATGGTGGCTAAAAGCTTGCTCACACGTGGGTTAACTTCACCCAGTGTGAATAGAGGCAAACTCTGTTGCTCCACAGAGCCGCTGAAACAAACGCCGGAGCCTGTTGAACTCACAGAGGTCGGCTGAGTGAGCGTTAATTAGAGGTCACAGAGCCCTGTTCTAGAGACACTGGACTAGAGCTCCTCTAGACCATCAGCGCTCGGCGGTGTGGCTGCGGTGCCAGCAAAAGGAAGCAGAGTTTGTAATCGCACCAAGTGCACACAGTGCCGCTTCGGCGAACGCCACTAACCACCCAGGACGGAGAGGAAAGCGCTAGAGGTGCGCACGGCGTTGCACAGCGGTCACAGCTACCTGGTGCGGTAGGACAGTGCCTGTAGCAGGGAGGCACAGTCGGACGCTAGTGTGCATAGAGTACTGGGAGCATGGTGGCTTGAGCATAGCTACCCATTGGCGCTGACTCTCACTCTGAATCCCTAACCAACATGTGTATCAAAGGGAGGGGAGTCTTAATGAGTCAGTCACCAGATACATGCATCCATCATCATACACACAAATAAGCATAAGAGTCTATACTAGCGCATGGCCGAGCGGCCATGCGATTCTTTTATAGTGGCGTCTTTCCGGGACCTTCCCAGTGGTGGACCAATCCGAGCAGGAGTGGGACCTGCACATGTGACCTCCGACCTCCAATGGGTGGTCGTCCCACGGGCATACTCAGTACCCAAAAGATAGGACTTAGTCCCAGAAGTGTCTACTTGCTGCTGACTCAGGCATGGAGTTATAGCAGAGCAAGAAGGAGCAACCAGATGCCTAGCATCAGCCTGGGCAAGACGCCTGGAGCGACGACCCTGCTGAGCAGGAATCTCTGCAGCTGCAGAGGAATGGGAGACCGCAGAGAGCATAACTCGAGATTCCTCCTGTGCAGTGGGGAAAACTCAACGCCTAACATTACCCCTCCTAGGGCCCCTTCCTCTCTGAGCCTTGCTACTCTCAAATGCCGCAATAAGGAGCGGAGCGTGGATGTTCTCCACTGGCTCCCAGGTCCAAGCCTCCCAAGGACCATGACCCTTTCAGTCCACTAAATAAAACTTTTTTGTCATGGTTTATTCAGAATGCTGGGCAGGCGGTGTAGGGGTTAATTGGTAGAGCCTCCTTCTGGGTCTGGGGAGGGTTTTTATAGCTTCAGGTGAGGACCCTCTCCTGTCGTTTATACTCCTAGTTTGAGTGTGCCCGACCCTGCTCCGTTTGTGCTCTCGCCTGTCCTGGTACGATTGTTTGGTGTATGATCTGTTTTAGCCTCGGTTTACGTCTCTTGGATTCTGATTTTGTACTGGTGTGTCCGTCTCATGCATGACCCCTGGCTTTGTCCTGACCTCCCTGTGATCGCCCCTCTGGTACTTCTGCCTCCATCCCGTGTGTGACCCTCTGCTATGACTGACTATTCTCTGACTCACGATTCTGTACCTCGTTTGCCCGGACTGTGTATGACCTCCGTTTTGCCTGACTCTGAGTTTTCTAACATCTCTGAAAGCAGGACGCTAAGCCCCGACCCCTTGCTGTCACATGACCGTAGGTCCTGTGCCTGCTTGCTAAAGCTTCAGCGTTCAGGTCCTGTGCATCTGTACTTTCCGGCTATTCCTGTCCCCGGGGCCCCTACTGTATGGGTGAGTCCCTGCTCAGCGGAGGCTGCACGCCGGCGCTGTCAGGAGCCTGATATTATAAACGACCAATACAGTTTTTTTTTCTCTCTCCTCTGCTCCCTCTGAACGAAAGGTGGTGTCTGTGTGGCTGGATCCGCTGTAATCATGGATCCTATGCAGGCTCTATCTGAGCAGGTAAAGCAACTTTCTCAGATGTTCCAAAAATTAAATGTGGAACAACGTGCTATGGCTCATACCCAGCAACAGCTGGTCAACACTGTACAGGGGGCTATAGGTCCCGAGAATAGGGATGTGTCCCTTCCTTCTCCAGAATCTCCGGTTAAATTACCCGACTCCTTTTCTGGGGACAAAAGGGAGTTCAGGGCCTTTCGAGAGGGATGTAAATTATTCTTTTCCCTGAGACCTCGTTCGTCCGGGGGAGAATTCCAAAGGGTAGGGGTAGTTATTTCCCTGCTGCGGGGTTCCCCACAAGCCTGGGCATTTTCTCTAGCACCTACAGCCCGTGAACGCATGACTGTGGATGCATTTTTTGAGGCTTTGGGCCGCATTTATGACGAGCCTGACGGTTCGCTTGGCGGAGGACATGGTGATGAGTGCACATCAGGGTCGGCACTTTGCGGAGTGGTTTTGTTCGGAGTTTCGACGGTGGTCGGCCGAGGTCGCCTGGGATGATGCTGCTCTCAGGGGGCTATTTCGTAGGGGCCTGTCAGAACGCCTTCAGGACGCTCTGGCCCTGCACCCACCTCCTGATACTCTGGAAGAAGCCATGACCCAAGCGGTGCGAATGGATCGCCGGCTGAGAGCCAGAGAAGTGATGCATTCTGAAACTTCCTTGTTCTCTGGAAGTAAAGAGGTGGAGTCCAGTCCTATGCCTATGGAAATTGGCGCCACCTTGATCAGAGAGAAAGAAAGGAGGCGCCGCCGTGAAAAGCAATAGTGTTTCTACTGCGGGAAGTCAGGACACTGGAGAAGAGACTGCCCATCCTGTCCTGCGACTTCCAAGCCGTCGGGAAACTACTAGGTCTGGGTAGTGATCGAGGAGGCTGCCCAGACCCTCAGGTACTTTTTTCCTCATGCTCTAAGTTTTTGCTGAATGTCGAACTGGTAGTAGACAACTGTCGTTTTATTTCTACAACCTTGGTGGACTGCGGTTCAGCCCTTAACTTGATTAGTTCCAGTACTGTCTCCAGGGTCAAGATAGGGACAGTCAGGTTGGAGACCTCTATGAAAATCGTGGCTATTGACTCTTCCCCTCTCACCCGTTCGGGGATTCGTTATGTTACCAACAATTTTATTTTACATGTGGGTTCCTCCCATATTGAGGAGATGAGATGTTTTGTTATGGACAATCTGCCCGAAGGGCTGGTATTGGGTATGCCGTGGCTCCAACGGCACAACCCAGTTATTGATTGGGAGAGAAGAGTAATCGTTAAGTGGGGTCCAAAATGTATTGACTGCTCTTATAAATCTGTGTTCTGTGTTTCACCCGCAAAACCTGTCTCTGAGTCTTCTGTCTGTCTGGAGGGTATTCCGGAATACCTGAAGGAGTTTGAGGATGTGTTCTCCGAAAGCGAGGCCGAGGTTTTACCCCCACATAGGTCATTTGACTGCACTATTGACCTGATCCCAGGGTCCAAATTGCCCAAAGCCCGTTTAATTAATTTGTCGGGACCTGAGCGTCTGGCTATGAAAGATTATATAATGGAAAGTCTCCGTAAGGGGCATATTAGACCTTCAGTCTCTCCGATAGCAGCAGGATTTTTCTTTGTCAAAAAGAAAGATGGTGGCCTGTGCCCCTGCCTCGACTTCCGAGAACTCAACAAGATTACCGTCAAAAATGCATATCCCTTACCCTTGATTCCAGATTTGTGCAACCAACTCTCGGGGGCAAAATGATTTTCCAAATTGGATCTCAGGGAGGCTTATAATTTGATAAGAATCAAAGAGGGGGATGAATGGAAAACGGCTTTCCTCACTACTGAGGGGTTATTTGAGGACCTAGTGATGCCGTTTGGTCTCGCTAACGCACCAGCAGTTTTTCAGAACTTCATCAATGTGGTGTTTGCAGACATGATTGGCCGCTTTGTTATTTACCTGGACGATATTTTGATCTACTCGACTGACAAACACTCTCATTAGGTACATGTGAAAACTGTTCTTTAGAGACTCAGGGAGAATCAATTGTTTGTCAAATTGGAAAAGTGTACTTTTTTTGTCCAGGAGTTGACCTTTCTAGGACTTATTATTTCTCCACAGGGGTTTCGGATGGATCCCAAGAAGGTGCAGGCCATTGCAGAGTGGGTTCAACCCCAGGACCCAAAAGGGCTGCAGCGCTTCTTGGGATTCGCTAATTATTATCGAAAGTTTATCAAGGGCTTTTCACAAATAGTAAAGCCCCTCACCGACCTCACATGTAAAGGGGCCGATATCAAAAATTGGTCTCTCCCGGCTAAACAATCCTTTTTGGTTTTGAAGAATTGTTTTATGTCTGCTCCGATACTGGTGCAACCTGACCCATCCTTACCATTTGTTGTGGAAGTCGATGCTTCCGAGGTGGGGGTGGGGGCCGTTTTGTCTCAAGGGCCAGCTACTTTGACTACTCTTAGACCTTGTGCATTTTTCTCCAAAAAATTCTCTCCGGCAGAGAGAAATTATGATGTTGGGAATAGAGAGCTCCTAGCAATTAAGTTGGCATTTGAAGAATGGAGGCATTTTTGGAAGGGGCAGAGCATCCAATTACGGTTATCACGGATCACAAAAATCTGGAGTACATTAAGTCAGCGAAGAGGTTGACTCCAAGACAGGCTCGGTGGTCACTTTTTTTTCTCGGTTCCAGTTTTCTATTACTTTCCAGCCTGGATCTACGAACGTAAAAGCAGATGCTCTATCACGATGTTTTGAACCATTGTCTGCCCCCGATCCACCGTCATCCATTCTTTAACCCGAGGTGGTTATAGCAGAGCTATCGTCGGAGTTGGAGCGGGAGATTGTGGGGGCTCAATCTTTAGCTCCAAGGTCCAAACCTGCTCATAGATTGTTTGTACCACAGCATTTACGTTCTGATTTCTTACGAGAATTTCACGACTCAAAATTGGGGGCTCACCCAGGTATTGCAGCCACATGTGAGGCAGTGAAGAGACTTTTTTGGTGGCCATTAATGTCTGCAGAAATTAAGAATCATGTCACAGCTTGTGGGGTTTGCGCCCGTTCAAAGAGCTCTCATTGCCGGCCGGGGAATTGGTACCTTTGCCTATTCCTAGAAGACCTTGGACTCATCTGTCCATGGACTTCTGTTGTGAGTTCATTTTCCCCTTCACCGTCGATGTCTGATGAACTCCCTCTTCTGTTGAAGGAAGGTAGTGAGGCTGATTACCAAACACCTAATCTGGTAGATGATGACTGGGTCACTGGTGATTTCTCTGCTGGATTCTTGGAGACCAGTCTGACTCCTGCTTCCCAAAGATAAGTTTTTGCTCTGCAATTGAACTTATTAGTTTTGTTTTGTTTACCTTGTTTTTTGGAGTTCAGCCATCCCCGGTCGGGGGTGTGCTGAGTTCCATTTTTGTCTCTGATCAGTTTGTCTCTTTGCTCTGTCTTCAGAATTTACCTGAATGCTGATATAGTCATTTTGAAGTCCTAGCGACTTCAGGGCCTGTTTTTCCTATCAGACGGTTGGGACATTTTTTGGTAGGGTTTTTTGTGGATTGCAGACAGCAGCTTTTCTATCCTGTCCTTTTTAGTTAGCTTGGGCCCCATCGTTTGCTCAACCTATCTTTCTATCTGTGTTAGTGTTTTCATCTTGCTTCACCGTCATTATATGTTGGGGCTGCCTATTGCTTTGGGGTCTGCTCTGGGGCAGTTTAGATTTCCCCTTTCTTTCTTTAGGCCTATTTAGTTCTCCGGCTGTGATCAAGGGGTCTAGGGCATCGTAGGAACCCCCCACGGCTACTGTTAGTTGTTGTGGATAGGATCAAGGGTCTGCAATCCGATAGCTACCAACCTCTCCGGTTTTCTGGACTTAGCTTGTATTTTTGTTTTTTCCTCCTCCGGTGACTCATTCATAACAGAATCACCAGCCATACCGCAGATCCTAGGGTACTCAATAGCAGGAAAGAATTGTAAAAAAAAAAGAGTTTGTCAGAATTTTTTTTTTTTGTGTATATTTTTTCCTCTATGTCTCTGAGGCCGTAGGGGGAATTTTTTTTTCTCAATGGAGATGAAGCAATTGTCTGATCGTGTGGAGCAGCTCACTGCTGAAGTGCGGGGAATTTCCTCCTATCTTGCTCATTCACATGCTGCTGAACCAAAGATCCCTACTCCTGATGTGTTTTTTGGGGATCGGTCTAAATTTTTGAATTTTGAGAATAATTCTAATTATTTTTTGCCTTGAAGCCTAACTCGTCGGGGAGCTCCGCGCAGCAGGTTAAAATTGTCATCTCGTTGCTGCGCGGCAATCCCCAGGATTGGGCGTTTTCTTTGAAACCTGATGATCCTATTCTTACTAATGTGAACACATTTTGTCAAGCCTTGGGGTTGTTGTATGATGAACCTAATGCTATTGATCAGGATGAAAAGGCCCTGTTGGCATTGAGCCAGGGTCGGGATTCTGCAGAGTTGTACTGTCAAAAATTCCAAAAGTGGGCGGTCCTTACTACCTGGAATGATGGTCCCTTGGCAGCTCTCTTTCGGAAGGGTTTGTCAGAAACCGTAAAAGATACTATGGTGGGATTTCCTGTTCCCTCTGGTTTTGACGATTCTATGTCATTAGCCATTCAGGTTGATCGGCGTTTGCGTGAACGCAAAACCGCACGAGAGGTGTTGCCACCTGTTGAACAAATGTCTGAACCAATGCAATGTGATAGAGTTTTGTCTAGGGCGCAACGTCAGGAGTTCAGAAGGCGTAATAAGCTGTGTTTCTTCTGTGGTGATGCCTCGCATATTATTTCTGTCTGCCCTAAACGAGAGAAAAGTTTTGCACACACATTTGCTGTGGGTGGTGTTCAACCTAAGTTTCTTCTGGCAATTACTCTGATCTGCTCCCTGTCCACATTTTCCGCTAAGGCTTTTGTGGATTCGGGAGCAGCTCTGAACCTGATGGACTTGGATTTTGCTAAACGTTGTGGATTTCCTATGACACCTCTGCGGATGCCTATCCCTTTGAGGGGTATTGATGCTACTCCTTTGGCGAAGAATAAACCTCAGTTTTGGACCCAGGTGGTAATGCGGGTCGCCCCAGACCATCAAGAAAATTGCAGATTTTTAGTGTTGCATTATTTGCATGATACCATTGTTCTGAGGTTTCCCTGGTTGCAAATTCATAATCCAGTTTTGGATTGGAAATCTGTGTCTGTGGTGAGTTGGGGTTGTCGGTGTGCCCTTAGTGAGGCTCTGGTTTTTTCCACCTCTCCTCAGTCGCATGATGTTCCTGACTATTTGGCGGACTTTTATGATGTATTTAGTGAGATTGAGTCTGCGTCTTTGCCTCCTCATAGGAGTTATGACTGTGCAATTGAACTGAGCCCGAGCTCTTCAATTTATCTGTACCCGAGCACGAGGCTATGCGATCCTATATTAAGGAGGCGTTGGAGAAGGGTCATATTAGACCATCCTCTTCACCCTTAGGTGCCGGGTTTTTTTTCGTGGCCAAAAAGGATGGTTCATTAAGGCCTTGTATTGACTGTCGTGCCCTCAACAAAATTACTATTAAATATCAGTATCCGTTACCCCTGATTTCGGATCTATTCTCCAGAGTTAAAGGTGCTTGCTGGTTTACCAAGCTTGACCTCAGGGGGGTGTATAATCTTATCCGCATTAAGCATGGGGATGAATGGAAGACAGCGTTTAATACTCCGGAGGGACATTTTGAGTACCTGGTGATGCCTTTTGGGCTCACTAATGCCCCTTCTGTCTTCCAGTGCTTCATGAACGACATTTTCCGAGACTTTGTGGATAAATTTTTGATTATCTATCTGGATGATATTTTGATCTTCTCCAAGGATTGGGATTCTCATGTGGAACATGTTCGGACTGTGTTCAGGATCTTAAGGGAGAATTCCCTGTATGTCAAAGGATCGAAATGCCTTTTTGGGGTACAGAGGATTTCATTTTTGGGATTTATTTTGTCTCCGTCAACTATTGAAATGGACCCGGCCAAGGTACAGGCCATTTATGATTGGGTTCAGCCCACTTCTTTGAAGGCCCTCTAGAAGTTTTTGGGTTTTGCTAATTTTTATCGGAAATTTATAGCAAAATTTTCTAGTATTGCCAAGCCATTGACTGATCTGACTAAAAAGGGTGCTGATGTGTTGAATTGGTCTCCGGAGGCTATTTCTTCCTTTCAGGAGCTGAAGTGAAGATTCACTTCTGCCCCGGTTTTGCGGCAACCTGATGTCTCACTCCCGTTCCAGGTAGAGGTGGACGCTTCTGAGATTGGTGCAGGAGCTGTTTTGTCCCAAAAGGATCCTGCAACATCTAAAATGAATCCCTGTGCTTTCTTTTCCCGAAAGTTGTCTCCATCTGAACGTAACTATGATGTGGGGAATCGGGAACTGTTAGCCATGAAATGGGCATTTGAGGAGTGGAGATATTGGTTGGAGGGAGCTAAACACCAAGTCGTGGTCCTCACTGACCACAAGAATTTGATTTACCTGGAGTCGGCCAAACGCTTGAACCCTATACAGGCTAGGTGGGCCTTGTTTTTTACACGTTTTGATTTTGTGGTCTCTTTTCTTCCTGGCACTAAGAATGTCAAGGCAGACGCCCTCTCTAGGAGCTTCTTTGCTGATTCTCCTGTGGTGACCAAGCCTGCTACCATCTTAGGCGAAGGGGTAGTTCTTTCTGCCATCTCGCCCGATTTGAGACGTTCTCTGGAAGAGTTCCAGGAGGACAAACCTGAGCGTTGTCCCAGTGGAAAGTTGTATGTTCCTGACCAGTGGAAGAAGAGAGTGATGTCTGAAGTTCATTGCTCTGCATTGGCTGGTCATCCAGGTATTTTTGGTACTAGAGATCTGGTGAGTCGGTCTTTTTGGTGGCCCGCCTTGTCTCATGATGTCAGGAATTTTGTGCAGTCCTGTGGGACTTGCTCCTGGTCTAAACCTTGTTCTTGCTCTAGTGGGTTGTTGATGCCTTTGCCGTTCCCCGTGAGGCCATGGACCCATATTTCAATGGATTTCATCCCTGATATGCCTGTCTCTCAGGAAATGACTGTTATTTGGGTGATTTGTGATAAGTTCTCTAAGATGGTTCATCTTGTACCACTCCCTAAGTTGCCATCTTCCTCTGATTTGGTGCCCCTGTTTTTGCAACAGGTGGTTCGCTTGCACGGGATTCCTGAGAACATTGTATCTGACAGAGAAGTTCAATTTGTGTCTAGATTTTGGAGGACTTTCTGTTCCAAGCTGGGAATTCAGTTGTCCTTCTCCTCTGCTTTTCACCCTCAGACCAATGGGCAGACAGAGAGAACAAACCAGACCTTGGAGTCGTATTTGAGATGTTTTATTTCCGCTGATCAGGATGATTGGGTTTCATTTTTGCCCTTGGCCGAATTTGCTTTAAATAATAGAGCTAGTTCTGCCACTTTGATGTCACCTTTTTTTTGTAACTTTGGGTTTCATCCTCGATTTTCTTCAGGGCAGGTGGAGCCTTCTGCCTGCCCAGGTGTTGACACTGTGGTGGAGAGTATGCACCAGGTCTGGGACCAAGTGGTGGATAAGTTATCTCTCTCCCAGGAAAAGGCCCAGCGGTTTTCCAACCGACATAGGACCATTGGTCCCCAGTTTAAGGTTGGTGATATGGTTTGGTTATCATCAAAAAATATCGCTATGAAGGTGGCTTCTAAGTTTAAGCCTAGATTTATTGGACCTTACAAGATTTTGGAGATTATTAATCCGGTCTCTTTTCGTTTGGCTCTTCCTGTCACATTTAAAATTCATAATGTGTTTCATAAGTACTTGTTGAAGAGGTTTGTTGAACCAGTTGTTCCTGGGGTGGCACCTCCGGACCCTGTATTAGTTGAAGGTAACATGGAATATGAGGTAGAGAAGATACTGGATTCCCGTCTGGCTAGACGGAGACTCCAGTATTTGGTTAAGTGGAAGGGTTATGGTCAGGAGGATAATTCCTGGGTCTCTGCCTCTGATATTCATGCCAAAAGATTGGTGGGTGCCTTTCATCGTGCTCACCCTGATCGCCCTGGTGGCGTGGATGAGGGTTCGGTGACCCCTCTTCAAGGGGGAGGTACTGTTGTGAGTTCATTTTCCCCTTCACCATTGAGGTCTGATGAACTCCCTCTTCTGGTGAAGGAAGGTAGTGAGGCTGATTACAAAGCACCTGAGCAGAATGATGATGACTGGGATTGCTGACTGGATATAAGGCAGCCTACGCCCTTGTGCCTTGCGGGTGATTACTCTGAGGGATTCTTGGAGACCAGTCTGATTCCTGCTCCTCAAAAGCTAAGTTTTCTGCTCTACTTTTTGCATTTGTGTTTTGGTTTTGTTTTGCCTTGTTTTTCTAGATTTCTGCCTTTCCCTGCTTTGTGAGCTGAATTCCTTTTTGCTCTGTCTTCAGATAATACCTGAGTACTGATATAGTCTTTTTGAAGCCTAGCGTCTTCAGGGCTTTTTTCCCTATCAGTCTGTTGGCTCTTGTTTTTGAGAGGGTTTTGGCGGATTGCAGACAACAGCTTTTCTATTCTGTCCTATTTAGTTAGCTTGGGCCCCATCATTTGCTCAGCCTATCTATCTATCTGTGTGAGTGTTTTTTCATCTTGCTTCACCGTAATTATATGTTGGGGGCTGCCTATTGCTTTGGGGTCTGCTCTGGGGCAGTTTAGATTTCCCTTTCTGTCTTTAGGCTATGTAGTTCTCCGGCTGTGATCGAGGGGTCTAGGGCACCGTAGGAACCCCCCACGGCTACTGCTACTTGTTGTTGTTAGGTTCAGGGGTCTGCAATCCGATAGCTGCCAACTTCTCTGGTTTTCTGGACTTAGCTAGTATTTCTGTTTTTTTGCCTCCTACGGTGACTCATTCATTACAGTTCCCGTTTGTGCACATATCAGGGCCTAGTGTACGCTTCAATAGACAGAACACGGCAGCCATGTGGCCTGTTTAGTAGAGGCCAGGGAGGCTTTACTTAGAGTAGCATCATTCTGTGTTCATTGTTTGGATTTGCCTGTTTGAAATATATTGTTCCTGTAATAGTTTGAGCACCGTGCTATTTGACGGCCCAGCTAAAAAATATTTGCACCTTCCTTATCCACTTCATTCCTTGCCTTTCAATAAATTTACCCTTTGTTGTTTGCACCTCATCTTGTGTACCATAGTCTCCCTGCACCGTGGTGGTTCCCCGGCCATCGCGTCAAGTGGCGCTGTCACCAAGATGGAAGCAGCAGACAGCAACGGCGGGAATGCTAATGTTAGTGGGGATGCTGTGGGCATTGGTGGAACCCCTGCAAGGACAATCCCTATGGGCACCATATTTAGTGTGCTACCAAAGTCTGACGGCAATAATATGCCACTGTCTGATTGGGTGTCCTGGCTGCAAAGCACCCTGAAGATTTATAACATCAGCCCAGATCTTGAAATGGACATCGCTTTGACTGCCTTAGAGGGAGAGGCCCATAGAAACGTCTGTCTACAGCCAGAACTCACCCATAGTACCCTGAAAGAGTTAATGAAGTTCCTGGAAGTGATCTACGGTGAGACTGCTAGCGCGGGACACCTTCGCACCAAATTTTTCTCGAGGTTGCAGCTGGAAGAAGAAGGAATTTCTCAGTAGGCGACAGCACTGCAAGAAGTGTTAACGGAGGTGCAGAGAAAGAAGTTGGATGGACTTGGTGGCATGGGCTCTAAAGACCAGATACTCCGGGAACAATTCATTCTGGGACTGCACAGCACATCCTTGAGGCGAGCACTGTCAGAACAGGTCTGGGCAGATCTGGCTCTTACATTTCGTCAAATCCTGGCAGAAACAGTGGCCCAAAGCAAAGAAGACAGTTACGCGTCTGGGTTGATGCGTGTCCAGGGC
The DNA here is from genome assembly GCF_039654945.1 of Dendrobates tinctorius. NCBI lineage: Eukaryota > Metazoa > Chordata > Amphibia > Anura > Dendrobatidae > Dendrobates > Dendrobates tinctorius. The sequence continues at coordinate 87,078,436 of NW_027361679.1, read as the reverse complement.
ACCAATACCAGAGTGGACCCAAGCCATCAGGAGGTGCTGGTCCAGGTGGTGCAAGACTTGCAGCAGTCCCTTGTCAATGTTCAAGACAAACTGACCCAGATGGAGCAAAGAATGGGAGATCTGTCTGCTGAACATCTCTACTCGGCTGTTCTGGCCCCCTGTCGGCCCTGCCCGTCGCCTGCTGCTGGAGAACAACAGTCTCACCCATCGTACTCATATAACCATTCTTCGGCTCGACCGATAAGGGATCAGTGGGTGCAAGCTCCCTCCCGTCAGGTATCGGAGGCACGAGGACAGGCTCGAGGTGCCCCCCGGCGAGGAGGAGGCATCCAATGCTGGGAATGTGGAGGAAGGGGGCACCTTGCTAGAGACTATTGGAATTATCCTCAAAGCCAGCGGAAGCCACTGTTAAGGGGGTTTTACACTAAGCGATATCGCTAGCAATATCGCTAAAACGTCACTGGTTTTGTGACGTTATAGCGATATTGCTAGCGATATCGCTATGTGTGATACTTACCAGCGACCGGCTCCCCCGCTGTCCATCGCTGATCGCGCGAGAATGTCCGGTTCCATTTCTCGTCGGGCGCTTCCTGCTGAGACTTCCTGCTGTGACGACGAGCGACGCTGGAGGGGGGCGGGAGGACGCAGGATCGCTGTGTGTGAATGGTAAGTATCGTGCGCTGCGTCGCTGCTGAATCGCTGTGAGGTCTTTCTGTATGAAAGCTCACTAGCGATCATTTAGCGATGCACCAGCGATCCTGACCGGGTGGGATCGCTGGTCGGATCGCTGGTGCATCGCTAAATGTAAAAGGGCCTTTAAACTACCAACCCCCGCAGTAACGCGGCACTCTGCTGGAGAGGCGAGGAGAGAGGCCACTCCTTATCATAATGAACACTTGATTGCTCTGAGTCCCATCCTGCGTGCTGAATTCGAGAGTGTTCCAGTGGATTGCTTGATAGATACCGGGTCACAAGTGACGACGATGCCAGAAATGTATTTCAAGCAGCATTTTCAGGCCCTGGCCTACTAGAGAAGGAGACATTGATCCGGTTGTTTGCTGCCAACCAACAACCGATCCCGGTCAGAGGGGTCGTGTGGATGAATATTCGAATCTGTGGGCAAGAAGTGGGGAGAAAACGGATCCTGCTAGTCCTTGCGCCCATCAAAGAAGATGTGCCTGTAGTACTGGGAATGAATATCCTACGTGAACTCGATCAGATTATGTTTACCAAACGGGGACCCAGTTATTGGAAGTACGCTGCTACACATAAGCCTACTCAAGAAGCCCTTCAGCGACTGATCCGTGTCTGTGGGATGCAGAAGAGTGTGCCATCTTATCAGCCGGTAGGGATCATCAGGGCCCCTGGGAAAGAGCCTGTAATCCTGCCTCCCAAGCGAGAAAGTATATTACACGTTCCAGTGGGGACTCATCACAACCTTGATGGGTTGGAAGTGAATGTTCAGCCTGCGGTAGGAGTGGACCAAGAAGTCATGATAGCTCGTACAATAGTTGTGATCCAGCAAGGACACGTCCCCATAAGTGCTTTGAATGTGGGCCCCAGGGAGGTCACCTTGCCATGAGGGACAGATCTGGCCCTGGTATACCTACATAAGGGTGAAGTAGTGAGTCAGAAGGAGATGTATTTATCGCCGATGGAAGGTACGGGGTGGACCCTAGCAGTTGCTGCGGGGACCGAAGAGACGCCATCCCCGGAGTGGAGTGGACGGATCATCCTTGATCAAATGGAAGTGGATGTGAAGGCTCTTGGCCCTGAGCGTGTGCAAGCGATAGAAGCTATGCTGTGGGAAAATCAGGCCACATTCGCCCGTCACGCCCAATATTTCGGCTGCACTGAAGCCATCATGCATGAGATACCGACCGGGGATGCTCGTCCAATTCGAGAACGATACCAGAAGATCCCATCCAAGATGTACCAAGAGGTGAAGACAATAGTGAGGCAGACGCTGGATTCAGGAGTAGTGCAGAGTAGTCAGAGCCCTTGGGCGGCCCCGGTGGTGCTTGTCAAGAAAAAGGATGGGACCATCCGGTTTTGTGTAGATTACAGGAAACTCAATGCCTGCACTGTTCGGGACTCATAACCATTACCCTGCATCGAAGAATCCTTGACAGCATTGGGCAAAGCCAAGTACTTCTCCACCTTGGACCTAGCAAGCGGGTACTGGCAAGTAGCCATGGCAGAGAAAGACAAAGCAAAAAACGCCTTCATCCTCCCTATGGGATTGTTTGAGTATAACCGGATGCCATTCGGGTTCTCCAATGCTTCGGGCATGTTTCAACAGCTGATGGAAAAGTGTTTGGGAGACTTAAATTTTGAAGCTACCCTGATCTATCTGGATGACATCATTGTGTTTTCTGCCTCATTCAAAGAACACCTTGCCCGGCTTGTACAGGTACTCGGAAGACTGCGAGCCAGAGGCGTACCTAGGGTTTTGGTTCAGGGGGGGGCGAAACTTCTGAGTGGGTCCCTAACTAGGTAACTGTGATTACAACTCGGTGACGCACCCTAATAGTGGATGTAGGAGATGACTGCGCTGTTACTGAAAATAATCCCTATATAAAGACCAACATAGATATTACCGCAATATGGTCAGTGGTAAATACCAGTCCTACAAAACATATGTGATTACTGCACAGGTATAGTTGGTGTCTTACCGATGACGTTCTTTCTGATGGAATCGGTCACTTTTCACGTCTTTTTCTTCTGGCCCAGACCAACATGACAACTCCTCCAGCCACGACTCTGCTACAGAGAATACAACAGCAACACGTTTCACTTCTCATATTCCAGCCCCATCACCATGTATCCCCAACCTGCACAAACCTCTCATCCTGCTGATACCCCAATACTGAACCGCTGCTGCTGTATGTGTCCCTATTACTGCACCTGATACCCGAATGCTGATCCGCCGCTGCCGAATGTGTCCCTATTACTGCACCTGATACCCCAATACTGAGCCGCTGCTGCCGTATGTGTCCCTATTACTGCACCTGATACCCCAATATTGAGCCGCTACTGCCGTATGTGTCCCTATTACTGCACCTGATACCCCAATGCTGAGCCGCCGCTGCCGTATGTGTCCCTATTACTGCACCTGATACCCCAATGCTGAGCCGCTGCTGCCGTATGTGTCCCTATTACTGCACCTGATAACCCAATGCTAAGCCGCTGCTGCTGAATGTGTTCTTATTACTGCACCTGATATCACAATGCTGAGCCGCTGCTGCCGTATGTGTCCCTATTACTGCACCTGATACCCCAATGCTGAGCTGCTGCTGCCGTATGTGTCCCTATTACGGCACCTGACCCCCCAATACTGAGCCTCTGCTGCCGTATGTGTAGTAATACTGAGTCGCTGCTGCAGTATGTGTCCCTATTACTGCACCTGATACTTCAATACTGAGCCGCTGCTGTCGTATGTGTAGTAATACTGAGCCACTGCTGCAGTATGTGTCCCTATTACTGCACCTAATACCCCAATGCTGAGCCGCCGCTGCCGTATGTGTCCCTATTACTGCACCTGATACCCCAATGCTGAGCCACTGCTGCCGTATGTGCCCCTACTACTGCACCTGATACCCCAATACTGAGCTGCTGCTGCCGTATGTGACCCTATTACTGCACCTGATACCCCAATACTGAGCCTCTGCTGCCGTATGTGTCCTTATTACTGCACCTGATACCCCCTATACACACACGGCTCTGCTCCACACCCCCTATACACACACGGCTCTGCTCCGTACACCTTGTACACATGCGGCTCTGTTCTGTACACCTTGTACACACGCAGATCTGTTCCGTACACCTTGTACACACGCGGATCTGTTCCGTACACCTTGTACACACGCAGCTCTGTTCCGTACACCTTGTACACATGCACCTCTGCTACGTACACGCTGTACTCACGCGCCTCTGCTACGTACACCCTGTACAAACGCGCCTCTGCTACGTACACCTTGTACACACCTGGCTCCGCTCCGTGCACTTGTACACATGCGGCTCTGCTCTGTACATCTTGTACACACGCGACTCTACTCCCTACACCCCATACACACGCAGCTCTTCTCCGTACACGCTGTACACATGCGACTCTGCTCCGTACACGCTGTACACATGCAGCTCTGCTCCGTACATGCTGTACACATGCGGCTCCACTCCGTACACCTTGTACACATGCGGCTCAGCTCCGCACACCCCGTACACACGCGGCTCCGCACCATACACCTCGTACACATACGTCTCCAATCCATGCACATTGCACACACGGCTCCACTCCGTGCACCCCGCACATACACGGCTCTGCTCCGTACACCCCGTACACACACGGCTCTGTACACCCGGACCCGTACACACTTGGCTCCGCTCCGTACACAAGCAGCTCCACTCACCCCATACACACGCGGCCCCGCTCCTCCATACACCTCATACATGCATATCTCTGCTCTGTACTGTCATGTCCGCCATGTCTGTCATGTCTGCCATGTCTGTTTTGTCTCAAGAACTCCTGGAGCGATGTGCATGCACATATCTTGTCTGCTATCCTGCTTGTTCCCTAGAGCAGTGTGCACACTCACCTCATGTTTACTGAGCTGCAAGATGCCTGCGTTTCTGCTTTGCCTTCTGTGATCTTCTCGTCATGTCTGAAACCTTGATCATGTGACGTTTCCTAGGATCCTGCACTGTCTGGTTCTGCAATCATCTCATCATGTCTGAAACTCTGATCATGTGACCTTTCCTAGGATCCTGCACTGTCTGGTTCTGCAATCATCTCGTCATGTCTGAAACCTTGATCATGTGATGTTTCCTAAGATCCTGCACTGACTGGTTCTGCAATCATCTCGTCATGTCTGAAACTCTGATCATGTGTCCTTCCTAGGATCCTGCACTGTCTGGTTCTGTGATCATCTCGTCATGTCTGAAACCCTGATCATGTGACTGCGCTCTGTGATCCTGGAGCATCTGAACTAGGAAGTTCTCCCCTGGTCCTGACCCGGAAGAGGAGGTGTTGTGCCCTATATCAGACCACCCCTTCCTTTGCTCAGGACCTGAGTATTGTGTTGTGACCTGCATGGCTGCTTGGTCTGTGGGACGCGCTCTCTATTCTGTGCCCTTACACCTAGCTCTGTAGTGCGTCTCTGCACACGCTCCGTGCTCGTATTCCGTCTTGTGCCTTGTCTAGTGTTTGTCCTTCACGCCATGTTTTGTCTTTGCCCTGCTTTGCCTTGTAGTCCTTGTTTGCTCTGACTCTGTTCCGTGTTTCTTTCCATGTTTCCTGTCTCGCTTTTCTTTGTGGCTTCAGGTACCCGTCTCTGTGCCCTGTCCCTGACGTGTCTCCTTACACGTGCAGGCCTCCATTCTGTCCCTGTTCCTGGCGTGTCTCCCTACACGTGCAGGTCTCTGCTCTGTACCCTGTCTAGTCCCAAGGTCCTTCCTTGGCCTGGCTCTGGGCTTCGGCCTACGCTCCGCTGCTAGACTCTGTTTCTGTCCCTGGTCCCTGACGTGTCTCTCTACACGTGCAGGCCTCCGTCTCTGTACCCTGTCTAGTTCCAAGGCTCTCCCTTGGCCCGGCTCTGGGCTTCGATGGCGTGTCCTCTGAATGAGCTGCTGAGGGGGACCGCCAGAGTGCCGAAGAACCAGTGCATCCCTTGGGCCCAGAGACAAGATGAGGCCTTCCAGGCTATAAAAAATGCTCTTACTTCAGCCCCGATTTTGGCCTACGCAGATTTCGACCAACCTTTCCTGTTGTACACAGACGGTAGCCTTCATGGACTCGGTGCTGTATTTTCTCAGATACTGTTAGGCATCAGGTTCCAGGCGCTGCACAGCGGGAATCCCAAGCCTTGCCATTGTCGGTCTCCTTTTCCTCTCCAGCCACAGTGGAGCCTGCTCCACAGTGTTCCTCATCGTCTTTCTTCAGCACCTTGGGCGTCGGCCAGTGTAGGCCTCCTGGACCACTGCTACCGCAGCGTCTGCCTAAGTAACGCCGTGCACCTTAGGGGAGCTTTCCAGCTCAGTTGATAGGCTGGTTAGTGGCATCTGTTTTGAATCCTCTCTCTGGCTTCCCTCTGGTGATTACTGAAGATAGTGGAGCTGGCCAGATTGAGAGTTCTCTTTCTGGGCTCCCTCTGGTGGTTACTAGAGGTAGTGGAGCTGCTCTGATTGACAGAGGCTTTCCGAAACAACCACGAGAGCAAAAAGAATTTGACCCTAAAAATTAACTTTTATTCCAATATTAAAAACCTGGATAGTACCAATATAGGGAGCAGGGTACATAATATTTTGAACATACAAAATGTGCAATATATCAGGGCACTACACTCGCCCTAATAGGTCCTAGTGCGTCCCTTCCTTGCCGCGGAGGTTGGCACCCTAATATATGCGATATGGCGCCCCCGCTCAACGTCGGTGACCCTAATAGCACCCTGTACAACCCTAGTCAACGAAGAGGATACACAAAAAACACAAACACACACAAATCCCGAAAAAATGACCCCTAGTGGAGAGACCATGTACTATCTCTAGGAGTACACCTAATCTTAACACAGAGTGGAGGGTATATATCCACCCTAATATCTCGTAGTAAAAAATGCTTATGGTTGCAGCTCAATTAGAACCTTATCTCGTAGGAAAAAATGCCAAATGCTGCATAGATGACAGACTGAAGCTTTCTAAAAAAGCGTTTACACATAGCAATAATGCATAGATTAAATCCAACAGGAGTTCATCAGGAAAACATATTTGCTGACCTAGCGTGTCCAAGGGACGTAATAGTCCTCAAAAATCACAATAGACACAATAATCTCTTTTATAAACAAGTATGGCAAAAAGCACCATTAAATTCATTCATGGGATGACCCAATTACCCAATAAACAAATTGCCATCCATCAGTCTGTCAGCATGAAAAAAAAAAATCAGAAAATACTTATCAGCCATCAGATGATAACGAGCCCAGCCCGACGCGTTTCCCCCTCTTAGATGTTGAGGGTTCATCAGGAGCAAAAGAGCGCAAGGGGTCTCATCACCCCAGCCGAATGATCAATGCAGTGTGCGGCGTGTTTTCTGTCTCCCGCCGGCTCATATTTACCGCGTTCAGACTACGACGTCACTTCCGGTATGACGCCGTGCTTGTGATCATTGTGGGACGCGCCCCCATGGCATGTGGCCAAAATCATCACTTCCGGTAGCGCATCCTAATTACGCCATCACTAGAGATCAATACACTGAAGTATAGTCCCACCGCCACATCATGTGACCCTAAACGTCACTTCCGGTGACATACCCCGATCACGTGTCCCTCTCGGCGCATATCACATCATCTCCCCACGTGACCGCCAATCCCTCCAGAACCACAATGGGGAGGAAACCACAGTAGGTCGCAGCCTGTGTAATTAACAAAGGAAATGAATTATAACAGAGGAGGCACATAGCCCGAAGGCAGCATTTATCCAGGGGTAGACACACTATATATTCGCACATAATAAGACAGTGTTATTATTAACCCCTCCAGGAGACAGCTCTATGTATCCCAGCTAATCAAATGGTCCAAACATAGAATGATAAATATCTAAGAAAAATTTCTTTGCTTAAAAAGCATGAAAAAATAGCATGGTGGATCCGTCAGGTCCACTAACTACAAGAAACTAGTAAAATTCAAATTTTCATTAAGGCCTTTAGGGCTTTGTGATTCTAGCCAAAAAATCCAACGTGTTTCCCGTTGAAGGATCTTCTTATCCCAATCACCCTGCCTCACTGTGGGTTGAACCCTTTCAATAACACAAAATCCAATCTGTTTCTCATCACCGCCATGGACCAAATTAACATGACGTGCTAGTGGGGTCTCTCTTTTATGTCTAATGTCTCCCAGATGTTCCCCAATGTGCGGGTCAGCTAGCTCCGGCTGGGGCTGTGCTGAATCACCGCCCATATGTTACTGCATGTGCCAGTTTGTTTTGTCCCCTTTTATATTGGTCTCTTTTTGCTTTGCTTTCAGAATATACCAGAGTGCTGATTAGTGAGGTCTAAATCGTGCGACTTCAGTGTTTTTGTGCATCAGACGTTTTTGACTTTTTTGCAGGTTTTTTTGCGTGATTACAGACAGTGTCTATCCTTTCCTGTCCTGTCTAGTCAGTGTGGGCCCCATCGTTTGCTCAGTCTATTTTTCTGCCTGCGTTTGTGTTTTCATCTTGTCTCACCGACAATATATGTTTGGGGGCTATCTATTCCTTTGGGGTCTGCTCCGGGGCAGTTTAGATTTCCCCTTTCTTGCTTTAGGCTTAGTTAGCTCTCCGACTGTGCCGAGGCGTCTAGGATCATCGTAGGTACGCTCCACCGCTTCTGCTAGTTGTGTGGACAGGATCAGGGGTCTGCATCCGCTTAGTTACCAACCTCTCTGGTTTTCTGTGGCTGAGCCTGGGCCTGCTATCCTCCTCGGAGACCCATTCATAACAGAATCACCAGCCTAACTGTAGACTCTAGGGTACTCTAAAGAAGGAAAAAATTTAAAAAAAAAAAAAAAAAAAGTGTCCGAAGTTTTTTTTTTCATATATTCTTTCCTCTTTTTTTTTCTGGGGCTGTAGGAGGATATTTTTTGTCTAAATGGAGACTAAGCAATTGTCTGATCGTGTTGAGCAGCTCGCTGCTGATGTGCGGGGAATTTCTTCCTATCTCTCTCAATCATCTGCTGATGAACCAAAAATCCCTACTCCTGATGTGTTTTCTGGGGATCAATCTAAATTTTTGAATTTTAAGAATAATTGTAAATTATTTTTTGCTTTGAAACCTAACTCATCGGGGAACTCTGTGCAGCAGGTTAAAATTGTCATCTCCCTGCTACGCGGCGATCCCCAGTATTGGGCTTTTTTTTTGACACCCGGAGATCCTATTCTGGCCTTGGGGTTGTTGTATGATGAACCTAATGCTATTGTTAAAAAATTCCGAAAGTGGGCGGTCCTTACTAAATGGAATGACGATGCCCTAGCAGCTCTCTTTCGGAAGGGTTTGGCAGAAACCGTAAAAGATGTTATGGTGGGATTTCCTGTTCCCTCTGGTCTTGACGACTCTGTCATTGGCCATTCAAATTGATCGGCATTTATGTGAATGTAAAACTACACGAGAGGCGTTGCCTCCTTTCGAACAAACTTCTGAACCCATGCACTGTGATAGGGTTTTGTCTAGGGTGCAACATCAGGAGTAATAAGTTGTGTTTTTTCTGCGGGGACACCTCTCATACTATTGCTGTCTGCCCTAAACGAGAAAAACGTTTTGCTCAAACATTTGCGGTGGGCAGTGTACAGCCTAAGTTCCTTTTGGCGATTACCCTGATCTGCTCCTTGTCTCCATTTTCCACTAAGGCTTTTGTTGATTCAGGAGCAGCTTTGAATCTGATGGATTTGGACTTTGCTAAACGTTGTGGTTTTCCCATGATACCCCTGAGGACTCCTATCCCTTTGAGGGGTATTGATGCTACTCCCTTGGCGGAGAATAAACCCCAGTTTTGGACCAAAGTGATAATGCGGGTCACCCCTGACCACCAAGAAAATTGTAAATTTTTGGTGTTGCACAATTTGCATGATACTATTGTTCTGGATTTCCTTTGGTTGCAAAATCATAATCCTGTTGTAGATTGGAAATCTGTATCTGTTGTGAGTTGGGGTTGTCAATGTGTTCTAGTGAGCTGCCACACAGGCAGATCTCACCAGCGACATCGCAGGGGTCGCGGGTCGCTACTTACCTGTCTGACGCGGCGATCCTGACGTCCTCCCACCCGCGTCCACGCATCGCTCGTCGTCACAGCAGGAAGCTGACGACGAGAAATGGTCCAGGACCTTCTTGCGCGACCAGCGATAACCAGCGGGGGAGCCGGTCGGAGGTAAGTATCACATGTAGTGATATCGCTAGCAATATCGCTGCTACGTCACAAAATCGGTGACTTTACAGCGATATTGCTAGCGATATCGCAGTGTGTAACGGGGGCTTAACAGGCACTTTTAACTCTGGAAAATAAATCAGAAATCAGGGGTAACGGGTACTGATATTTAACAGTGATTTTGTTAAGGGAACGGTAGTCAATACATAGCCTTAATGAACCATCTTTCTTGGCCACAAAAAAAAACCCAGCACCTAAAGGTGAAGAGGATGGTCTAATATGACCCTTCTCCAACGACTCCTTGATATAAGATCGAATAAACCACTGTATAGGACAAAAAGGGGACGGCAAAATGTACATAAAAAACAGCCTTTATTTAAGTCAAAATTGGCAATTATAAACAATGTGCAAGAAAAAAGTGCCTATATGGCATATCAACTAATAAAATAAAATAATATAAAAATATCCCTGAGATCTGTCAAATCATTTAAGTTAATATTTAAATATATTCCCAATATATATAATTCATATCCTCATACCGCAATTATATATTAATAAAACATATATTAGTGAACACATATCATATAATATATGAAGTGATATTGTAAATAAAATATGCCCCAAAATATCACAAAAAAGTGATTGCAACCAGCAATAAACTGCACAATCTTTATATAAATAATAATACAATATCTAAATAATATTTAATATATAATATTCGTGTTCACAAGTAACTGTGTAGCTGTGAAAAACCAGAGTGTATAAACATACAGTGATATGTGAACCTATATAGACATGTGTTACATACCAGCGGTATAGTGACAGCCTCGTGTGGTGATGCCAGGCACTCCCCGACGCGCGTTTCGGAACCAGCGTCCTTCGTCCCGATGTGGATAAACCCTTTATCCTAGAGGTAGATGCCTCGTCCGTCAGTTCAGGAGCACTCCTTTTCCATAAGGATGCTCAAGGTCGGAAGCATCCCTGCTTCTTTTTCTCCAAGACCTTCTCACCGGTGGAGAGAAACTACTCCATCGGGGACAGGGAGCTGCTGGCAATGAAGTTGGCCTTTTCCGAGGTTAGACATCTCCTGGAGGGAGCCCGGTTCCCCTTTCAGGTGTACACCGACCATAAAAACCTGGTGTACTTACAAACGGCCCAGTGGTTGAACTCTCGCCAGCCAGGTGGTTGCTTTTCTTCTCCCGCTTCCGCTTCACCCTGCACTATGTGTCCGGAGAGAAGAACGTCCTGGCAGATGCTCTCTCTCGGTGGTGTCAGCGGAGGAGGAGGCTGAGCCTCGGCTAATTGTCCCCTCTGAGAGTCTGAGGACCGTGGCTCCGGTTGCTCTTGAGTCAGTGCCGCGGGGCAAGACCTTTGTTCCTCCCCGCCTGCGGCGAGAGGTTCTCTCGTGGGCGCACGCGTCCAGGGTGGGTGGTCACTTTGGAACTAGGCAGACCATGGAACTCCTGGCAAGGACTTATTGGTGGCCACACATGGCTCGGGACATGAGAGAATACATTCCGGCATGCGTCTCCTGTGATCGCAACAGGTCCTCTAGGCAGAGGCCGGCTGGGTTACTTTACCCCTTGCCGGTGGCAGACAGACCCTGGGAGATGGTCGGCATGGATTTTGTGGTCGGCCTGCCCAAATCCAGTGGCAGCACGGTCATCTGGGTGGTCACCAATCATTTTTCTAAAATGGTGCATCTGGTGCCACTCGCGCGACTGCCATCTGCCCGTGGTCTCGCCGCGCTGTTCATAAAGCACATATTTCGTTTGCACGGTATGCCGGACAAGATAGTTAGAGACCGGGGTCCCCAATATGCGTCTCGGTTTTGGAGGGAGCTCTGCAGTCTGCTCAGCATTGAGCTAAATTTGTCCTCGGCCTATCACCCCTAGACGAACGGGTTGGTTGAGAGAGCTAACCAAACTCTGGTCACATACCTGCGACTGTTGTGAGTTCATTTTTCCCTTCACCATTGAGGTCTGATGAACTCCCTCCTCTGGTGAAGGAAGGTAGTGAGGCTGATTACCAAACACATGGGCAGCTAGATGATGACTGGGTGGCTGGAATTGAGGACTGGATATAAGGCTGCCGACGCCCTTCTTCCTGGCTGGTGATTTTCCTGCTGGATTCTTGGAGACCAGTCTGATTCCTGCATCTCAAAGCTAAGTTTTTCTGCTCTGCTTGGTACACTTCAGTTTTGTTTTTGTTTTGCCTTGTTTTTTGGGAGTTCTGCCATCCCCGGCCAGGGGTGAGCTGAATTCCATTTTTGTCTCTGATCTGATCTGTTGATCTTTTGCTCTGTGTTCAGAATATACCTGAGTGCTGATATAGTCTTTTGAAGCCTAGCGTCTTCAGGGCCTGTTTTTCCTATCAGTCGGTTGGCTCATTTTGATAGGGGTTTTGCGGATGGCAGACAGCAGCTTTCCTATCCTGTCCTATGTAGTTAGCTTGGGCCCCATCATTTGCTCAACCTATCTTTCTATCTGTGTTAGTGTTTTCATCTTGCTTCACCGTCATTATATGTTGGGGGCTGCCTATTGCTTTGGGGTCTGCTCTGGGGCAGTTTAGTTTTTCCCCTTTCTGTCTTTAGGCTATGTAGTTCTCCGGCTGTGATTGAGGGGTCTAGGGCACCGTAGGAACCCCCCATGGCTACTGCTAGTTGTGGTGGATAGGTTCAGGGGTCTGCAATCCGATAGCTGCCAACCTCTCTGGTTTTTCTGGACTTAGCTGGTATTTTGTTTTTTTCTCCCTCGGTGACTCATCATAACAGAATCACCAGCCATACCGCAGATCCTAGGGTACTCAATAGCAGGAGAGAATTGTAAGGAAAAAAAAAAGAAAGGAAAAAAAAAAGTGTCAGAATTTTTTTTTTTTTTGTGTGCATATTTTTTCCTCTATATCTCTGAGGCCATAGGGGGAATTTTTCTCTCAATGGAGATGAAGCAATTGTCTGATCGTGTGGAGCAGCTCGCTGCTGAAGTGCGGGGAATTTCCGCCTATCTTGCTCATTCACATGCTGCTGAACCAAAGATTCAGACTCCTGATGTATTTTTGGGGGATCGGTCTAAATTCTTGAATTTCAAGAATAATTGTAAATTATTTTTTGCCTTGAAGCCTAACTCGTCGAGGAACTCCGTGCAGCAGGTTAAAATTGTCATTTCTTTGCTGCGCGGCGATCCCCAGGATTGGGCGTTTTCTTTGAAACCTGATGATCCTATTCTGAATAATGTGAACGCATTTTTTCAAGCCTTGGGGTTGTTGTATGATAAACCTAATGCTATTGATCAGGCTGAAAAGACCCTGTTGGCATTAAGCCAGGGTCGGGATTCGGCAGAGTTGTACTGTCAAAAATTCCGAAAGTGGGCGGTCCTTACTACCTGAAATGATGGTGCCTTGGCAGCCCTCTTTCGGAAGGGTTTGTCAGAAACTGTAAAAGATACTATGGTGGGATTTCCTGTTCCCTCTGGTCTTGACGATTCTATGTCATTAGCCATTCAGGTGGATCGGCGTTTACGTGAACGCAAAACTACACGAGAGATGTTGCCACCTGTTGAACAAATGTCTGAACCTATGCAATGTGATAGAGTTTTGTCTAGGGCGCAACGTCAGGAGTTCAGAAGGCGTAATAAGCTGTGTTTTTTTTGTGGAGATGCCTCGCATATTATTTCTGTCTGCCCTAAACGAGAGAAACGTTGTGCACACACGTTTTCTGTGGGTGGTGTTCAACCCAAGTTTCTTCTGGCAATTACTCTGATCTGCTCCCTGTCCACATTTTCCGCCAAGGCTTTTGTGGATTCAGGAACAGCTCTTAACCTGATGGACTTGGATTTTGCTAAACGTTGTGGATTTCCTATGACACCTCTGCGGACGCCTATCCCTTTGAGGGGTATTGATGCTACTCCTTTGGCGAAGAATAAACCTCAGTTTTGGACCCAGGTGGTAATGCGGGTCGCCCCAGACCATCAAGAAAATTGCAGATTTTTGGTGTTGCATAATTTGCATGATACCATTGTTCTGGGGTTTCCCTGGTTGCAAATTCATAATCCAGTTCTGGATTGGAAATCTTTGTCTGTGGTGAGTTGGGGTTGTCGGTGTGCCCTTAGTGATGCTCCTGTTTTCTCCACCTCTCCCCAGTCGCATGATGTTCCTGACTATTTGGCTGACTTTTATGATGTATTTAGTGAGAATGAGTCTGCGTCTTTGCCTGCTCATAGGAGTTATGACTGTGCAATTGAGCTGAACCCGGGGTGTAAATTCCCCAAGGGTCGGTTTTTCAATTTATCTGTACCAGAGCACGAGGCTATGCGATCCTATATTAAGGAGGCATTGGAGAAGGGTCATATTAGACCATCCTCTTCACCCTTAGGTGCTGGGTTTTTTTTTCGTGGCTAAAAAGGATGGTTCATTAAGGCCTTGTATTGACTATCGTGCCCTCAACAAAATTACTGTTAAATATCAGTATCCGTTACCCCTGATTTCTGATCTATTCTCCAGAGTTAAAGGTGCTTGCTGGTTTACCAAGCTTGACCTCAGGGGGGTGTATAATCTTATTCGCATTAAGCATGGGGATGAATGGAAGACGGCGTTTAATACTCCGGAGGGACATTTTGAGTACCTGGTGATGCCTTTTGGGCTCACTAATGCCCCTTCTGTCTTCCAGTGCTTCATGAACGATATATTCGAGACTTTGTGGATAAATTTTTGATTATCTATCTGGATGATATTTTGATCTTCTCCAAGAATTGGGACTCTCATGTGGAACATGTTCGGACTGTGTTCCGGATTTTGAGGGAGAATTCCCTGTATGTCAAGGGATCGAAATGCCTTTTTTGGGGTACAGAGGATTTCATTTTTGGGATTTATTTTGTCTCCGTCGACTATTGAAATGGACCCGGCCAAGGTACAGTCCATTTATGATTGGGTTCAGCCCACTTCTTTGAAGGCCCTCCAGAAGTTTTTTGGGTTTTGCTAATTTTTATCAGAAATTTATAGCTAATTTTTCTGGTATTGCCAAGCCATTGACAGATTTGACTAGGAAGGGTGCTGATGTGCTGAATTGGTCTCCGGAGGCTGTTTCTTCCTTTCAGGAGCTGAAGCGAAGATTCACTTCTGCTCCGGTTTTGCGGCAACCTGATGTCTCACTCCCGTTTCAGGTGGAGGTGGACGCTTCTGAGATTGGTGCAGGAGCGGTGTTGTCCCAAAAAGATCCTGTGACATCTATAATGAATCCTTGTGCTTTCTTTTCCCGAAAGTTCTCCCCATCCGAACGTAACTATGATGTGGGGAAATCGGGAACTGTTGGCCATGAAATGGGCATTTGAGGAGTGGAGACATTGGTTGGAAGGAGCCAAACACCAAGTCGTGGTCCTTACTGACCACAAGAATTTGATTTACCTGGAGTCGGCCAAGCGCTTGAATCCTAGACAGGCTAGGTGGGCCTTGTTTTTCACACGTTTTGACTTTGTGGTCTCTTTTCTTCTGGGCACTTAGAATGTCAAGGCAGACGCCCTCTCTAGGAGTTTCCTTGCTGATTCTCCTGTTGTGACTAAGCCTGCTACCATCTTAGGCGAGCGGGTAGTTCTTTCTGCCATCTCGCCCGATTTGAGTCGTGCTCTGGAAGAGTTTCAGGAGGACAAACCTGAGCGTTGTCCCAGTGGAAAGTTGTATGTTCCTGACCAGTGGAGGAAGAGAGTGATGTCTGAAGTTCATTGCTCTGCATTGGCTGGTCATCCAGGTATTTTTGGTACTAGAGATCTGGTGAGTCGGTCTTTTTGGTGGCCCGCCTTGTCTCATGATGTCAGGAATTTTGTGCAGTCCTGTGGGACTTGCTCCCGTCTAAACCTTGTTCTCGCTTTAGTGGCTTGTTGATGCCTTTGCCGGTGCCCAGGAGGCCATGGACCCATATTTCAATAGATTTTATCTCTGATATGCCTGTCTCTCAGAGAATGACTGTTATTTGGGTGATTTGTGATAGATTCTCTAAGATGGTCTATCTTGTACCACTCCCTAAGTTGCCATCTTCCTCTGAGTTGGTGCCCTTGTTTTTGCAACAGGTGGTTCGCTTGCACAGGATTCCTGAGAACATTGTATCTGACAGAGGAGTTCAGTTTGTGTCTAGATTTTGGAGGACTTTCTGTTCCAAGCTGGGAATTCAGTTGTCCTTCTCCTCTGCGTTTCACCCTCAGACCAATGGGCAGACGGAGAGAACAAACCAGACTTTGGAGTCGTATTTGAGATGTTTTATTTCTGCCGATCAGGATGATTGGGTTTCATTTTTGCCCTTGGCCGAATTTGCTTTAAATAATAGAGCTAGTTCTGCCACTTTGATGTCACCTTTTTTTTGTAACTTTGGTTTTCACCCTCGATTTTCATCAGGGCAGGTGTAGCCTTCTGCCTGCCCAGGTGTTGACACTGTGGTGGAGAGAATGCACCAGATCTGGGACCAAGTGGTGGATAAGTTATCTCTCTCCCAGGAAAAGGCCCAGCGGTTTTCCAACCGGCGTAGGACCGTTGGTCCCCAGTTTAAGGTGGGTGATATGGTTTGGTTATCATCAAAAAATATCGCTATGAAGGTGGCTTCTCCTAAGTTTAAGCCTAGATTTATTGGACCTTACAAGATTTTGGAGATTATTAATCCGGTCTCTTTTCGGTTGGCTCTTCCTGTCACATTTAAAATTCATAATGTGTTTCATAAGTCCTTGTTGAAGAGGTTTGTTGAACCAGTAGTTCCTGTGGTGGCACCTCCTGACCCTATATTGGTTGAAGGTAACATGGAATATGAGGTAGAGAAGATACTGGATTCCCGTCTGGCTAGACAGAAACTCCAGTATTTGGTTAAGTGGAAGGGTTATGGTCAGGAGGATAATTCCTGGGTCTCTGCCTCTGATATTCATGCCGAAAGATTGGTGCGTGCCTTTCATCGGGCTCACCCGGATCGCCCTGGTGGCATGGATGAGGGTTCGGTGACCCCTCCTCAAGGGGGAGGTACTGTTGTGAGTTCATTTTTCCCTTCACCATTGAGGTCTGATGAATTCCCTCTGGTGAAATATTCAGGATTGAGAGTCCTCAGTAGTTGATACCTTTTAATGGCTAACTGAAAAGATGGTAATACATTGCAAGCTTTCAAGACTACTCATCAGGCTAGACTAATACAAAATCTGAAGTCACATATTTATGCACAATACAGCCTAGAAAAAATGCAATAGATAAGACAAGTGACGTGAAGCAGAACTATCAATATGGGAGAGGGAGAAACATAAATATAAACATTGGACCAGTTCATAGATAAGGAGTCTGGATGTTTTATGGTCCTCTGATTGGGGTCTAGTTCTGTGTTGCCCCGCAAGGTTTTAAAAGGAAATTCCTTAATTGATGTAAAAAGACATAAATCCATGCGACAGTTCTGCTTCACGTCACTTGTCTTATCTATTGCATTTTTTCTAGGCTGTATTGTGCATAAATATGTGACTTCAGATTTTGTATTAGTCTAGCCTGATGAAGAGACCTGAGTAGTCTCGAAAGCTTGCAATGTATTACCATCTTTTCAGTTAGCCATTAAAAGGTATCAACTACTGAGGACTCTCAATCCTGAATATTTTTCTATCCACTGACTAACACGGTACAAAGATATACATCTTTCCTCCTCTGGTGAAGGAAGGTAGTGAGGCTGATTACCAAACACATGGGCAGCTAGATGATGACTGGGTGGCTGGAATTGAGGACTGGATATAAGGCTGCCGACGCCCTTCTTCCTGGCTGGTGATTTTCCTGCTGGATTCTTGGAGACCAGTCTGATTCCTGCATCTCAAAGCTAAGTTTTTCTGTTCTGCTTGGTACACTTCAGTTTTGTTTTTGTTTTGCCTTGTTTTTTGGGAGTTCTGCCATCCCCGGCCGGGGGTGAGCTGAATTCCATTTTTGTCTCAGATCTGTTGATCTTTTGCTCTGTGTTCAGAATATACCTGAGTGCTGATATAGTCTTTTGAAGCCTAGCGTATTCAGGGCCTGTTTTTCCTATCAGTCGGTTGGCTCATTTTGATAGGGGTTTTGCGGATGGCAGACAGCAGCTTTCCTATCCTGTCCTATGTCGTTAGCTTGGGCCCCATCATTTGCTCAACTTATCTTTCTATCTGTGTTAGTGTTTTCATCTTGCTTCACCGTCATTATATGTTGGGGGCTGCCTATTGCTTTGGGGTCTGCTCTGGGGCAGTTTAGTTTTTCCCCTTTCTGTCTTTAGGCTATGTAGTTCTCCGGCTGTGATCGAGGGGTCTAGGGCACCGTAGGAACCCCCCACGGCTACTGCTAGTTGTTGTGGATAGGTTCAGGGGTCTGCAATCCGATAGCTGCCAACCTCTCTGGTTTTTCTGGACTTAGCTGGTATTTTGTTTTTTCCTCCCTCGGTGACTCATCATAACATGCGACATTTTGTCTCAGCCAGGCAGGATGACTGGGCATCCTTACTACCGTGGGCAGAATTTGCTCTGAATAATGCAGTGGCTGATTCCACTGGTCAGACCCTGTTCCTCCTTAATAACGGCCAGCATCCGCACGTCCCCGTCCCGATGCCAGTTCTTCCACTGATTCCAGGGTGGCAGATTGGGCAGTGGAGGCTCGTGACATTTGGGATCACACTCAGGATGCCATCCGGGCCTCTAAGGAGAGAATGAGGGTGTCTGCCGACACGCATCGGCGTCCCGCTCCAACTTTTGCCCCTGGCGACTTGGTGTGGCTCTCTGCCCGAAATATCAGGCTGCGGGCCGAGTCTACCAAGTTTGCGCTGCAATACATTGGTCCCTTCAAGGTCCTGGAGCAGGTCAACCCTGTGGTCTATCGTCTGGCTCTTCCCCCCCACTTGGCCATTTCTGACACATTTCATGTGTCCCTCCTTAAGTCTGCTCACTTCTCCCGGTTTTCCAAGACATCCGACCTGTCCGGACGAGTTCGAGGTCAATGCCATCGTGGGATGCAGGGTGGTGCGTGGCAAGAAATGTTATTTGGTGGACTGGAAGGGTCATGGTCCTGAGGCTCGGACCTGGGATCCAGTGGTGAATATCCACACCCCGCTCCTTATTGCAGCATTTGAGCGCAGCGAGGCTCAGAGGGAAGGGGGGGGTAATGTGTAATGTTAGGCGTCGAGTTCCGTGTGCTGCACAGCGGGAATCTCGAGCCTTGCCATCGTCGGTCTCCCATTCCTCTCCGTCTGCAGTGGAGCCTGCTCAGCAGACTCCACGATCCTGGCGTCCTGCCCATACCAGCATTGTGGGTTCAGTTGCTGCTGCCACCTCTGGTCCAGTCATGGCAATGCAGCCTGGCCAGCAGCAAAAGACTCCAGAGTCTAAGTCTTTCCTTCAGTCCACTGAGCATGCTCATGAGAAGATCTCCCATTGGGGATCGGGAGTCACGTGCTCAGGTCCTTCTCCAGTTCTGATTGGCCCATCAGCAGGATCAGGAAGGTTCCGGAAGGGCACGGCTATAAAAGGTTCGCATGGCCGCCCCGCCATGCGCTATGATAGACTCTGAGGCTATAGTACTTAGTGTATGTGTGATGATGGATGAATGAGTCTGGGAACTGACGCATTATAATTCCCCCTCCTTGGATATTATGCATGAGTTAGGGTTAGGAATTAGAGTCAGCACAGCAGCTCTGACACTGCATAGCGCCGCAGTGTTCCTCATCGTCTTTCTCCAGTGCCTTGGGCGTCGGCCAGTATAGGCCTCCTGGACCACTGCTACCGCAGCGTCCGCCTAAGTAACGCCATGCGCCTTAGGGGTGCTTTCCAGCTCAGTTGATAGGCTGGTTAGTGGCATTCATCAGGGCGGACATTGCACCCGTACTAAGCGGTGGTTCTCACTACCGTGACCTGTGAAGTTAACAAGTTGCGGTTGTTCGCCAGCTGGTACATGCTTTGTGAAGCAACGGGGTTCGTGCCTGCTAACACCGGGTCAGTGGTTATCCAGCGGTGTCCGGCTTTCTTCTACAAGCCGCTCGCTCATTGTTCAGCTGCAGTTAGTCACCTCTGCACGGTGGGCCCAGGCTGCGAACACACCTCATATATTATTTCATCCTTATTTATTTGGTGCATTCCACCAGCCCCTAACAGATACAGGATGGACACAAGAGAGTCATCGGGTATGCAAGTAAGTCACTGCTAGACAGCAAAAGAAACCCCCACAATTATAGCTCTTTTCGGTTAGAGCTCCTGGCCCTAGTGTGGGTCATGACAGAGAAGTTTGCGGGCTTCCTTACAAGGACCAAGATTCAAGTTCGAACAGACAATAATCCCCTGGCCCACCTTGAGAATGCTAAATTGGGGGCCTTAGAACTACGGTAGGTGGCTCGCCAAGCCAAGTTTGACTTTACCATCCGTTATCGCTCTGCTACCGAAAACACAAATGCTGACGGGCTGTCAAGAGTGATGGTGGAGACTCCAGTGGGGGATTTCGATGAACAACTCGAAGAGGAAGAAACCCCAGACATTCGTAAGTTTAGGCCCCAAGTGGTTTTGGTCCAGTCAAGTAGGGACGCCTGCGCACTACCCCGAACCCTGGGGAGAACCAATGAGGAATGGGGACAAGTTCAGGACGAAGAAGAAGGGTTGAGACAGATGAAATGGTGGGTAACTTAGAAGCAGAAGCCTGGCAGACAAGAAAGAGATGATCTGGACGCTGAGATGAAGAGTGTCTTACACCAGTGGGATAGACTGGAAGTGCGAGAGTCAGTGTTATATCGTAAGAGACAACAGCCAAAAGATATGGAAGTAAGGTGGCAGGTGGTCATCCCAGGAGGAATGGCTCAAGAAGTAGCTTAAGAAGCCCACAAATTCGGAGCTCAGTTCGGACCCACAAAGACCTACCAATGGTTACAGCGGTACGTGTACTGCCCCCGGTTGGAGTCTGGGGTGGAAGAGGCTTGCCGGCAATGTCGAGTATGCAACCTCATTAAGAGTACTGAACAAAGGGCATCCATCCAGACCATACAAACTAAGGAACCGTTTAAATCATCAAGACTTCTATCTCCTCGTGGGACCCTCGGCCCGGGGACTACAGTACTGTTTTGTGATGACCGATCATTTCTCCAAGTAGTCACCTCAACTAGAGATCAGACTGCTGAGTCGGCGGCGTGGGCCATCTGTCAAGACTTCATCCTGGTGTATGGATGCCCAAAATGGATCCACTCTGACCAAGGTGCATGTTTCCAAGGCAAGGTGATGGAAGAGCTGTATTGTATGTATGGCATTGAGCGGTCCCGGACTACCCCTTACCATGCTCAAGATAACGGAGCATATGAACATTTCATCCGAACCCTATTTCAAATGCTGAGAATGTTGGAGGAGGATAAGAAGGCATGCTGGCCAGACTACCTGCCAGAGTTGGTCTGGACCTACAACAATCAGGTCCACTCCACCGCGGATTACACCCCATATCTACTGCTGTTTGGAAGAGCTGGACGAGAGATCATTGAGCTGAAGTTGGAACAGCCAGAGGAGCTGATGGAGCGAACTGTCACTTCAAGGGTGAAAGAACATCGGCAACAATTACAAACGATACGGCGGTTGGTGGGTCAGCAGCTACAGAAAAAAGAAGATACGGGCCATAAACCATTTCAAGAGATACCGCTCCAACCCGGGGACTGAGTATTTGTCATAAACGCCCCAAGGGTAAACTAAGTGAGAGATGGGAAGTACAGCCTTACAGAGTACTCCAGCAAGTGTATGCTGATGGCCCGATCCACAAGGTGCAGATTGAGAGTGGGGTGTTCGTCCCTAGGTACTCCAAAGAAATATGCTGCGGCCATGCTGGTCTGAGGTCTGTTCTGTGCCATTGCCGCCTGAAGGCGCTACTCCACTTCCTGAATCTGTCCAGCCTGCTGGTGAAATCACTGATGAGTGGTGGAAAATCCCTGACACTGTGGGGGGTCCTCAGCCGTACAGAGATGGTAATCTTATGGATGTACCACTACCACCACGAGACCCGACAAGAGCTCCCTACGACTCCTGCAACAAGTGTTCCTCTAGAAGATAGCCAAGAACTCTGGTGATCCCAGAGGTCTACTGCAAGAGTTCCACCAGTCCGATATGTAGAACAGTATTCTCTGCCTGTTTTTCCGGTTCTGTTGCCTCCTCTACCGATTTTGTTGCCTCCTATTTAGGTGCTGTTCCCATATTGCAAGTTTCTTCATTACACTGCAACCTTGATGTTGTTATGGCCGAGGACGTCCATCCTTAACTAGGGAGGCATGTAAGGGCTGTGGTGCTGTTATGGACAGTAAGAGACACGCTGCCACTTTAAGAGACAGCACCCCCTTGTATGGTGTGATGGAATGCTCTGCTCCCTCTGCAAAAGACTGTGTTATGAACTGCCCAAGACTGGAGAGGGGAGGAGTTGAGCCTGTGAGAGGGAGAGAGACAAAAAGCTGCTGCCAAGAATGGCTGTGCTTGTATCTGTGTAAAAGGTCT
Source organism: Dendrobates tinctorius (assembly GCF_039654945.1). NCBI lineage: Eukaryota > Metazoa > Chordata > Amphibia > Anura > Dendrobatidae > Dendrobates > Dendrobates tinctorius. The sequence goes on along the minus strand of NW_027361679.1, from coordinate 87,056,094 downwards.
CACAGCCTGGGATGTATTGGACTTGTAAAATTGAACAGACCTTTCGGGTGTAGCAAAGGTGGCTGTCCTGTGCTATTTTGAGAAGCCACGAAGAGACCGAGAAAGGGATTTACAGTTTCCGGGAGCACCTCCAGGACTCTGAAGCAAGGAGAAGACCACGTTTAACGGATTTACCAGACAGCTGTGTGCACCACCGTACCAGACTATTGAGGGCCCCCGGGACTGGACGTAAGTCCCCAATGTTACCGTGAGTTTGTTCCCGTTTGTGCACATGTCAAGGCCTAGTGTAGGCTTCAATAGACAGAACACGGCAGCCTTGTGGCCTGTGTAGTGGAAGCCAGGGAGGCTATACTTAGAGTAGCATCATTCTGTGTTCACTGTTTGGATTTGCCTGTTTGAAATATATTGTTCCTGTAATAGTTGGAGCATTGTGCTATTTGACGGCCCACCTAAGGCTAGTTTCACATTCGCGTTTTTTAGCTCAGCGCTTTGTGCGCAATAGAAACGCATGCAAAAAACGCATCATGCGTTTTGCATGCGTTTGCGTTTTTTAGGCGCATGCGTTTTAACCAGTTTGTAGCCATGTTAACTCTTAAAACGCATACGATTTCAAACACAGGCGTGTGCATGTCCATGCACATGCCTGCGTTCCCATAGACTGCAATGTATTATTTTTGCGCATTCCATGCGCTAGCGTGCGCATGCATTTTTTTGACGCCGTTGGACGGACCCAAAAATGCAACAGGTTGCGTCGGGGGCGCCTAGGCGCACACTACAAAAATACTCATGTGCACAAAAACGCATACGTGCACATGCAAACGCTAGACCATGCGCCCGACATGTTAAACATAGGGGCGCATGGCGCATGCGCATGGACGCGCATGATGCGCTGCGCTAAAAAATGCTAATGTGAAACCAGCCTAAAGAATACGAACTCTTGTCAAATTATCTTTTGCCACTACATACCCGTTTGCACCTTCCTTATCTACTTCATTCCTTGCCTTCCAATAAATTTACCCTTTGTTGTTTGCACCTCATCTTGTGTACCATAGTTTCACTGCACCGTGGTTGTTCCCCGGCCATCGCTTCAGGAACACAGTATAAGCAACAAAAAAATAGATTTTTAATTCTGCACCACCTCTGCACATAGCTGAATTTCAACGGTACTAAATAACAAGGTGAATTATAACATGCTGCATCGCGTTAGTCACAAAGGAAAGAATTGTTTCAGTGTGGATAAAGCCTGTATGACAAAGAAGATTTGCTCCAAACAATTTCAAACTGAGATCTCCCCTACTGTATCACGTTAGTAACAGAAGAAATTTTTTTTGTGTGGATGAGACTTGTATGACAAAGAAGATATGCTCCAAATAATTTCCAACTGAGATCTCCCCTACTGTATCACGTTAGTAATAGTATAATTTTTTTGGTGTGTGAATGAGGCCTGTATACCGTAGACTATATGCTCCAAACAATTTCAAACTGAGATCTCATTCTCTCCTACTGTATGAAGTTTGTAACAGAAGAAAGAATTGTTTCAGTGTGGATGAGGCCTGTATGACAAAGAAGATATGCTCCAAACAATTACAAACTGAGATCTCTGCTACTGTATCACATTAGTAACAGAAGCTGTCACGATCAGGGGGTGTGACCTTTGGCCGCACACGGCTATCACAGGCACAGGGGGGCTTTTCTTAGTTATCCCACCGCTGGCACCATGTGATAAAAAACAGCAAGCTAGTCTTGCCCTAACAATTTACCGCAGGGGGGTTATTTTAGTTATCCCACCACTGCCACAATATGTTACAAGCTGTCGGGACTTATGGATATCCCACTTTCCAGTTCCACTTTGGAACTTTCAGCTCTCTGGTGCCCCCTTACCCTTAGGTCAGTCAGGGAACTACACCTGGGATTATTAGTCACTGGTCGGGCTACTTGTTGTGCACTGGCTATTAGGTCGCTGCAGTGAGGGAATTATAAATGCTTTGGCAGCAGCCACACAATCAGCTTATAAAACCCGCTCAGTCACTGCCAGTGCTACCCACCTGGCCAAAACACACTTCGCTGCCACCAGCTTCAGATTTCTCTTATTAATATTTAAAATTAATAGAGGGGTTCAAAGCTAACCCAAATTAGTAGCATAATTAGCTTATAGGCACGTGAATTCTCCACAGAGCAAGGAGACAGAACTAATAAATTTTATAGTTTATTCCCAAAAGATGGGCAGTGTTTACAGAAGATAAAAAGGTTTTACGATATGAGACAATAACAGTATGTACAATGCAACTACAAATAAAAGGGATTTAAAAAAACAGATGAACTTACATATTGCTTAGATCATTTCAGGCAGAACCATGCGGGGAGAAGGAGCCAAACATCACCATTCATTTGAGATCTTATTGCCACGGCATCCCAGGCTAGAATGAGGGAGGGGTAGGGGAAAATACCTTATACCTTTGGGCTTGTGACATCACTAAAGGGGCTGGCTTGTGACAGTCCCCCCCTTTCTCAAAGTACAGATTTGGGTGTTATGAATAGGTCACCGAGGAGGATGGCAGTAATAGGCTAGGCCACCAGGAAACCAGAAAGGTTGGTAACTTAGCGGATTGCAGACCCCTAATCCTAACAACACAATTAGCAGTAGCCGTGGGGCGTAACTACGATGCCCTAGATGCCTCGGCACAGCCGAAGAACTAACTAGGCTTAAAGCAAGAAAGGTGAAATCTAAACTGCCCCGGAGGAGAACCCCAAAGAAATAGATAGCCCCCAAACATATAGTGTCGGTGAGACAAGGTGAGGCACAAACACAGGCAGAAAATAGACTGAGCAAATGATGGGGCCCAAACTGTCTAGATAGGAAAGGAAAGACACTGTCTGCAATCATGCAAAAACCCTAAAAAATCCAACACGTCTGATGTACAAAAACACTGAGGTCTCACGACTTCTCCCCCACTATATCAGCATTCTGGTGTGAACTGGCAGCAAAGCAAAAGAGACTAATATAACAGGGGACTGAACAATCTGACACAAGCTGTAACATGGTGCGGGGTCCAGCACGGCCCCAACAGGGAGCACGCTGAACCCTCACAGCAAAGCAGAAAGAGGCAAACCAGATCAGATGCAAAGGATTAGCAAATGAACAACTTAACTGAAAAATGCAGGATCAGGCAGGAGACAGCAGACCTCAAAATGCACAGGAAGAAACCAATCACCAGCAGCAACTGAGGGAAGCCTGCTCACTTATAGCCTCCCAGTCAGTAACCCCTGACTTCCAATCATCGTCATCAGGTTGCAGACCTCTGTCAACCCGGCTCCACTACCTGCAGTAACCACCAGAGGGAGCCCTGACTCAGAAGTCAGATCAAGAGAATTCACAACATTTGGGTTCTGAAAACTTATAACCATCATATCTGTGCTTGAGAACCTAGCAGAATATTGGCAGAGCCATCATTCATCTTATATTGAAATTAGCTTTGTAATGACATCAAACACTAGCTGTCTATTCCGCTCTGTTCAGGAGAAATCCATTTCTCTGGTTCTGTTGGTGCTAGAATTTAGCAAGAACCACTGTAGTGAAGCCCGATTGGAGCACGTCCCAATATGTCATTTTTATATCTCTATTATAATCTGGCGGCGTTCTATGACCAAGTGATTAGATTCTCATTATTTTCTATGAGAGTAGCTTCACATGGTGGAAAAGAGACAAAATAAATTCTTTCTGCTAATTAAGACATTCCTGAGGAAGGAGGGACAGGAAAGAGTGAGTGGATCACACACTGGAGTCTCACGTTACAGTCAGACAGAGGGAGAATACCAAGCTAAAATGTGTGACAAGGGGGAAAAGAACAGGGGGGTCACTTATCTCTGGGCAGCTATGCCTCCTTCTAGAAAGTGTAGAGAATGGAAGATTCTGGAATGTTCTGGAGAAATGAGACATGATATTTTACATTATCGTTACAGAAGCAATCTTTTTGTGTGTGGTTGAGACCTATATAACATAGACTAGATGCTCCAAACAATTTCAAACTGAGATCTCCCCTACTGTATGACGTTAGTAACTGAAGAAAGAATTGTTTCAGTGTGGATGAGGCCTGTATGACAAAGAAGGTAAGCTCCAAACAATTTCAAAGTGAGATCTCCTCTACTATCACGTTAGTAACAGAAGAAACTTTTTTGTGTATGTAGATGAGGCCTTTATAACATAGACTACATGCTCCAAATAATTTCTAACTGAGATCTCCCCTACTTTATCACATTTGCACCAGTGACCCTTTTCCATTGCATCTCCTCCAGTCCCTTTCCCGTGCTGTCACCAGTCACCTAAAAAAAATTTCAACCTCTCTTCTGGTATCTTTCTCTCCTCATTTAAGCATGCCATGATACATCCCATTGCCATTTCCGTGTGTGGTTGTACCATTACTCCCCAGCAACATGCCCGCTGTATTGAGGTCATACTTGATTCAGATCTTTCATTCACCCCCCACATCCGAACACTGGCTCACCATTGTTATCTGCACCTCAAAAACATTTCTAGAATTCAACCTTTTCTCACTTTCGACTCTGCAAAAACTCTTATTGTTTCTCTTATTCATTCTCGTCAAGGGTCCCCACATTTGCGAGAATTTCTGGAGGCTTTTTAGTCCTCTTTTTGTTGTTGTTTAGTGTTAGGACTCGCAAGTGTGCGGACCTTGGACGTGGTTTGTGAGCTTGCATACTTTGGCCAAAATATTGACTAATACCTATATATATATTTTTTGGTATGTATTTTTCTGCACTTTAATTTCAGGGTGCAGCTAGGCCCATTTTGTCTTGTAAACTGTTGTGCCTGTTCACATGGGATGCATTTGGATAGCGCTGGGCAGCCCGTCTGATCTAATAGTATGGGCATCACTAATAGGCTGCTAACCTGGATGCTGTGCATTACCATTGTGTGAACAGCGCCGCATACAAGTCTTCATTGTGCAATAACTTACTAAGCAGCCACCCCCTCCATGGATTGGTAGGTAGTGAGTGGCTGTCTCATCAGTATTTTTGCACCTGTGTTACTGCCATCTTAACTACATGGGCCTGCTGCACCCTGAAAGTGCAATTGTCTGGAGGCCTAGGCAGGTAAAACATCACTGCCTTTTTTCTGCTGGTGCTAAAACGAGATGTCTGCTCTTTATATAGAGAGGGACATGTGATTTCTGCATCCAATGACACAAGCCATTGTGTCTGAACATTGTGGACGTTTCCTATACACTGATTGGCTACCCGCAATGTACACACATAAAGTTACAAAAAGAAAAAAAATGTACTGATAGAGCACATACAATCATGTATTCACAGAGCACATATATACACAGACATGTATACAGAGAGCACACACAGACATGTATGCAAAGAGCACATACACACATCTATACATAGCGCATACACAATGACATATGTATACACAGTGCATACAGACACATGTATGCATGCACAGAGCACATACATACACAAACATATATACAGAGAGCACATACACATATTTATGCTCAAAGCATACATATATGTATTCACAAAGCACAAGCACGTATACACAGAGCGTATCCACAGAATACATACATGAACCATTTATTTCAATCTGAGGTCTAATTGCCTGGGTCTTAGTGGGTCACAGTAGTGAATGTAACACCTTAATCACCCTCTGTGATCTTATATACATCTTTGATGTATGAATCAGCATTTTAAATCAGACATTTAGGCATTTAAAGATCCAGAGTGGGGAACTTCTTACCCACTGCCCAAAACTACCATCCTCCAGCCCTTGCACCAAAGGGACCCGCCGAACCACATACCCAAGCATAGCCTGCACAGAACTCCCGCCAACCCCTGATACCCAACCTGTAATATGTTGGCCTTGGGACGCCAGGAAGTATATACATGGAGCCAGTCCTCCCCATCCTTGGGTCTTTGCAAGATCTCTAATTTTATCCTGGGTTGACGGCCACACCAAGTTTCGGAACATGGAATTAAGTCTATGGAATAAACCCCCAAATCAGACATTACTGTTACATTTTACTTAATTATTTGCAAAGTTTAATTATATTCACACTCCCACATTTTCCCTTTCCCCTTTATCCTACAGTTATAAAGCAACACTGATTGTGAATCAGTTTCTCCTGCTGTTGCGCAAATGGAACAGACCACAGGTAGAAATAATAATAATAATAATAATTTTTATTTATATAGCGCCAACATATTCCGCAGCACTTTACAATTAAGCGGGGACATGTACAGACAATAAATTCAATACAAGTTAAGACAATTCAAACAATGACATTAGGAGTGAGGTCCCTGCTCGCAAGCTTACAATCTACAAGGAAATGGGGGGACACAGTAGGTGAGAAATGCTTGTTAATTCAGGTCTGGCAATTATAATAGGGATTTTCATATAAAGCTGCATGATCCGGTCATCAGCCCGTGTGTTTAAGCGCAATAGACAAGTATCAAGTGCAGTTATCATGTGCATGAAGGGTGTGGAGACAGATGAATAGTAGGGTGCAGATTCAGAATAATATTTGGAAGGAGGGAACAGGGCAAAGTTAGCTTGCTGAGTAGTTGATGTGATAGGCTTCTTTGAAGAGATGGGTTTTCAAAGCGCGCTTGAATAGGTCAGGGCTAGGTATCAGTCTGATCGTCTGGGGAAGTGCATTCCAGAGAGCTGGAGCAGCACGAGAGAAGTCTTGGAGACGGAGGTGCGAGGTTCGGATTACGGGGGATGTTAGTCTTAGGTCATTTGTAGAACGGAGGGCACGTGTAGGGCGATAGACAGAGATGAGAGAGGAGATATAAGGCGGTGCAGAACAGTGGAGAGCTTTGTGGGTGAGAGAGATGAGTTTATACTGGACCCTGTAGCGAATAGGTAGCCAGTGTAATGACTGGCACAAGATGGAGGCATCGGTGAAGCGGCTGGACAGAAATATGACCCTGGCTGCCGCATTCAAGATGGATTGGAGAGGAGAAAGTTTGGTAAGAGGGAGACCGATCAGAAGAGAGTTGCAGTAGTCCAGACGAGAATGAATAAGAGCGACAGTAAGAGTCTTAGCAGTTTCAAAGGTGAGAAAAGGTCGGATTCTGGAGATGTTTTTAAGATGCAGGTGACAAGAGCGACTGAGTGATCGGATGTACGGAGTAAAGGAAAGTTCAGTGTCGAATATGACCCCAAGACAGCGGGCATGCTGTTTCGGAGTTATGGTTGAACCCTCCAGGGTTATTTCGATGTTAGGTAGAGTGAGGTTAGTAGAGGGGAGAAACACAAGAAGTTCAGTTTTAGAGAGATTTAGTTTCAGATAGAGGGAGGACATGATGCTAGAGACAGCAGACAGACAATCCTTGGTATTTTGAATTAGGGTAGGGGTGATGTCAGGGGAAGAAGTGTATAATTGGGTGTCATCAGCATAGAGATGATACTGGAACCCAAATCTGCTGATTGTTTGTCCAATAGGGGCAGTGTATAAAGAGAAGAGGAGGGGGCCTAGGACTGAGCCCTGCGGGACCCCGATAGTAAGGGGACGAGAAGAGGAAGAGGAGCCGGAAAAAGATACAGTGAAGGAGCGGTCAGAGAGGTAGGAGGAGAACCAGGAGAGGGCGGTGTCCTTGAGGCCTATAGAGCGGAGCATAGTGAGGAGGAGCTGGTGATCCACAGTGTCAAATGCGGCAGAGAGATCCAGGAGAATCAGCAGGGAGCAATGACCTTTCGATTTAGCTGTTATTAAATCATTAGAGACTTTAGTGAGGGCAGTTTCAGTAGAGTGTAAAGAGCGGAAACCAGATTGTAAGGGGTCGAGAAGAGAGTTATCCGAGAGATAGCGGATTAGACGGGAGTGGACCAGGCGTTCCAGGAGTTTAGAGATGAAGGGAAGGTTAGAGACAGGTCTGTAGTTAGCAGTGCAGTTCTGGTCCAGGGATGGCTTTTTAAGTAAAGGGGTTATGATGGCATGTTTAAATGAGGAGGGAAATATACCTGAAGAAAGAGAGAGGTTAAATATTTTAGTCAGGTGAGTGGTGACCACTGGTGAGAGAGACTGCAGGAGCTGTGAAGGAATAGGGTCACTGTTGCAGGTTGTAGGCCGAGCAGAAGCGAGGAGCTTGGAAACTTCTTCTTCTGAAACAGGCTCAAAGATGTCTAGTGAGCTTGAGGTGCGGCAGGGAAATGATAGGTAATTAGTAAGACAAGCCCAATAAATGATTGGTTCTGTATAGGGTGACGACAGACCATTTCTCTGGTCTCATCCTTTTTGGTTGTTGTTTTGGTCACTTTTGCATCTTGTCATTGCTTTTCACCCCCAGAGGTACTGTATAGTGGCATGAGGAGGTGTCTACACCCCACAGAAGTTACTCAGGTAGTGTAGCTCATCCAGGATGGCACATAAATGTGACCTGGGGTAGTTGTATCTGTTAGCACAGTGTCCAGAGCATGGAGCAGATACCATGGGACAGCACAGTACATCAGGAGACATGGAGGGGGCTATAGGAAGGCAACAACCCAGTGTGACGGACTCAGCTCCTGCTGAGCCCATTTTTTGAGTGGACCCTCTGGGTCGTGGCACCCACCCACCGAGGGCGAGCTGACCTTGTGAGAATCCACCCCCTATACAGGGAGTGTCAGGGGCAAGACCAAGGGGGTGAGCCACCACGACTGCTGGGACCAGACGGCCGGCTCAGGGGACACTAGACGAGTGTCTGACGACAAGCAGGAAGCAAGACGAGACTAGACGTAGGTGCAAGGTATCTTCATTAGAATAACACAAGATCACATACAGAGAGAACAAGCAAAACGTGCAAGGTGCGCGCGTGGGCACGCCAAGGTCCATAACATGGTACGTGCCAGATGGCACGCCTAGGCACAGGTAATGGCAAGATGGCATCGGACTCCGGACTGCTGGCAAACCGACAGGGTCCAGGGATCAGGCTGCGGACGTCAGCTCCGGACATCAGGCCGTAGTCATCTGGTTCCGGACCTCTGGCAACGGTCGGCAGGTTCCGGGCATCCGGCAGGCAAACCAGGGTTCAGGCAAGGAGGCACGACAGATATCCAAGCAGGGTGCGTGTTTAGGGAACACGCCAAGGTCCAAGGCTAGGTGCGTGTGTAGGGGACACGCCAGGGTCCAAGGCTAGGTGCGTGTGTAGGGGACACACCAGGGTTCAAGACTAGGTGCAAGGCAAGGTGCGTGTGTAGGGGACACGCCAGGGTTCAAAGCGAGGTGCGTGTGTAGGGGACACGCCAAGGTACAAGACAGAGTGCGTGTAGAGACACGCCAAGGTACAAGACAGAGTGCGTGTAGAGACACGCCAAGGTACAAGACAGAGTGCGTGTAGAGACACGCCAAGGCACAAGACAGAGTGCGTGTAGAGACACGCCAAGGCACAAGACAGAGTGCGTGTAGAGACACGCCAAGGCACAAGACAGAGTGCGTGTAGAGACACGCCAGGGTTCAGAGCAGGGCTGCGTGCTAGGAGCTACGCAGGGACGCACACCTCACTGGCCAATGCACACGGCTGTAAACAAACACGTGGCACTTACCACGGCACAGGAGACGGCCAAGGGGAACCCACGCCGGGGTTCAATGCAAGGACAAGGCAGGGAACAAGGCAAGGAATACAGGCAGAAACAGAGCAGGGGAAGACAAGACGAGAAACAAGGCAGGGCTTAAGCAGAGTACAGAACCAGGAACGGAAGCAGATCAGAGCAAGAACAGAGCTAGCAGCGGAGCGTAGGCCGAAGCCCAGAGCCGGGCCAAGGGGGAACCTTGGGACTAGCCTAGAAACGTGCAAGAGAGCATAATAGGAAAGAGTCTAGCAGCGGAGCGTAGGCGAAGCCCAGAGCCGGGCCAAGGGAAGACCTTGGGACTAGACAAAGAAACGAGCACTAAGGAGAGGAGAAATGGTGCGTGTGCCAGGGAGCACTACAGAGCACCATAGGAGAGAGCGAGGCAGAGCAAGCAAAGACTGAGACCATAGGGAGGAACACAAAGCAAGGAATAGCAAGGCAGAGAACACAGGGAGGACTACAAGTCAAAGCATAGCAAAAGCAAGACATGGCAAAACAGGCGAGGCAGAGAACAAAGGAAGGACTACAAGTCAAAGCATAGCTAAGGCGAGACATAGCAAAACAGACTAAGACAAAGAACAGCAGAAGGACTACAAGGCAAAGACAAACATGGCACGAGAGACAACACAAGACATGGCACAAGACAAGAGGCGGAATACGAGCACGGAGCGTGTGCAGAGACGCACTACAGAGCAAAGTGCAAGGGCACAGAATAGAGGGAGCAACCCCACAGACCCAGAGCCTTGCAGGGAAGCAACACAATAATCAGGCCCTGAGCATAGGAAGAGGCGGCCTGATATAGGGCATAGCACCTCCTCCTCCAGGTCAGGACCAGGGGAGCACTTCCGGGATTCTAGACATGACGAGATGATAGCAGAACCAGACAGTGCAGGATCTTAGGAAACGTCACATGATCAGGGTTTCAGACATGACGAGATGATCACCGAACCAACCAGTGCAGGATCCTAGGAAGAACACATGATCCGGGATTCTAGACATGACGAGATGATTGCAGAACCAGACAGTGCAGGATCTTAAGAAACATCACATGATCAAGGACTCCAGACATGACGAGAAGATCACAGAAGGCAGAGCAGAAACGCAGGGATCCTGCAGCTCAGACATGAGGTGAGTCTGCACACAGCTCTAGCGAACATGCAGGACAGCAGACAAAACATGCGCATGCACATCGCTCCAGGAGTTCTTGAGACAAACAGACATGGCGGACGTGACACCCAGAAGCAGGACTATCTCATCCTTTGTCCAAGGATGAACTGAAGGAGCGGTGCCCGAGCCCTGCAAAATGACCTCTAGCAGGCCACTAAAATTTATGTGTTTTCTCAAACTGTGAGAAACAGATTCCATGAGGGTGGTATGAGTGCCCGATGACGGGTTTGGCAGTGGGTCAGTAATGGTGTGGGAAGGCATTCCTTTGGAAGGCCACACAGCCATGGACTGCCCTTTGGTACTGGGATGAGATCCTCAAACCCACTGTAAGACCATATACAGGTACCGTGGGCCCTGGGTTCCTTCTGATGCATGACAATGCTAGGCCTCATGAGGTTGAAGTGTGTCAGCAGTTCCGGCCTAATGAAGGCTTTGTTGCTATAGACTGGCCAGCCCGTTTCCCAGACCTGAATCCTATAGAGCACATCTGGGACATCATGTCTCATTCCATCCACCAATGCCTTATTGCACGACAGACTGTCCAGGAGTTGACTGATGCTTTAATCCAGGTCTTGGAGGAAATCCCTCAGGAAAACATCTGCCGCCTCATCAGGCGCATGCCACGGCATTGTAGGGTGGTCATACAGGCACTTGAAGGCCACACACACTACTGAGTATCATTTCCCTGTTTTGAGGCAAGTTGGATCAGCCTGAAATTTAATTTTCCACTTTGATTTTGAATATCATTCCAAATCCAGACCTTCATGGGATATTCATTTTGATTTACATTGATGTACTTCATTTTTATGTTTTATTGTTCTCAACGCATTCCGCTATATAATAAATAACTGGAATATTTCATTCAGTGATATCTAGGATGTGGTATTTTAGTGTTCCTTTTATTTTGTTAGCAGTGTTAGATTAACTAAAGCATGGAACAATTCAGCCTTAAATTGAGACATAAATTTGGACATCTGTGTCTGCATTGTGTCTGTGTCTGTATTGTGGACTGTAGGTGTTCACCAGCTTCTGACCCGGGACCGGAGGGTATGTATGCGTTATACATAGTCCCGGCCAGCGACACATGTATCGAGCTAGAACGCACCCTCCTGCCGTGTCATCAGACGACTGACTTATCGATTTGGGCCTGATAACCCCTTTAACCCCTTCCTGACATCCGACGTACTATCCCATCCACGGTACCCGGGCCCGTATGACCGTGGACGGGATAGTACGTCTACCGCGATCAGCGGCGCCCACGTGGTGAGCGCCGCTTATCGCGACCGGGTGTCAGCTGATTATCACAGCTGACACCCGGCACAATGTGTCAGGGGCGTTCACGGACCGCCCCCGACACGTTAACCCCTTGCACACCGCGATCAAACATGATCGCGGTGTACCGGGAGTTAAAGGGAAGCATCGGTAGGGAGGGGGCTCCCTCCGTGCTTCCCTGAGCCCCCCACGGCAGCGCAATGTGCAGCGCTGCTGCGGGGGGCTCTTTCCCTACAGGCCCCCGGATCCAAGATGGCGACGGGGGCCTGTAGGAAGCTGACTTCCTCAGTGCCTGCAAAGCGCAGGCATGAGGAAGCCTTCGGCACTGCCTGTGACAGATCGCTCATCTGTCACAGTGATCTGTGATGTGACAGATCAGCGATCTGTCACAGGACAGTGATGTCCCACCTGGGACTATGTAATAAAGTAAAAAAAAAAATTAAAAAAAGTGTAAAAATAATTTTAAAAAAATCGCCAAATAAATTAGTAAAAAAAAAAAAAAATTTTCCCCAATAAATTCATTTTTTGAAAATAAAAAAAAACAAAAACAATAAAAGTACACATATTAGGTATCGCCGCGTCCGTAACGACCCGCCCTATAAAACTGTCCCATTAGTTAACCCCTTTAGCGAACCCCTTAAAAAATAAAAATAAAAAACGAAGCAAAAAATAATGATTTATTACACTGGTCAACAGCATTTTTGGTGCCAAAGATATTTCATCGAATTTAGGGTATTTTTGGGGTGCTGATTCTGAATATGTCATCAGTTTTGCCAGATTGGCTCAAGTTTTTGACATTTTTGGTATCTTATTTATAGCACTTGTTGGTAAATGCGACGCATCATCTCATTAATTTCTTTGGATTAGTACTTGAACTGAGCAGTTCTCAATATAGTTTTGTGTTAATTAGTGTTCTAAAAGTTTGTTCATAGCTTGATTTTTGCACTAACTTTATGTTGTTGTCTGTTTTCCAGTGAAAAGCATGAACTCATCAAGAAGAAGTTGTCTTAACGATCCAGACTCATTCTGTTACATTTGTGGTGAATACACACTGCCAAAACATAGAAGAAACATAACAGACTTCGTAAAAAAAGTGTATTTTGCCTATTTTGGGGTTATGCTTGGGGACCAAGACAAGTTTTGGGCACCACACATAGTGTGCAAAGCATGTATCGAATTATTACGAAAATGGAGCAAAGGACAAAGAAAAAGCTTCAAATTTGGTGTTCCAATGGTGTGGAGAGAGCCAAAAAATCATCATGATGACTGTTATTTATGGTAAACACAGGTACAGGCACATCTTCACAATGAGGGACAGGCCTTCTTGCAGATTCCATGTTACTCCCATTTTCGTTTCTTATGCTTATTGAATCCTTGCACTTGCACTGCACAGAAATAACAGTCATCATGATGATTTTTTGGCTCTCTCCACACCATTGGAACACCAAATTTGAAGCTTTTTCTTTGTCCTTTGCTCCATTTTCGTAATAATTCGATACATGCTTTGCACACTATGTGTGGTGCCCAAAACTTGTCTTGGTCCCCAAGCATAACCCCAAAATAGGCAAAATACACTTTTTTTACGAAGTGTGTTATGTTTCTTCTATGTTTTGGCAGTGTATATTCACCACAAATGTAACAGAATGAGTCTGGATCGTTAAGACAACTTCTTCATGATGAGTTCATGCTTTTCACTGGAAAACAGACAACAACATAAAGTTAGTGCAAAAATCAAGCTATGAACAAACTTTTAGAACACTAATTAACACAAAACTATATTGAGAACTGCTCAGTTCAAGTACTAATCCAAAGAAATTAATGAGATGATGCGTCGCATTTACCAACAAGTGCTATAAATAAGATACCAAAAATCTCAAAAACTTGAGCCAATCTGGCAAAACTGATGACATATTCAGAGTCAGCACCCCAAAAATACCCCAAATTCATTAAAATATTTTGGACACCAGAAAAAAAATTTTTTTTCGTTGACCTGTGTTATCATACCGCCAAACAAAAAGTGTAATAACGCGCGATCAAAAAGACGCATATAAATATCCATGGTACCGCTGAAAACATCATCTTGTCCCGCAAAAAACGAGCCACCACACAGCATCATCAGCGAAAAAATAAAAAAGTTATAGCTTGCAGAATAAAGCGATGCAAAAATAATTATTTTTTATATAAAATAGTTTTCATTGCATAAAACCGACAAAACATAAAAAAATGACCTAAATGAGGTATCGCTGTAACCGTACTGACCTGAAGAATAAAACCGCTTTATCAATTTTACCGCACACGGAACGGTGTAAACGCACTCCCCCAAAAGAAATTCATGAAATGCTGGTTTTTGTTCATTCTGCGTCCCAAAAATCGGAATAAAAAGCGATCAAAAAATGTAATGTGCCCGAAAATGGTACCGATAAAAACGTCAACTCGTCCCGCAAAAAATAAGACCTCACATGACTCGGTGGGTCAAAATACGGAAAAATTATAGCTCTCAATATGTGGTGATGCAAAAACTATTTTTACAATAAAAAGCATCTTTTAGCGTGCGACAGCTGCCAAACATAAAAACCGCCATAAATAGTAAATCAAACCCCCTGTTATCACCCCCTTAGTTAGGGAAAAATAATAAAATAAAAAAAAATGTATTTATTTCCATTTTTCCATTAGGGCTAGGGTTAGGGCTAGGGTTAGGGTTAGGGCTAGGGTTAGGGCTAGGGTTAGGGCTAGGGTTAGGGTTAGGGCTAGGGTTAGGGCTTGGGTTAGGGCTAGGGTTAGGGTTAGGGCTGAGATTAGGGTTAGGGGTGTGTTGGGGTTCGGGTTGGAGTTTGAATTGGGGGTTTCCACTGTTTGGGCACATCAGGGGCTCTCCAAATGCAACATTGCGTCTGATCTCAATTCCAGCCAATTCTGAGTTGAAAAAGTCATATGGTGCTCCTTCCCTTCCAAGCTCTGCCATGCGCCCAAACAGTGTTTTACCCCCACATGTAGGGTATCAGCCTACACAGGACAAATTGCAAAACAATTTTTGGGGTCCAATTTCTCCTGTTACCCTTAGGAAAATAAAAAATTGGGGGCAAAAATATAATTTTTGTGGAAAAATGATTTTTTTATTTTCATGTCCGAGCGTTATAAACTTCTGTGAAGCACTTGGGGGTTCAAAGTGCTCACCACACATCTAGATAAGTTCCTTGGGGGGGTCTAGTGTCCAAAATGGGGTCACTTGTGGGGAGTTTCAATAGTTTAGGTACATCAGGGGCTCTCCAAATGCACATGACACCCGCAGACCATTCCATCAAAGTCTGCATTCCAAAACGTCACTGCTTCCCTTCCGAGCCCCGACGTGTGTCCATACAGTAGTTTTCTCCCACATATGGGGTGTCAGCGTACTCATGACAAATTGAACAACAACTTTTGGGGTCCAATTTCTCCTGTTACCCTTGGGAAAATGAAAAAATTGGGGACTAATTGATCATGTTTGTGGAAAAAATACGATTTTTTTATTTTCATGCCCTGGCATTATAAACTTCTGTGAAGCCCTTGGGGGTTCAAAGTGCTCACCTCACATCTAGACAAGTTCCTTAGGGGGTGTAGTTTTCAAAATGGGGTCATTTGTGGGGGGTTTCCACTGTTTAGGTACATTAGGGGCTCTCCAAAGGTAACATGACACCCGCAGACCATTCCATCAATGTCTGCATTCCAAAACGTCACTACTTCCCTTCCGAGCCCCGACGTGTGCCCATACAGTAGTTTTCTCCCACATATGGGGTATCAGCATACTCAGGACAAATTGGACAACAACTTTTGGGGTCCAATTTCTCCTGTTACCCTTGGGAAAATAAAAAAAATGGTGACTAAAAGATCATGTTTGTGGAAAAAATACGAATTTTTTATTTTCTCGCCCGGGCGTTATAAACTTCTGTGAAGCACTGGGGGGTTCAAAGTGCTCACCACTAGAGTTGAGCGATACCAGCCGATACTTGAAAATATCGGATCGGAATGGATCGGCCGATCTTAAAAAAAGTATCGGTATCGCCGATTCCGATACCGCGAACCAATGCAAGTCAATGGGGCCAAAATATCGGAATTAAAAAAAACCCTTTCTTTCCTTGTAGGTTAATTCTACATGAAGAAAAACAACTAAGAATAATGTAGAATGTATTGTGGGAGGTGGAGGAGACATTAAAGCCATAGAGGTTTAGCCCAATCAAATGGAATAGCAGGAATTAAACTTTTTTTTTAAAGACGTTAGGAGTTACAAAGATATTGACTATGTTAGCCTCATTTATATTTTGCCAGACATGTATGTCTTCTTCTTTCTTCTTTCTTCTTCTTTCTTATTCTTCTTCCTTTTTTTACCTTCTCCTTCTTATTCCTTTTTTTACATTCTTCTTCTTCTTCTTCCTTTTTTTACATTCTTCTACTTCCTTTTTTTACATTCTTCTTCTTATTCCTTTTTTTACATTCTTCTTCTTCTTCCTTTTTTTAAATTCTTCTACTTCCTTTTTTTACATTCTTCTTCTTCCTTTTCTTACATTCTTCATATTCTTCTTATTCAACAATTATTATTCTACATATTCAACTTCTTCATCTTCTTCCTATTCTTCTTCATCATGTTCTTGTTTGTGTCAGGCATTCCTGTAGTTGTTATCTAGAAAAGTTAGAAGTTTACACCTTCCGTTCTGCCTGTCACAAAAGATTTACAACAGGATTTGTCCGCGTTCAGTTTGTCCTGCAGCAGCAGGCCTTTTCCAGGGGCACCACGAGGAGGAACGGACTCACCCCCATACACTGCTTAGTCTTCTTCTGCTTATAAATAAGATAATATCATTTGCTCAGAGTATTAGTCTTATGCTTAATGTTCTTCTGCTTTGTTTTTTTATGCTTCTTTGTCTTCTCTCTCTTGTTGTTCTGCATCTTGGTGGTTGTCTTCCTGTTCTTTGTCCTCTTGAACCAGCTGACGGTACTGGCACCCGGAGGGGCAGCAGAAGGAACAAGAGCCAATGGCACTACCGAGGACCAGCTGACGGTGCTGGAACCCGGTTACTAAGCAGGAGGTACCTGTGCTACAAAGCACTACCAAGGACCAGGAGACGTTGCCGGAACTCGGATACCGAGATGGAGGCACCTAGGCCAAAGGCTCTGACGAGAACCAGCTGACGGTGCTGGAACCCGGAGGGGTAGCATAAGCTGCAAGAGCAAATGGAAATAGCGAGGACCAGCTGACAGTGCTGGCACCCGGAGGGGCAGCAGAAGGAATAAGAGCCAATGGCACAACCGAGGACCAGCTGATGGTGCTGGAACCCGGTTACTAAGCAGGAGGTACCTGTGCTACAAAGCACTACCAAGGACCAGCAGACGTTGCCGGAACTCAGATACCGAGATGGAGGCACCTAGGCCAAAGGCTCTGACGAGAACCAGCTGACGGTGCTGGAACCCGGAGGGGCAGCTGAAGTTACCCCTGAAAAGCAAAGTTGGCATGCCGCAAGCTGGCCGCAGTTACCGAATCACACAGTCCTACAGGGGGTGCTTGTCCTACTGGCACTACGGAACAAGCCTTTCTTACCAGAACCCGCAGTCCACATAGGAAGCACCTAAACTGCTGGCACCCTAGCCTCGGCTAACCCAACCGCAACACGACATGGCAACTTGGGGTGGCAAACTGACATTGACACTTCCCGGAAACAGCAGGCAGGGCTGGAACCAAGCTGGGCAGGAGGGAGTACCCGTGCCAAAGTCAGTTATGAGCAGCAACTGGCGATGTTGGAGCCCAGGGACAAGCACTTAGCAGGCTGAGGCCTGATGTGCTGTCAATTGGGAGGCAGCAGGACAGATTGCCATCAAAACAGCAGGGGAACAGCTGACGTTACTGAACCCCACAAACACAGGAGCTAGTGTTTTACTCTGTGAAGACGGCACTTCCGAGCAACAACTGGCTGTGTTGAAGCCCAGGGACAAGCACGGAGCAGGCTGAGGCTGCATTGAAGAAATTTTAAGATCGGTTGTAGACTTCTACTAATTTTAACCAAGCTCCACTTAGGCCTGTGGCTTCACTGATATTCGTATTTCCCCTGTCCTCCAACTAGCTATGGGAATGTGGACAGAGCAGGCGACATTGCCGGACACACATCAGGGGATTAACTGACCGGACTGAACACCTGTAACACAGGAACAAGTGTGGATTGTGCAGACGCCACTTCGGAGCTGTAACTGGCAGGGTTGGAGGACAGGGGAAATACGAGAGACAGTGGAGCCACAGGCCTAATTGGAGCACGGTTAAAAATCAGTAGTAGTAGGACTGTGTAGGCAGCAGGAGACTTTGCCATCCACACAGCAGGGGATCAGCTGACGTTACTGAACCCCACTGAGACACGGGAGCAAGTGTCTCTTTCCGTGTGGACGGCACTTCCGAGCTACAACTGGCTGTGTTGAAGCCCAGGAAATAGGAGGGTGTAGGCAGAGGCCTACTGTATTTGGAATGTGGAGACAGCAGGAGAGACTGCCATCCACACAGCAGGGGATCAGCTGACGTTACTGAACCCCACTGAGACACGGGAGCAAGTGTCTCTTTCCATGTGGACGGCACTTCCGAGCTACAACTGGCTGTGTTGAAGCCCAGGAAATAGGAGGGTGTAGGCAGAGGCCTACTGTATTTGGAATGTTGTGACAGCAGGAGAGACTGCCATCCACACAGCAGGGGATCAGCTGACGTTACTGAACTCCACTGAGACACGGGAGCAAGTGTCTCCGTGTGGACGGCACTTCCGAGCTACAACTGGCTGTGTTGAAGCCCAGGAAATAGGAGGGTGTAGGCAGAGGCCTACTGTATTTGGAATGTGGTGACAGCAGGAGAGACTGCCATCCACACAGCAGGGGATCAGCTGACGTTACTGAACCCCACTGAGACACGGGAGCAAGTGTCTCTTTCCGTGTGGACGGCACTTCCGAGCTACAACTGGCTGTGTTGAAGCCCAGGAAATAGGAGGGTGTAGGCAGAGGCCTACTGTATTTGGAATGTGGAGACAGCAGGAGAGACTGCCATCCACACAGCAGGGGATCAGCTGACGTTACTGAACCCCACTGAGACACGGGAGCAAGTGTCTCTTTCCGTGTGGACGGCACTTCCGAGCTACAACTGGCTGTGTTGAAGCCCAGGAAATAGGAGGGTGTAGGCAGAGGCCTACTGTATTTGGAATGTGGTGACAGCAGGAGAGACTGCCATCCACACAGCAGGGGATCAGCTGACGTTACTGAACCCCACTGAGACACGGGAGCAAGTGTCTCTTTCCGTGTGGACGGCACTTCCGAGCTACAACTGGCTGTGTTGAAGCCCAGGAAATAGGAGGGTGTAGGCAGAGGCCTACTGTATTTGGAATGTGGTGACAGCAGGAGAGACTGCCATCCACACAGCAGGGGATCAGCTGACGTTACTGAACCCCACTGAGACACGGGAGCAAGTGTCTCTTTCCGTGTGGACGGCACTTCCGAGCTACAACTGGCTGTGTTGAAGCCCAGGAAATAGGAGGGTGTAGGCAGAGGCCTACTGTATTTGGAATGTGGAGACAGCAGGAGAGACTGCCATCCACACAGCAGGGGATCAGCTGACGTTACTGAACCCCACTGAGACACGGGAGCAAGTGTCTCTTTCCGTGTGGACGGCACTTCCGAGCTACAACTGGCTGTGTTGAAGCCCAGGAAATAGGAGGGTGTAGGCAGAGGCCTACTGTATTTGGAATGTGGTGACAGCAGAAGAGACTGCCATCCACACAGCAGGGGATCAGCTGACGTTACTGAACCCCACTGAGACACGGGAGCAAGTGTCTCTTTCCGTGTGAACGGCACTTCCGAGCTACAACTTGCTGTGTTGAAGCCCAGGAAATAGGAGGGTGTAGGCAGAGGCCTACTGTATTTGGAATGTGCTGACAGCAGGAGAGACTGCCATCCACACAGCAGGGGATCAGCTGACGTTACTGAACCCCACTGAGACACGGGAGCAAGTGTCTCTTTCCGTGTGGACGGCACTTCCGAGCTACAACTGGCTGTGTTGAAGCCCAGGAAATAGGAAGGTGTAGGCAGAGGCCTACTGTATTTGGAATGTGGAGACAGCAGGAGAGACTGCCATCCACACAGCAGGGGATCAGCTGACATTACTGAACCCCACTGAGACACGGGAGCAAGTGTCTCTTTCCGTGTGGACGGCACTTCCGAGCTACAACTGGCTGTGTTGAAGCCCAGGAAATAGGAGGGTGTAGGCAGAGGCCTACTGTATTTGGAATGTGGAGACAGCAGGAGAGACTGCCATCCACACAGCAGGGGATCAGTTGACGTTACTGAACCCCACTGAGACACGGGAGCAAGTGTCTCTTTCCGTGTGGACGGCACTTCCGAGCTACAACTGGCTGTGTTGAAGCCCAGGAAATAGGAGGGTGTAGGCAGAGGCCTACTGTATTTGGAATGTGGAGACAGCAGGAGAGACTGCCATCCACACAGCAGGGGATCAGCTGACGTTACTGAACCCCACTGAGACACGGGAGCAAGTGTCTCTTTCCGTGTGGACGGCACTTCCGAGCTACAACTGGCTGTGTTGAAGCCCAGGAAGTAGGAGGGTGTAGGCAGAGGCCTACTGTATTTGGAGTGTGGAGACAGCAGGAGAGACTGCCATCCACACAGCAGGGGAACAGCTGACGTTACTGAACCCCACTGAGACACGGGAGCAAGTGTCTCTTTCCGTGTGGACGGCACTTCCGAGCTACAACTGGCTGTGTTGAAGCCCAGGAAATAGGAGGGTGTAGGCAGAGGCCTACTGTCTTTGGAATGCGGAGACAGCAGGAGAGACTGCCATCTCCACAGCAGGGGAACAGCTGTCAGTGCTGAACCCCACTAACACTTGAACGAATGTGTTTGGCTCTGTGGAGACAACACTTCTGAACACCAACTGACGCTGTTGGAGCCCAGGATTAGGCGAGGAGCAGGCTGGGGCCTGTTGCTTTTGGCAGGTGAAGGCAGCAGGAGACTTGCCATCTCCACAACAGGGGAACAGCTGGCAGTGCTGAACCCCACTAACACTTGAACGAATGTGTTTGGCTCTGTGGAAACGACACTTCTGAACACCAACTGACGCTGTTGGAGCCCAGGATTAGGCCAGGAGCAGGCTGGGGCCTGTTGCTTTTGGCAGGTGAAGGCAGCAGGAGACTTGCCATCTCCACAGCAGGGGAACAGCTGGCAGTGCTGAACCCCACTAACACTTGAACGAATGTGTTTGGCTCTGTGGAGACGACACTTCTGAACACCAACTGACGCTGTTGGAGCCCAGGATTAGGCGAGGAGCAGGCTGGGGCCTGTTGCTTTTGGCAGGTGAAGGCAGCAGGAGACTTGCCATCTCCACAGCAGGGGAACAGCTGGCAGTGCTGAACCCCACTAACACTTGAACGAATGTGTTTGGCTCTGTGGAGATGACACTTCTGAACACCAACTGACGCTGTTGGAGCCCAGGATCAGGCGTGGAGCAGGTTGGGGCCTACTGGATTTTGGCAGGTGTAGGCAGCAGGAGACTTGCCGTCTCCACAGCAGGGGAACAGCTGGCAGTGCTGAACCCCACTAACACTTGAATGAATGTGTTTGGCTCTGTGGAGATGACACTTCTGAACACCAACTGACGCTGTTGGAGCCCAGGATCAGGCGTGGAGCAGGCTGGGGCCTACTGGATTTTGGCAGGTGTAGGCAGCAGGAGACTTGCCATCTCAACAGCAGGGGAACAGCTGGCAGTGCTGAACCCCACTAACACTTGAACGAATGTGTTTGGCTCTGTGGAAACGACACTTCTGAACACCAACTGACGCTGTTGGAGCCCAGGATTACGCATGCCGCATGCAGAGGCCAATGGGCAGCGGTTTTTATGGAGGTTGTTGACTACTACTGATTCTAACCATGCTCCACTTAGGCCTCTGGCTCCACTGTCTCTACTATTTACCCTGGCCTCCAACCCCGCCAGCTACATCTCTGAAGTGGCGTCAGCACAATCTACACTTGTTCCTGTGTTACTGGTGCTCAGTCCCGTCTGTTGATCCCCTGATGTTTGTCCGGCAAGTTCGCCAGCTCTGTCCTCATTCCCACTACTGGTTATGGGAATGTGGACAGAGCAGGAGACCTTGCCGGACACACATCAGGGGATAAACTGATGGGACTGAGCCACAGGAACACAGGAACAAGTGTAGATTGTGCTGACGCCACTTCAGAGATGTAGATGGCGGGGTTGGAGGCCAGGGGAAATAGTAGAGACAGTGGAGCCAGAGACCTAAGTTGGGCACGGTTAAAAATCAGTAGTGGTTTGAATGTTGATGGAGCTGGTGACTTTGCCGTCCACACAGCAGGGGATCAGCTGGCGTTACTGAACCCCACTAACACAGGAGCTAGTGTGTTTCTCTGTGCAGACGACACATCTGAGCGACAACTGGCTGTGTTGAAGCACAGGGATTATAGTTCAGGTGGTAGAAAAATGAACACACCAGCAGACCTGGATACAGTTGCCAACCACTAATTTAGTCTGTAAGAGGAATGGCAAAGTCTTTGGAGATCCAGGCCTTGTTCATTTTCAGAAAAGTCAGCCGGTCAACATTATCGGAAGATAGTCGCGTGCGACGGTCTGTTAGTACACCACCTGCGGCACTAAAGACACGTTCCGATAATACACTGGCAGCAGGGCAAGCCAGCACCTCCAATGCATACTGGCTAAGCTCTGGCCATGTATCCAGCTTAGAGACCCAAAACTTGAAGGGGGAAGAGCCATCTGGGAGTACAGTGACAGGGCAAGACATGTAGTCTGACACCATCTGACGGAAGCATTGCCTCCTGCTGACTCGAGGCGTCGCTGATGGTGTAGACAATTGTGGTGGACACACAAAACTTTGCCACATTTGGGCCATAGTGGTCTTGCCTTGTGCTGCGGCGCTGCCTCTGCTCCCTCTTTGTGCAGAGTTTCCTCCACTGCCTCGACGCACAGAGCTGCTTTGTAAAGCACTAGCAACAATGCTGTCGGGTGGAATGGAAAACATTATGGACTGCACCAGTGACTCTTCGTACTCCGGCAGTTTACGCTCCCGGTTCAACGTTGGTATGAGCCTTTGTACGCTGTCCCGGTAGCGAGGATCTAGGAGGGTGTACACCCAATAATCAGCCGAGACGAGAATGTGGGCGATGCGGCGGTCGTTTCTCAGGCACTGCAGCATGAAATCAACCATGTGCTGCAGACTCCCAACTGTCAAAGAACCGCTGTCCCCTGTTTGAGGCGTGACCTCGGCCTGCTCTGCATCACCCCACCCTCGCTGTACATACTGAGTAGAGGTTTGTGTACCTCCCTCCTCTGGAGAGATGTCTTCCTCCTCCATCGACTCCTCCTCATCCTCCTCCTCACAAAGTGTCCCCTGCCTAGGCCTTTGTGAGGAAACACGTAGCACAGACTGTCCAGAAGCAGATGGCATTTAGGACTCCTCATCCTCCACCTCTTCCGAAACCTCATCCCTTAGTGCTTGCAGTGTTTGTTGAAGCAGGCAGATAAGGGGGACAGTCATGCTGACTAGTGCATCATCTGCACTCGCCATCCGCGTGGATTCATCGAAGGCACGCAAAATGAGGCAGATGTCCTTCATAGAGGCCCACTCAATGGTGCTGAAGTGTGAACGGCGCACAGTGCGACTTGTTTGCGCCTGATGCAGCTGGTACTCCATGACTGCTGCCTGCTGCTCACCCAACCGCTCCAACATATGTAACGTTGAATTCCACCGGGTGGGTAGGTCACATATGATGCGATGTTCCGGAAGGCCAAATCGTCGCTGCAGAGCAGCGAGGCGCGATCTTGCCGTGCTGGAACGCCGCAAGTGAGCGCACTCTATGCGGACCTTGTGCAACAGTGCATCAAGATCCGGATAGTCCCTCAGAAAGCTCTGCACGACCAAGTTAAGCACATGTGCCAGACATGGGATGTGTGTGAGGTTGCCTAGGCCAAGAGCTGACACCAGATTTCGGCCATTGTCACACACTACCAAGCCCGGCTGGAGATTCGCTGGCCCAAACCACACATCGCTCTCCTGCTTGATAGCATTCCAGAGCTCCTGCGCTGTGTGGCTTCGATTCCCCAAAGAAATTAATTTGAGTACAGCCTGTTGACGTTTGGCCACGGCTGTGCTCATATCGGTCGTAACAGGCCCCTGCTCTGCTGTTTCTGAGGAACTTGAGTAGGAGGAGGAGTCTATGTGTACAGACTGGAGTCCTGCAATCCGTGGCGTTGGAAGAACACGTACAGCGCCACTCTCCAGATCTGTACCCAGCTCCACAACATTGACCCAGTGGGCAGTGAGGGAAAGGTATCGTCCCTGTCCATGGTTACTGGTCCACGCATCGGTGGTCAGGTGGACCTTGCTACTAACGGCGTTTAGTAGCGCATGTTTTATTTTGCCCTCAACATGTTTCTGCAGGGCAGGGACGGCTCGCCTGCTGAAATAAAAGCGGCTGGGCACGTTGTATTGGGGGACTGCCAATGCCATTAAGTCCCGGAAGGTGTCAGTGTCCACCAGCCTGAATGACAGCATTTCAACTGCCAGAAGTTTGGCAATGCCAGCATTCAGAGACTGTGCTCGGGGATGGTTTGCTGAGTAAGGGCGCCTTTTATCCCATGCCTGTGCTACCGATGACTGTGATGGATGGGAACGTGCTGCTATGGGTGGAATCTGACAGGGTCTCCGGACAACAGTGGCAGAGGTTCTTCCTTGGCGATCCTGTGAGGAAGCCGAACCAGCAGTGTGTGAGCTGGAGGAAGAGGCCCCAACACGAACTGAAGAGGTGGTAGGTGGTGCTGTACGTTGGCCTACGTCTTCAGGGTGTCTCTGCAACTCCAACTCGTGCTTGGTGCGCACATGTTTCCACATATTTGTGGTATTGAGGTTGCTGACATTTCTCCCTCTTTTGACTTTCTGATGACACAGCTTGCATTTGACAAAGCAAATGTCATCTGCAACTGTGTCAAAAAAGGACCACGCACTGCAAGTCTTGGGAGCGCCCGTTTTGCCTTTGGAATGAGGAATGCTCCTAACGGGTGCCGAAGTGGAGGGTACCGGCAACCAAGTCTTCCCCCTCCCTCTGCCTCCTGTTTTGGCCGGTAGGGGAATCTCTTCCTCCGAGCTGCTCCCACCACCTTCCTGTTCCTCACGCCATGATGGGTCAAGGACCTCATCATCTTCCCTCCCCTCTTCAAACAGCTGCTTCTCCGGGGTTGTCTCGCCAGCACCGTACGCACCAGAAAGTGGCAACTGAGTCTCGTCATCATCTGATGCGTACTGAGGTGTGCTGACCATAGGCACTGGCCCACTCGCCTCTTCAGATTCAGAGGGACAAAGAAGTTGCGCATCACTGCATACTCCCTCTTCTTCACATTCAGGAATGCTGCTTGGCTGGCCCCCTCTTTCCAAGCCAACAGATTCCGAGAACAGAAGTAGAGACTGTGATGGCTCCTGTCCATGTCTCTCTGACTGCCTGGGCACTTTGGCAGGTGGTGAAGAGACAGATGGTTGCTCTTCGGTGCTCTGGTCCTGAGAGGCTGTGGAAGTAATTGAAGTCGATGCGTTAGCTGCCATCCATCCGACAATGGCTTCAATTTGTTCCTCCCGCAGCAGTGGGGTACGTTGAGGTCCTACAAAGCTACGCATAAAGGACTGTTGCCTGCTAAAACTGG
Source organism: Dendrobates tinctorius (assembly GCF_039654945.1). Classification (NCBI taxonomy): domain Eukaryota; kingdom Metazoa; phylum Chordata; class Amphibia; order Anura; family Dendrobatidae; genus Dendrobates; species Dendrobates tinctorius. The sequence continues at coordinate 87,030,352 of NW_027361679.1, read as the reverse complement.
GGGATGCTGATCCACTGGTGCCCGCAGCAGGCCCAGAATCCCCACGTCCTCTACCTGCAGAATCCCCACGTCCTCTCCCTGCAGAATCCCCACCTCCTCTCCCTGCTGAAACTCCACGCCCACGCCCACGCCCACGCGCCTTACTCCCTGCCTTCTTCATCTTGCCAGACTGCTTAAGATAGGCAGAAAAGTACAAAGGGGGCCTTAGTGTGCTTATTCCTGAACAGCTGGTTACAGGTACAAGAAACACTAATTTTATGAAGTGTGTGTGTGTGGACTACACTTTAATAGGAGCTGATGTGGCCTACACAAGTTCCAAATGTAGTGTTTGGTGAACTTTTTTTGTGGTTTCTTTGTTGGAAACAAACTCAAATTATGTGAACAAAGAATTGAAACTGATAGTATCACCAACTTTTTGGAGCTATTACAATGCAGGCAGGTAACCTACAATGCAAAAGATGAGGCTCCAAAAAAATTGGGTAATACTAATCTGGCTGCGCCGGCAGGGCACAAGCCAGAAAAAAAGGCTCCTCTATCTACTCCTATATAGTGTTTGCAACCAACCAATGTTGATGGATACGGATGGATGCACACTAATAGGAGACGAAAAAATGAGCTGCACTCAAAGACAAATATGTGTGAGGCAGTGACGCACGTTGAGCGTCCTACAACCAGACGTAGCTGCAGGACACTCTACTCTGCGTGAGCTGCACTCACACACAGTCAGAGACCTCTCAGACAGCCGCGAACAGTGCAGCTAAGTGGGCACTGGCACTGACAGGCTGCAGAAAGGCTCCGCTGTGTACTCCTATATAGTGTTTGCAACCACCGTAGATGGAGACGGATGGATGCACACTAATAGAAGAAAAAATGAGCTGCAATAAAAGAAAAATGTGTGAGGCAGTGACACGCTGAGCGTCCTACAACCAGACGTAGCTGCAGGACACACTACTCAGCGTGAGCTGCACTCACACACAGTCAGAGACCTCTCAGACAGCCGTGAACAGTGCAGCAAAGTGGACACTAGCACTGAAAGGCTGCAGAAAGGCTCCGCTGTCTACTACTAGTGTTTGCAACCAACGTATATGGATGTGGATGGAAGCACACTAGATTGAAATTATGTAAAAAATGCAGCTCAAAAATTAAAAGATGTATGAGGCAGCAGTGAGGCATGCTGGGCAGCCTACAACCTGACGTGGCTGCAGGACCCACTCCACAGCGTGAGCTGCACTCACACAGCCCTTGCAGACAGCTGTGAATACTGCTGCTAGGGCAAAGAAGGCTACAGTGGTGGTTTATGTAGCCTGGGTAAAGCACTAGATGTTTGGTGGAATCGCTATTTCTAACTGTCCCTCACAGTCTTCTACAGCAGCCTGTCCCTAACTGAATTCACAGCAGAGTGAACCAGAAATGGCGGCTGCGGTGGCTTTTATAGTGCATCATGACATCATTTCGGCAGCCAATCACAGCCATGCCAATAGTTAACATGCCTACATGCCTAACAGGATGTGCCCACACTTTGGAGGATTCCCATTGGCTTAATCAAAGCAAGCAGGCTCATAGCATGATGGGAACTTCCGATTCCGATTCCGGTATCCGATATGACAAAAGTATCGGAAGTCAGTATCAGAATTCCGATACCGCTAATATCGGCCGATACCCGATACTTGCGGTATCGGAATGCTCAACACTACTCACCACACATCTAGATAAGTTCCTTGGGGGGTCTAGTTTACAAAATGGTGTCATTTGTGGGGGTTTCCACTGTTTAGGTACATCAGGGGTTTTCCAATCGCGACATGGTGTCCGATCTCAATTCCAGCCAAAAACGTCAAATGGCGCTGCTTCCCTTCCGAGCTCTGCCATGCGCCCAAATAGTGGTTTACCCCCACATGTGGGGTATCAGCGTACTCAGGACAAATTGCACAATAACTTTTAGGGTGCTGTTACCCTTGGAAAAATAAGAATTGAGGGTGGAGAGATCATTTTTGTTGAAAAAATATGATTTTTTAATTGTACGGCTTTATGTTATAAATTTCTGTGAAGCCCTTGGGGGTTCAAAGTTCTCACCACACATCTAGATAAGTTCCTTAGGGGGTCTAATTTCCAAAATGGTGTCATTTGTGGGGGGTTTCCACTGTTTAGGTACATCAGGGGTTTTCCAATCGCGACATGGTGTCCGATCTCAATTCCAGCCAAAAATGTCAAATGGCGCTGCTTCCCTTCCGAGCTCTGCCATGCGCCCAAATAGTGGTTTACCCCCACATGTGGGGAATCAGCGTACTCAGGACAAATTGCACAATAACTTTTAGGGTGCTGTTACCCTTGGAAAAATAAGAATTGAGGGTGAAAAGATCATTTTTGTGGAAAAAATATGATTTTTTAATTGTACGCCTTTATGTTATAAACTTCTGTGAAGCCCTTGGGGGTTCAAAGTTCTCACCACACATCTAGATAAGTTCCTTAGGGGGTCTAGTTTCCAAAATGGTGTCATTTGTGGGGGGTTTCCACTGTTTTGGTACATCAGGGGTTTTCCAATCGCGACATGATGTCCGATCTCAATTCCAGCCAAAAACGTCAAATGGCGCTGCTTCCCTTCCGAGCTCTGCCATGCGCCCAAATAGTGGTTTACCCCCACATGTGGGGAATCAGCGTACTCAGGACAAATTGCACAATAACTTTTAGGGTGCTGTTACCCTTGGAAAAATAAGAATTGAGGGTGAAAAGATCATTTTTGTGGAAAAAATATGATTTTTTAATTGTACGCCTTTATGTTATAAACTTCTGTGAAGCCCTTGGGGGTTCAAAGTTCTCACCACACATCTAGATAAGTTCCTTAGGGGGTCTAGTTTCCAAAATGGTGTCATTTGTGGGGGGTTTCCACTGTTTTGGTACATCAGGGGTTTTCCAATCGCGACATGATGTCCGATCTCAATTCCAGCCAAAAACGTCAAATGGCGCTGCTTCCCTTCCGAGCTCTGCCATGCGCCCAAATAGTGGTTTACCCCAACATGTGGGGTATCAGCATACTCAGGACAAATTGCACAATAACTTTTAGGGTTCTGTTACCCTTGGGAAAATAAAAATTGGGGTGAAAAGATCATTTTTGTGGAAAAAATATGATTTTTTAATTGCACCGCTGTACGTTATAAACTTCTGTAAAGCCCTTGTGGGTTCAAAGTTCTCACCACATATCTAGATAAGTTCCTTGGGGGGTCTAGTTTCCAAAATGGGGTCACTTGTAGGGGGTTTCCACTGTTTAGGTACATCAGGGACTCTCCAAACGTGACATGGCGTCCGATCTGAATTCCAGCCAATTTTGCATTGAAAAAGTCAAACGGCGTTCCTTCCATTCTGAGCTCTGCCATACGCCGAAACAGTCCTTCCCCCCCACAAATCAGGTATCAGCGTACTCAGGACAAATTGCACAATAACTTTTGCAGTCCAATTTCTCCTGTTACCCTTGGTAAAATAAAAAAAATTGAACCTGAAGTATTTTTTTTGTGAAAAAAATTTAGATGTTCATTTCTTTTTAAATATTCAAAAAAATTCCTGTGACGCACCTAATGGGTTAATAAACTTCTTGAATGTGGTTTTGAGCACCTTAAGGGGTGCAGTTTTTAGAATGGTGTCACTTTTGGGTATTTTCTATCATATAGACCCCTCAAAGTGGCTTCAAATGTGATGTGGTCCTAAAAATAAAATGGTGTTGTAAAAATGAGAAATCGCTGGTCAACTTTTAACCCTTATAACTTCCTAACAAAAAAAAATTTCGGTTCCAAAATTGTGCTGATGTAAAGTAAACATGTGGGAAATGTTAGTTATCAAGTTTTTTGTGTGCCGTATCTCTGTGATTTAAGGGCATAAAAATTCAAAGTTGGAAAATTGCAAAATTTTCAAAATTTTTGCCAAATTTCCGTTTTTTTCACAAATAAACGCAAGTTGTTTGAATGAAATTTTACCACTAACATGAAGTACAATATGTCACGAGAAAACAATGTCAGAATCACCGGGATCCATGGAAGCGTTCCAGAGTTATGACCTCATAAAGGTACAGTGGTCAGAATTGTAAAAATTGGCCCGGTCATGAACGTGCAAACCACCCTTGGGGGTGAAGGGGTTAAACTAGTGGCTAGAAAAAAGGCATGTGAATAAATGTTCTTTTAAAATAACTATAATATATTAATAGCAAGCGCTATTTTTTTCTGTTGGTGCAATAATGGTCTAAAAGTAAGCTAACAAATTGAAAATCCGTTATGAGCCATGGTGAAAAATGTGTCTAGGCTAATCTAATTTTTTTCTGCCTAGAAAATAGGCAGGATCTTTTCATTACCTTGCACACATTAACGGATTGTCAACTACTGAACAACTTGTGAATGGCCCCATAGTGCTGCATAAAATAAGATACTGCTATACTTACCTCCCGACGCCACTCCCCTGTTTTAACTAACAAATAAAGTCACATTCTGTGGCGCTATAGCATGTAAACATAAAATATATGAAATTGGAATTGCATTACTGCTCTGGAAAATAGGAAAAAACGAAGATACTTAGCGCATCAATTGGCCAATTCATGTGTACCCAGCAGCCAACGACAAGGTGATCTTCTTTGCTGGGAACTTATCCTAATGTGATTCCTCTCCTGGGCTGCTAGCCTGTAATTATAGGTAAGATCTTGCTGTGATTAAACCCACCATAGGCTGATGGGTGAAGGGCTCGGTCAGAGATACTATGTATACAAATGTCAAAAACTGACCGTCACTTCCAAACAGAGAACAGGTGTGAACAGGTGCATACTAAGAGTAGCCATCTCCATAAATAACTAACAAAGTTACACTCTGTAACACTATAGCAAGCAAACATGAAATAAATGAAATTGTAATTGCATAACTTTTCTGTTCTGAGTCCATTTCAAAATATAGGCAAATGAAATATAAAATATTTGTCATTTGTGCAAAATAGAAAATTTCTTATATTTTGCACATGAGAGATTAGGCTAGGTGCACACTATCTGCACTTAGCCTACAGTATACAGTATGTCTGGAGCTTTTCCTGATGTATACTGCGACATTCCCATAGGCCCCCACTAAGCAGATGGATGCCAAAAGTATGTTCTTTTGGCCTCCATCTATCATGTATGCGCCTGCATACCGCTTGTTTAACTATATAGGAAAGTGCATGAGATTGTGCTGGCTCCCTGTGTAGAAAAGCACAAAGAAGTGTATACTATTAGGTAAATGTTCCTTTACAGCAAGTCCTTGCTATAAAGGCAAGTAAAGTCCTTGGTATAAAAACTGTATAGTCCTTGCGGTAAAGGCTAGGAACATATTACGCTTGCGGCCACTATTGGTGCAAACACTCGTGGAGTAATAGTGGGCACAAGTATAATGTGTTCCTAGACTTTTTGGCCAAAGGTAGGCTTGGTAAATAATACATTTGTGCCCCCTTTCGGCCAGTGACATAGTATAGTATATAGTATGCAGGCACATACCTGCTAGAAGACCAAAAGAACACACTTTTGACCACCGTCTTGTGAGTGTGGCCCTATGGCAACGACGTTACAGTATACGTGGGGATAAGTTCTCAAAATATACTGTAAGCTGAGTGCACAGACACAGTGTGCACCTGGCCTTACTAATATTTAAGGGTAAAAAAAAGGTTTACTCTTCCTTTTCTAGTTCAAGCTTTTTCTAAGCCTTAGTGTGGTCTAATATCTAATTCAAGGATGTCACCCAGTGGCTAATGCGGTACACTACAGGAAATATTTTCCTTAACAAAGCAGGTTATATACGAAGACTTTGTTTTACTTTATTGATATAGTAACATTTTTCATAAATTATAAACTGATAAACTCTCTTAACTGTCATGGAGAATGAGATATAACAGAGTAAACCTTAAATATTTTAATCTCTTCCTGATATCTGCTGTACATATACGATGTAATGGACAATGAATTCCACAAAACTCCGTACATATACTGCACGGGGATGGCCGATGCCATCAGCAGCTGATATTAGGTGCCACCATGTTACAATGGGTAGTACGATTTGTGCTGGCAGCAATTGTGGCCATTTATTCCTTTAGATATCACGTTAAATAGCAACTCCATCATTTACTCCTTCGCAGGGTGCTGATAGTTGCTATAGCTTCTCAAGGCTAGCCAACGCATGTCAGGTCTCCCAGCTACAGTGGCCTATTAGATCCTTTCACAAACAGGGTCTAACAGGCCTCCTATCAGTGTAAAACTGATAGGTCTAATATGCGATCAGACCAATGGCTGTTCAAGTCCCATAGTGTGAATAAGTTGAAAAATCGTACCGTAAGATTTCTGAAAAAAAATAATTAAATGACAGAAAAATGTTTTGCCACTAAAAATGCTATTTTACGTAAAAACAAAAGTAAACAAAAGAGGACATATAATTGCATTCAGAATGAACCAGACTAAAAGCTATGATGTTTTTAAACACATTAAACTCCATAAAAAATAAAGAAAACATGCCAAAAATACTGTTTTTACATTAATAGCGCTGACAGGTTAGAATAGAATAGATATTTACACATAGAATACATATATGCAGTATATACATGTCAGTGACACACACATATATGTATTTATATTACATAGAAGAAAAGCCGGTAATTCAGCAGACGCGGTAGTGTAAAATCACAGCAGGAACCTACAGGAGAGGAGAAATGGATTACATACAGTAACTACATACAGAATAGGTAGATATATAGATGTCAGTGACAAATACAATTCGTACAGTGTGTGTGCAAATTACTGGACATGTATTTAATTAATAAAAGATTATTGTTCCTAAAAAAGCAGGAGAGGGAGGACTGGGAGCTTGCATCGCATCCAAATTAAAACCACTTTGGGCTGAGTTCATTAATCCACAGGTGGGTGCATGAATACGCTGGTGAGCACAGCAGATGTCCACAAGAAGAAGAAAGTTCGTTCAGCACACCGGCATAAATGAAAAAAACTTTATTAGGCTAATATGCCATATTAAAATGCAAAAAACACCTAGGTGTTTTTTGCATTTTAATATGGCATATTAGCCTAATAAAGTTTTTTTCATTTATGCCGGTGTGCTGAACGAACTTTCTTCTTCTTGTTCCTAAAAAAATGGCGTAATCAGCAGAGGGTAAGCCGATAGCTGGGGGCCAATGTTTATAGCCTGGGAAGGGGGTATTGCGTATGGAGCTTCCCAGGCTATTAATATCAGGTCACAGCTGTATACTTAGCCTTTACTGGCTATTAAAATGGGAGACCCTAAAAAAAAATAACGTGCGGTTTCCCTATAATTAATTACAGTAAAGGCTATGCAGACAGCTGCGGGCTGATATTAATAGCCTAGGATGGGCCATGGATACTGCCCCCCCCGGCTAAAGACATCAGCTCTCAGCCGCCCCAGAAGAGGCGCATCTCTAAGATGCGCCAATTCTGGCACTTAGCCTTGCTCTTCCCATTTGCCATGTAGTGGTGGCAAGTGGGGTAATAGTTGGGGGGGTTGATGTCACCTTTGTGACAATCAAGCCCAGAGGTTAGTAATGGAGAGCTAAATGAGAAACAGCATGCCATATCCCACCGGTTATTTTATTGGTCTTATATTTCATGTGGCCATGATAAAAATGTATTGTTGGCACTGATAGGGCTTAGGAAGTATATCAATGGAGAATTTATTGCATATGAATTTTGATTACCATATTGATTTGTAATATTATTATTATCTGGCTGCTAGGAGTATGTGCCTTATTAAATATATATTTTTTGGATCAATTTGACCATTCCAATGTTTTGGATTCAACCTCTGTCCTATGTTGCAATGGGAGCATAACTCACACCCCGACACACCACGCTGCCATCACTCACCAAATACATGGGCGATGAATCCCAGAAATATTACTACTACAGTCTGCCAATCACCAGGATCACACACTTTAAGGCTATGGATTCTTTAGAGCATACAAGGTTCAAACTTATAAAAGTTTTAAGCTTTAATAGAAAAGATACAGTGCTTACAATAAAAAGATATAAAAGATATGGAAATAAAAAGTGACATACAAATATTTAAAAACAGTGGTAAAATAAAAGGGAGAAAACTTACAGAAATAACTAAACTTGTAGTCTGCTTTCTGCTCCCTGAGGGGTGATGAATATGGAATGGTTCACACCAGCTTGGCTGTCCCTCAGTTTGTGACCCCCGGTTTCTATGTGTAAAGGCCTAATTTATAGATTTACTCTGGAAATCGGATTTCTGGACCAGCCTCTCATGTTAATATTCTAATTCTTGCCTTGTGACTGGATCATGGTGAATCTACCCATGAATACATTATTTTCCTCTGAACAGTATTTGCATGATCTTTCTCATAGATAGATAGTGTAAGGTTATAATTGGCACCTCTCTTCAAAAGAGTCAGAAGGTGTGAAATGTTTCCACTTTGTGTGTTCTCAGCAAGGCCCCCTGGAAAGACTGGAGACAGGAAACTGCCTTTCTCAGGGTAACATATGTTGAAGAGCTGCAGCCTAGAACAGATGTTAATTACTGCTGGTCATACATTCATATATATACATATTTCACTACAAAAATTAATTAATATTTGGTGATCCATTGTTTGTGGCCATATACTCTTTTCTCTTCCTGTATGCAATGCTATCTGCAGACCTCACCCACATTAAAGAAATATATATATTTTTTCTGTTGCTAAGCGTGGCACAGCCCGCCATATTCCACATTGTAATTTTGTGGCGGTGATATGAAGCTGTCTGTAGACCTCACTCACTTTAAAAAAAATTACAATTTGTTCTGTTGCAAAGCATGATAAAGCCCGCTGTATCCAAAGTTGTCATTTTATGGTGGTGATGTGAGCTGTCTACAGACCTCATGCACATTAAATAAGTTTTTTTCTGTTGCTAAACGTGATACAGCCCTCTATATCCAGTCTTGTCATTTAGTGGCTTTGGAATTGTTCTGTGTGCAGAGCTGGTGCACATTTAATTTTTTTTTTTTTTTTTTACAAACGTTATATAGCAGCCAAGATCTGAGTATGAAATTGTTTTGAGCCTATTTTCTAAATTATGTGCATCTTTGGTAACCAATTCCTGACAGGCATCTTTCATGCCTAACTTGAGACGCGCATCTGTTACACCTATCTTCTGATGAGCATCAAACGCTCTCTGGTAATTGGTGTTGAATAAATGACTAATTGTTGTAGGCTGGATCCTGGATCTCATACCTCCCATAGCCGCCCTGTTATTGATCCTGTTTTACATTCCCATTCCCGCCGTCATCATGCCCCTTTTCTTGATGTGGCTGAGCAACAATTGTATTTTTTTAAATGACTTATATAGCACCAATAATTCAACATTTTTTTTTACAGATATTACTGGCACTGACACCATTGGGACTTACAATCTAAACTTACTATCTGTATGCCTTTGGAGTGTGGGTAGAAAAAAAAATACTGGAAGGAAACCCTTGCAAATATGGGTAGAACATACAAACTCTTTTCAGATGCTTTCCTTGGTGGGGTTGAAACACAGAACTCCGGCGCTGCAAGGCTGCTAAAGTTTTTGTGTTGACAACTCAACGTTTCTGTGGTTGGAAGCCTATCACTGCATTGCAAACTGTGTACCTCACGGCTGTCTTGGGGAAAACCACTGTCAAGATTATCTTCCAGCATGTTTTGTTACTGCAGAATGGGCGCGTCCCTTTCCAGGGGGGAAGCAACTGGCAAAATTTACTTTTGTATCATGGATAAAATAAACTGGCAACCCAGTAGTCACCGACTCACCACTATTTAGAATCCTAACTATATGAGTAATAATCATGTGGCAGATAGTGCTGATAGATGGCACTCATGGTTGGTCTCTTTCATGAGGTCCAACTCCACAGTGTTGGTGGCTGGATAACACTTAAAGGGAATCTGTCACCCCTTCTTTGAGATATCATATAATGATATCATTCAATTGTGTGTCACATAAGGATTCTCTTAGTACTTTTGCTCCCCCCTGACCCCGCACCTTTCATGCATAAATACCTTGTTTATATCGGTTCAGATGTATGTAAACTGCCGCTGCCCGGTCCGATGGGCGGGGCTTATTCAACTGCTCCCCCCCTCCCTGTCTTGCTCTACACAAGAAGAAATGCATAGAGCAAGACAGGGAGGGGGGACCTCCGGACCCTGTATTGGTTGAAGGTAACATGGAATATGAGGTAGAGAAGATACTGGATTCCCGTCTGGCTAGATGGAGACTCCAGTTTTTGGTTAAGTGGAAGGGTTATGGTCAGGAGGATAATTCCTGGGTCTCTGCCTCTGATATTCATGCCAAAAGACTGGTGCGTGCCTTTCATCAGGCTCACCCCGATCGCCCTGGTGGCATGGATGAGGGTTCGGTGACCCCTCCTCAAGGGGGAGGTACTGTTGTGAGTTCATTTTCCCCTTCACCATTGAGGGCTGATGAACTCCCTCTTCTGGTGAAGGAAGGTAGTGAGGCTGATTACCAGGCACCTGGGCAGGATGATGATGACTGGGCGATGGGAATTACTGACTGGATATAAGGCAGCTGACGCCCTTCTGCCTTGCTGGTGATCTCTCTGAGGGATTCTAGGAGACCAGTCTGATTCCTGCTCCTCAAAAGCTAAGTTTTCTGCTCTACCTTTTGCATTTGTGTTTTGTTTTGCATTGTTTTCCTTGATTTCTGCCATTCCCTGCTGGGGTGAGCTGAATTCCTTTTTGCTCTGTCTTCAGAAAATACCTGAGTACTGATATAGTCTTTTTGAAGCCTAGCATTTTCAGGGCTTTTTTCCCTATCAGCTGTTGGCTCTTGTTTTGATAGGGTTTTGGCGGATTACAGACAGCAGCTTTTCTATCCTGTCCTATCTAGTTAGCTTGGGCCCCATCATTTGCTCAGCCTATCTTTCTATCTGTGTGAGTGTTTTTTCATCTTGCTTCACCGTCATTATATGTTGGGGGCTGCCTATTGCTTTGGGGTCTGCTCTGGGGCAGTTTAGATTTCCCTTTCTGTCTTTAGGCTATGTAGTTCTCCGGCTGTGATCGAGGGGTCTAGGGCACCGTAGGAACCCCCCACGGCTATTGCTAGTTATTGTTGATAGGTTCAGGGGTCTGTAATCCGATAGCTGCCAACTTCTCTGGTTTTCTTGACTTAGCTAGTATTTCTGTTTTTGCCTCCTACGGTGACTCATTCATAACACTTTCCCCAGGACCACCACCACCACCACCTCCTTACCAAGACTATTTACAGTGTGCTCCAGCATGTAGGTGACAGTAAGGCTATGTGCCCATGTTGCAGTATTGCTGCGGAACTGTCCGCAGCATTTCCGCAACTCCCTGCAGCGGGTAAAATGCATGCAGAATTTGCATATGTTTTCCTGTACAACACAAGCGTTTTGCAAGCATTTTTAGCTTTCAAAATGCTTTCGCTTTTCCAAGCGATTTGAAGCATAGCTTGGAAAAGTGATTGACAGGCTGGTCACACTTGTCAAGCATAGAATGTTAAAAATAATAAAAAAAAATGAAAAATAAAAAACAAAGATATACTTACCCTCTGTCGGCCCCCGGAGTCGTCTCGCCTCTCAACGACGCTGCTGGCAACTTCCGTTCACAGGGATGCATTGCACGAATGACCTCTGATGACGTAGCATCATGCGAGACCGCTACGTCATCAGAGGTCATTAGCGCAATGCATCCCTGGGAACGGAAGTGGCTGGCAGCGTGGCTGAGAGGCGGGAGGACTCTGGGGGCCGACAGAGGGTAAGTATATCCCTATTTTTTATTTTAATTCTATTTTTTACAGGAATATGGTACTCAGGGCATGGAGGAGAGTCTCCACATGCCACATGCGTAAAGTGAGCGTTTCAATGCAATCCTATGGCAGCGGAATTGCTGCGATTCCACAGAAATAATGAACACGCTGTGGATTTTACCACTATGTGATTGCATGGGGATGCATTTTATTAGCGTTTTTTAAGCATTTCCGCTGCGGCAAAACTGCGGCGGAAACGCATAAAAAACGCAACGTGTGTACATAGCCTTATAGTGATGCTGTTGATTTCATCATCACCGCTAACCATTTTAGTAGCCATTAAGAAAACATGCAGAAGGGTGCAGAGGTCTTTCATCTGTGTCCCCTCAGCAAGTGTTAATTGCACTTTGTTGGTACTGCTTTGTGCCAGGCTATGCAAAATGTCATACTGCACCAGGTCTCGGTGCTACTGCCAGAGTCGCTGGAACATATGCAGAGTTGAATTCCACTGTGTGGTCACATCACATATCAACCGGTTAATCGGTAGACCAAAAGATCTCTATACCATCTGAAGTGGAATGGTGGTTGTGAGCACACAATGACAGTGGTTTCTGCAGCAGCGCATCCAGGCTGGAACAGTGGCATAGGAATTGCTGTACCATTACATTGAGGATGCGAGCCATGCAAGGTGTGTGAGGTTGCCCCGGTTTAGAGCCGCCACCAAGTTTGCACCATTATCGCACATGGCCTTCCCTGGCTGAGTGTAGACAGCCATTGCTCAAACTCGGCATGGATAGCTGTCCACAACTGTTGATCTGTATCACTGCCATCTCCAAGGCAAATTAATTTAAACACTGTTGGATTGCGGTGAGCCCTAGAGGTGGGGGTTATCTCTGCAGTGTTGCAACATGTGTTTCATTATGGCAAAGGTTTAGGGCGCAGGTGGAGACCCTAGAGGAGGTGGAGGAGGCAGAAGCACTGGAGGAAGTGTTAGATACAGAGGTTTGTTCTGCAAGCTCTGGGGATTCCAAGTCTTGGTGTCTAGTGCTTTAGTTCTCCATCACCTGGTGTATACAACTTTAGTTCTCCATCCCAAGCTATTTAGTAGTTTAGTTCTCCAACCCCTGTTGTCTATTAGTTTGAGTCTCCATGTTTTGGTGTGTATTTGTTTCATTCTGCAATCATAGCTGTTTAGACGTTTATTTCTCCAACCCCTGTTGTCTATTAGTTTAGTTCTCTGTATGTTCTGGTGTTAATTTGCTTCATTTTGCAATCATAGCTGTTTAGTAGTTTAGTTCTCCAACCTCTGTTGTCTAGTATTTTAGAAATCCATCTTATGGTGTGTAGTGGTTTATTTCTCCATCCCCAAGCACACTGTAAGACTTGGTGATTGCAAGACTTGTGTAGCTGTAACAAGGTGGCTCAGGGTGGTAGTCATGGGTGAGTTCACCAAGCAACAGTCAGAGAGCGCCCCGGCACCTTGTACATGAAAAGATAAATAAAGTCCTGGTTCTGCTATACGGTTGGTTACCTTTGTTACTCCAGCTTCTGGCTTCCAGGTTCCAGGTGACACCACCAAAATCACAGTTCTTTTCTAACAGTTGAACTTTACTAAACAGTAAGGCATCCATCACATCAGCAGCACAGTTCACACAGGGCAACATTTCCTGTACTCTCCCTTCCTCTGCCATACGGGCAGTCCCTTTGGACAGTCCATGTCCCTTCTGTACCTTCAGCGTCACCTGCTCTCTTTCAGCCCCTTGTCCGGTTCTAATAGTGAAAGGTGCTGGGAACACCATCTCAGCTGCTCCCACCCTGTCTTAGACGCCGAATCCTTCCTGGGGATGATTCCTTTAAGCTGGTGCCCGTTGACACTATTCTGCAGCTGGGGGCCCCTTACTGCCATCTGCAGACTTATCCCCACAGCTTACTACTGTCTCACTGCATAAGTTCTGCCCTTGGGCTGACTGCCCCGGAGTCTGACAGAACCATGAAGTATCTGTCCTATATCTCCCTGCTTTGTGCTGTTCTGCTATGTTCCCCTCCCATCTACTTAACTCCTATGCTGCCAATACCTTACTACTCTTACATCTATCCTATGCTCTATCTCTAATGTGCTCCCCCCTATTCTAGTCCCCTAAGAGTCCTATACTACTTCCTATTCTATCCCTAAGCCTATGCGCAATACATAACAAATACATTTGCATTACAGTAGTCACATTACAGTAGTAAAACATTATTAAAATGTCAGGGTGCCACATGTGACACAGGTGAACAATTTTCAGGAGAGAGAAGGAACATGAGGATCCCTGCCACCTCCTTACACTCCTCCCTCCTAAAATATGGTCGTCCCTGACCATGGCAGCACCTGTCAAAGTAAACTTGTTAGAAAACTTTTTTTAACATATTTACAATATAAGACAGTCTCTCTGAGATAACTTTTGTTGGGTCAACCATGACCTCGGCTCCACTCGGTTGGAGCTCTGGAACAAAAAGTTCAAGTTCCACATGGGCCTGTGTTATGGATGAGTCACCGAAGGAGGAAAAAACAAAAATAATAGCTAAGTCCAGAAAACCAGAGAAGTTGACAGCTATCGGATTGCAGACCCCTGAACCTATCCACAACAACTAGCAGTAGCCGTGGGGGGTTCCTAGGGTGCCCTAGACCCCTCGATCACAGCCGGAGAACAAAATTAGCCTAAAGACAGAAAGGGGAAATCTAAACTGCCCCAGAGCAGACCCCAAAGCAATAGGCAGCCCCCAACATATAATGACTGTGAAGCAAGATGAAAAACACTAACACAGATAGAAAGATAGGTTGAGCAAATGACGGGGCCCAAGCTAACTAAATAGGACAGGATAGAAAAGCTGCTGTCTGCAATCCGCAAAAAACCCTATCCAAAAATGTACCAACAGACAGATAGGAAAAACAGGCCCTGAAGTCGCTAGGCTTCAAAAAGACTATATCAGCACTCAGGTATATTCTGAAGACAGAGCCAGAGATCAACAGATCAGAGACAAAAATGGAATTCAGCTCACCCCCGGCCGGGGATGGCTGAACTCCAAAAAACAAGGCAAACAAAACCAGAACTAAAGTGTACAAAAGGCAGAGCAAAACTTGGCTTTGAGAAGCAGAAATCAGACTGGTCTCCAAGAATCCAGCAGGAAAATCACCAGCCAGGCAGCAGGGCGTTGGCTGCCTTATATCCAGTCATCAGTTCCTGTGACCCAGTCATCATCTACCTGCTCAGCTGTTTGGTAATCAGCCTCACTACCTTCCTTCGCCAGAAGAGAGAGTTCATCAGACCTCATTGGTGAAGGGAAAAATAAACTCACAACAGGTCTGACTGACCCCAGTCCCCTTGTTCCTGGGACCCGTACATAACAACATCAGTTTAGGCCCATGGGCCAGTCCTTTTATCGCTCCGGGTAGCCAAACACAGGAAGTCTCTTAGAACACATGGCCCATTGGACAACTCAGCAGTCCATTCAGTCCTGACCTGGCTCGCTCCTTGTGTCCTCCTGCCCAAGTTTCTCCCCCAACCTCCTTTCAGTGGATCACGGGCTCTTAACCCCTTTCTGTCATGTGACGTACTATCCCGTCCATGTGCCCTGGGAATTAATTCCCAGGGACGGGATAGTACGTCACAGCGATCAGCGGCGCCCACGTGGTGAGCGCCGCTGATCGCGGACGGGTGTCAGCTGATTATCACAGCTGACACCGCCACAGTGTGTCAGGGGCGGTCACGGACCACCCCCGACACGTTAACCCCTTGCACACCGCGATCAAACATGATCGCGGTGTACCGGGGGTTAAAGGAAGCATCGGCAGGGAGGGGGCACCCTCCGTGCTTCCCTGAGCCCCCCACAGCAGCGCAATGTGCAGCTGTGCAGCGCTGCTGCGGGGGGCTCCATCCCTGCAGGTCCCCGAATCCAAGATGGCGACGGGGACCTTCGGGGGCCTGCAGGGAGCTGGCTTCCTCATGCCTGCAAAGCGCAGGCAAGGAGGAAGCCTTGTGCAGTGCCTGTGACAGATCGCTGATCTGTCAGTGATCGGTGATGTGACAGATCAGCGATCTGTCATATGACAGCTATGTGCCCCCTGGGACAATGTAATAAAGTAAAAAAAAAAGTGTAAAAATAATTTTTAAAAAATCGCTAAATAAATTAAAAAAAAAAAAAATTCCCTAATAAATTCATTTTTTGAAAATAAAAAACAAAACAAAACAATAAAAGTACACATATTTGGTATCGCCTCGTCCGTAACGACCCACCCTATAAAAATGTCCCATTAGTTAACCCCTTTAGCGAACACCTTAAAAAATAAAAATAAAAAACGAAGCAAAAAAATAATGATTTATTATTATACCGCCGAACAAAAAGTGCAATAACGCGCGATCAAAAAGACGCATATAAATATCTATGGTACCACTGAAAACGACATCTTGTCCCGCAAAAAACGAGCTGCCACACAGCATCATCAGCAAAAAAATAAAAAAGTTATAGCTCGCAGAATAAAGCGATGCAAAAATAATTATTTTTTATATAAAATTGTTTTCATTGCATAAAAGCGTCAAAACATGAAAAAACGACTTAAATGAGGTACCGCTGTAACCATACTGACCCGAGGAATAAAAGCGCTTTATCAATTTTACCGCAGGCGGAACGGTGTAAACGCACCCCCCAAAAGAAATTCATGAAACGCTGGTTTTTGCTCATTCTGCATCACAAAAATCGGAATAAAAAGCGATCAAAAGATGTCACGTGCCCGAAAATGATACCAATAAAAACGTCAACTTGTCCCGCAAAAAATAAGACCTCACTTGACTCGGTGGGTCAAAATATGGAAAAATTATAGCTCTCAATATGTGGTGATGCAAAAACTATTTTTACAATAAAAAGCGTCTTTTAGTGTGCGACAGCTGCCAAAAATAAAAACCCGCCATAAATAGTAAATTAAAACCCTGTTATCACCCACTTAGTTAGGGAAAAATAATAAAATTAAAAGAAAATGTATTTATTTCCATTTTACCATTAGGGTTAGGGCTAGGGTTAGGGGTGTGTTGGGGTTAGGGTTGGAGCTATAATTGGGGGGAGTCCACTGTTTGGGCACATCAGGTGCTCTCCAAATGCAACATGGCGTCTGATCTCAATTCCAGCCAATTCTGCGTTGAAAAAAGTCAAATGGTGCTCCTTCCCTTCCAAGCTCTGCTATGCGTCCAAACAGTGTTTTACCCCCACACATAGGGTATTAGCCTACTCAGGACAAATTGCAAAACAACTTTTTGGGTCCAATTTCTCCTGTTACCCTTAGGAAAATAAAAAATTGGGGGCAAAAATATCATTTTTGTGGAAAAGAATGATTTTTTTATTTTCACGCCCGGGCGTTATAAACTTCTGTGAAGCACTTGGGGGTTCAAAGTGCTCACCACACATCTAGATAAGTTCCGTGGGGGGGTCTAGTTTCCAAAATGGGGTCACTTGTGGGGAGTTTCAATAGTTTAGGTACATCAGGGGCTCTCCAAACGCACATGACACCCGCAGACCATTCCATCAAAGTCTGCATTCCAAAACATCACTACTTCCCTTCCAAGCCCCGACGTGTGCCCATACAGTAGTTTTCTCCCACATATGAGGTATCAGCGTACTCAGGACAAATTGGAAAACAACTTTTGGGGTCCAATTTCTCCTGTTACCCTTGGGAAAATAAAAAAATTGGGGACTAAATGATCATGTTTGAGGAAAAATTAAGATTTTTTTATTTTCATGCCCGTGCATTATAAACTTCTGTGAAGCCCTTAGGGGTTCAAAGTGCTCACCACACATCTAGATAAGTTCCTTAGGGGGTTTAGTTTCCAAAATGGTGTCATTTGTGGGGGATTTCCACTGTTTAGGTACATTAGGGGCTCTCCAAAGGCAACATGACACCCACAGAGCATTCCATCAAAGTCTTCATTCCAAAACGTCACTACTTCCCTTCCGAGCCCTGACGAGTGCCCATACTGTAGTTTTCTCCCACATATGGGGTATCAGCGTACTCAGGACAAATTGGACAACAGCTTTTGGGGTCCAATTTCTCCTGTTACCTGTGGGAAAATAAAAAAAATGGGGACTAAAAGATCATGTTTGTTGAAAAAATATGATATTTTATTTTCTCGCCCAGTCGTTATAAACTTCTGTGAAGCACTGGGGGGGTTCAAAGTGCTCACCACACATCTAGATAAGTTCCTTAGGGGGTCTAGTTTCCAAAATGGGGTCATTTGTGGGGGGTTTCCACTGTTTAGGTACATCAGGGGCTCTCCAAAACAACATATCACCCGCAGACCATTCCATCAAAGTCTGCATTCCAAAACGTCACTACTTCCCTTCTGAGCCCCGAAGTGTGCCCATACAGTAGTTTTCTCCTACATATAGGGTATCAGCATACTCTGGACAAATTCGGCAACAACTTTTGGGGTCCAATTTCTCCTGGTACCCTTGGGAATATAAAAAATTGGTGACTAAAAGATCATGTTTGTGGAAAAAATACGATTTTTTTATTTTCACGCCCGGGCGTTATAAACTTCTGTGAAGCACTGGGGGGTTCAAAGTGCTCACCACACATCTAGATAAGTTCCTTGGGGGGTCTAGTTTCCAAAATGGTGTCATTTGGGGGGTTTCCACTGTTTTGGTACATCAGGGGTTTTCCAATCGCGACATGGTGTCCGATCTCAATTCCAGCCAAAAAAGTCAAATGGTGCTGCTTCCCTTCTGAGCTCTGCCATGTGCCCAAATAGTCGTTTACACCCACATATGGGGTATCAGTGTACTCAGGACAAATTGCACAATAACTTTTAGGGTCCTGTTACCCTTGGGAAAATAAAAATTGGGGGTGAAAAGATCATTTTTGTGGAAAAAATATGATTTTTTTAATTGTACAGCTGTACGTTATAAACTTCTGTGAAGCCCTTGTAGGTTCAAAGTTCTCACCACATATCTAGATAAGTTCCTTGGGGGGTCTAGTTTCCAAAATGGGGTCACTTGTTGGAGGTTTCCACTGTTTAGGTACATCAGGGGCTCTCCAAACGTGACATGGAGTCCGATCTGAATTCCAGCCAATTTTGCATTGGAAAAGTCAAAGAGCGCTCCTTCACTTCTGAGCTCTGACATGCGCCGAAACAGTGGATCCCCCCTCACATATCCGGTATCAGTGTACTCAGGACAAACTGCATAATATCTTTTGCCGTCCAATTTCTCCTGTTACCCTTGGTAAAATAAAAAAAATTGAACCTGAAGTATTTTTTTTGTGAAAAAAAGTTAAATGTTCATTTTTTTTAAAATATTCAAAAAATTCCTGTGAAGCACCTGAAGGGTTAATAAACCTCTTGAATGTGGTTTTGAGCATATTAAGGGGTGCAGTTTTTAGAATGGTGTCACTTTTGGGTATTTTCTATCATATAGACCCCTCAAAGTGGCTTCAAATGTGATGTGGTCCGTAAAAATAAAATGGTGTTGCAAAAATGAGAAATCGCTGGTCAACTTTTAACCCTTATAACTTCCTAGCAAAAAAAAATTTTGGTTCCAAAATTGTGCTGATGTAAAGTAAACATGTGGGAAATGTTACTTATTAAGTTTTTTTGTGTGCCGTATCTCTGTGATTTAAGGGCATAAAAATTAAAAGTTGGAAAATTGCGAAATTTTCAAAATTTTTGCCAAATTTCCATTTTTTTCACAAATAAACGCATGTTATATGAATGAAATTTTACCACTAGCATAAAGTACAATATGTCACGAGAAAACTGTGTCAGAATCACCGGGATCCATGGAAGCGTTTCAGAGTTATTACCTCATAAAGGGACAGTGGTCAGAATTGTAAAAATTGGCCCGGTCATGAACGTGCAAACCACCCTTGGGGGTTAAGGGGTTAAACAAATGTGGGCGGCTTTATCAAGGAACAATTCAAGATTAAGACAGGTAAAATTCTGGACAAATACAGGTAAGATGTTGGGTTAAAACAACACAGTCCTTAAAACAACTGCACACACAGTCCATGGTAATTAAGCATTTTAGGGTTACAGTCCCATAATCCAGCAGGGGGTGCGCAAACGTGCACAAATGAAACTTGGATGAGGAAGGGGGAAAGCAAAAACAACAGTCTTCTATCTGTGACCATAAGGGTCACCACTGACACTCAGTCCTGGTGCCATCCAGGGTTCCCTGCCCTTCAGGAGACACGGAGAGGTCTCTCATTTAGTGCAACTGGCACAATTTTTCCCACTTAAAGGAGTCCTCACTAGATAATGCAGGGCCACTTTCACTCCTTTAAAATTCGGCGCTCCCGCCATTTTTCTTCTATAACTTCCTTCACCCACCGAGCCTCTCTTGCTATCGGGGCCCAAGACTCCTCTAGGTAGCCGCCGCAGGGAGATGCGGGGACTGGGATGAAGGTCGATGTCACACTCACCGCAACTGAAGCTGGCTGCGATGGTGCTTCTGTGCTGCTGCACGAACTTGGGATCACGGCCGCGTTGGTCCCTCTCTCCACGACTTCTGGTTTCTTTATTACTTCTTCCAGCTCCAGCTTCTCCGCGTCTGAGGTGTCCTCGCTCTCGGCGATCTTCATCTGCACAGGTATCTCACTTGGTAATGGCGTCTCTCTTCCAGACACGTCGTCTTGCTCTTCTGAGCTCCACCTGTTCGTTGGTGGAGTTACTTCCGGCTGCTCCACCCATTCCCCAAGACTCTGCTGCAGGGGTCAGGGCTTCTTCTTCTACCGCGCTCAACTCAGGCTGGCAACAGTCACTATAGGATGTGGCCTCGGCTCAGGCCACTGCTTTTTCCTTCTTCGCACCCTTTTCAGCCCAGGACACCCATGGTGGGCAGCACCGCTCTCATTTTTCGCACCACTGACCGCCATCTTCATGTCAGCGTTCGGTGCCATTTTGGACCGCAATTCAGTCATCAGTCCACATGTCCCAGGGGTCTTCCCCGCCAGTTTTGTAGCTGCAGGTCTTCTGGGTTCAATCCTGTCAACTACGCCAAGTGTAACAAGGTGGCACGGGGTGGTAGTCATGGGCAAGTTTACTAAGCAACAGTCATTGAGCACCCTGGAACTTTGTACATGAAAAGATAAAGTCCTGGTACTGCTATACAGTTGATTACCTTTGTTACTCCAGCTTCTGGCTTCCATTTCCAGGAAACACCACAGAGTCACAGTTCTTTTCCAACAGTTGAACTTTACTAAATAGTAAGTTATCCATCACATCAGCATCACAGTTCACACAGGGCAACGTATCCTGTACTTTCCCTTCCTCTGCCATACGGGCAGTCCCTTTGGACAGTCCATGTCCCATCTATACCTTCAGCGTCACCAGCTCTCTGTCAGCCCCTTGTCCGGTTCCAACAGGGAAAGGCGCTGGAAACGCTATCTCAGCTGCTCCCACCCTGTCTTAGACCCCAAATCCTTCCTGGAGATGATTCCTTTAAGCTGGTGCCCGTTGACACAATTCTGCAGCTGCCATCCGCAGACATCCCCACAGTGTGCTACTGTATCACTAAATACGTCCTGCCCTTAGGCAGACTGTCCAGGCATCTGACAGAACCAGGCATTATCTGTCCTATATCTCCTTGCTCTGTGATTTTCTCCTCTGATCCCCTCCCATCTACTTAACTCCTATCTACCAATACCTTACTAGTCTTACATCTATCTGTTAGCACCACACCGGAGTCCTGCTCTGGCATGTCTCTTCACTCACCCGTGCTGTGGTCAGTTCTTCCCTTCCCCATGCTCTGCATGCTTCCAGCTGGTCCTTTAGCCATGTCCTTAGGGCACGCATGCGTACACTCCCACCCTCTTAAAGGGTCAGCACGTGCACTTGCTATTTCCTCCCCAGCCAATAGCTGTGGGACATTATGTATATATTGCTTCCTCCCCACTGGGTAGGTGCCTAAGCAACCTTCCTGTTTTGCAGTCTAAGTTGTGTAAGGTTACATTCTAGTCCCTGCTGCACTCTACTGCAGATCCTGCCTGCTGCACTCTGCAGACCATGCCTGCTGCACTCTACTGCAGATCCTGCCTGCTGCACTCTGCAGACCATGCCTGCTGCACTCTACTGCAGATCCTGCCTGCTGCAATCTACTGCAGACCCTGCCTGCTGCACTCCACTGCAGACCATGCCTGCTGCACTCCACTGCAGAACCTGCCTGCTGCACTCTGATGCAGATCCTGCCTGCTGCACTCTGACGCAGATCCTGCCTCTGATAAAAACAGACTGCTGCACTCTGATGCAAACTCTGCTGCACTCAGATGCGAACTTTGTCTGCTGCATTCTAGTGAAAACTCTGCCAGCTGCTCCCTCCAGTCTGTCCTCTGGGTTCAGCTTGCTGGGCGTCCGTTGGTCTTTCCTGGAGTGGCACCTGGCATTCATCGAGAGCCAAGTCTAACCTTACCATCAGAGGCTCTAGTGAACAGTCAGGTGTTCACTTAGTCACGCGCCTCCATGATCTCCATGATCCATGGCATAGTGGTTCCACAAACCATGTCCGTGACACTATCCTATGCTTTATTTCAAATGTGCCCCCCTGTATTCTAGTCTCCCTACAGTCCTATACTACTTCCTAATCCCTAAGCTTATGTGCAATACATAACAAATACATTTGCATTACAGTACACACATTAGTAAAACATTAATATGACACCAGAGTGCCGCATGTGACACAGGTGAACAACATTCAGAAGTTAGAAGGTACATGAGGGTGCCCGCCACCTCCTTACATAGCAGCCCCTTCCCCGACTGCCCCTATAGCCACCAGAGTCACCCAGTTCCCAGTCATCGAGATGTAACTTCCCTGTCCATGCTTGCTCGTCCAAGTGTCAGTGTTGAATTGCACCCTGGCAGACATAGAATTTTTCAAGGAAAGGATGATGTTGTCTACAACTGCTGTAGCGCAAGCACATCTTTCTTAGAGAAGTAAAGGTGACTGGGCAACTGGTACTAGGGGACTGTGATGGCCATCAGCTTTCGGAAATCATCTGTATCCACAAGGTGGAAAGGCTACATTTCCATGGCCAACAGATTGGAGTGGCCATGCAATAATTACAGAGATGACAGGCCATGAGTCATACAGAAACAAGCACTGTTATCTTTGTAGCGTAGCGAAGAGCTCTCAGCTGGCCCCTATCACCCAAACAATGACACCATTGGGTGACGATCGTCCCAGGAGGCCGCAGGAACTTCACAATAATTAGTCCTCGGAAAACTAGAAGTGAGCGTTCTGCTTATCTATCTCCAGATTAGAATGCATGGAATATGTATATTTACCACCGTACAATCACTACTATCTCCACAATAACCCTACACTCGCTGACACCACCAATCCTGTTTTTAAGCAAATAAATACAGGCTGATTGGACGCCATTCTTCTTTTGAGGTTCACACCATCAGGGTCTTCTGTTCCCTCTCTCTAAGAGTAAAGGTACTGTCACACTAAGCGATATCGCTAGCAATATCGCTATAACTTGTGACGTTATAGCGATATTGCTAGCGATATCGCTGTGTTTGATACTTACCTACAACCCGCTCCCCCGCTGGTTATCGCTGATCGCGTGAGAACGTCCTGGACTGTTTCTCGTCGTCAGCTTCCTGCGGCGCTTCCTGCTGTGACGACGAGCGACGCGTGGAGCCGGGCGGGAGGACGCAGGATCGCCTGGTCTGACAGGTAAGTAGCGACCCCCATCCCCAGCGATGTCGCTGGTGAGATCTGCCTGTGTGGCAGCTCACTAGCGACCACTTAGTGATGTACCAGCGATCCTGACCGCGTCATAACGCTGGTCGGGATCGCTGGTACATCGCTAAGTGTGACAGTACCTTAAGGCTGGGATCATGCAAGGAATACGGCCGAGTCTCGCATGTTAATACCCGGCACTGCCGCCGGCACTCGGATTGGAGCGTGCGGCCGCATAGCAATATGCTCCTGAGTGCCGGCGGCAGTGCCGGGTAGTAACATGTGAGACTTAGCCGTATTCCTCGCATGTGTGATCCTGGCCTAGCAGTCACAAACCATGCCCCAGCCTCACCCACCCACTTCCTTGACCACTTTTATGCATTGCTGCCACACTTTATGTCCTCAGAATTGCCAACCCTTATCGTGGAAGACTTCAACAGCCCCCCCTCCCCAACTGCATCCCACCTTCTATCTCTAGCCACTTTTTGTGACCTCTCACAACTTTCAACCTCTGAGACACGCAAAGACGGTAACATCCCATATCTCCTATCTAGTTAACTCACCTCTTACCCATTATCCCTCGTGAAATTAGGAGTATAACCACAACTTAGACATTTTTTGGGCGCTCGATTTGTTTAGGACGGCCTATCACGTTCCCTAATTAAAGTCCTTTTAATATATATAGCCTATTCTCTACATCTCTGAACATAATTCGCCATCAAACTCAACCGTACCCAAAAGCCTCATGCAGCCTTTATCTACCCCCCATTTCCTCAAGATGGTTGGACCATCATTGCAAATAAGCACCTGTATTTTGTGTCACCCCCACCTCATTGTAAATTGTAAGCTCTGAAGAACAGTGTCATCATTATTTTTGCTTTACTCGTTTGATCATCTTAAAATTTGTAACCTTTGACTGTTTTATATGAACTGTTAACTTGTAAAGCTTTGCAAAATATATTTGCGATATATAAATAAAGATTATTATTAGTAGATTGAAGATGGTGAAGTTCAAGCTGTTAGCTTTGCCATATGTTGGAGGAAAGAATATTTTAAGTGATGTAGTGCAGCGGTAGCACACTTAAGCAGTGATCAGGCAGTGACCCAAAAATTTCAAACACAAAGCCTCTTTAATGAGTTACTTCACACACTAAATGTCCATTTCACACACAAGTGCATATAACGTTAGTGTCCATTTCATAGTACTACATAATACACGGCTTTAGATTGCAGTCCCTAAACACGCTGGACCTCCCTTTGTCCAGTAACTGCGGGCAACTGCAGCGCCGTATTAAAGTCTCTTTCCTCACAGCTTTACTCATATCAGCCATACACAGTCCTTGATATCCTCCGGATCACAGCCGGGAACCAAATCCACCTGTTTTCAGTCGATAAACACGCCAGTCCTCCTCTGTCCAGTTACCGTGGATGACGGCACCGCTGTGTACGCTGTGGGTGCCAGGCTATTCAGCTGCCTTGGCCGCTGGCTGCACCGACCTGTATTGCTTCAAACACAGCCAGCGCTCTGCAGGGCCTCAATACACCTCCGTGCGTATCCTGGGGAGAACACACAGTGACCCCTAGCTGAGACACGCATCACTGTGTGGGAGGAACGGCCCCCGTCGAGTGTCCGGGCCGGAACCAAGGGAGCCGTCATCTGGGTTTCGGGGGAAACTGTCCCCAGGGGACAGAGTTCGGGGACGGACCGTTGTGACAGACAGATGGGCTGGGGGAGGGACCAGTATAAAGGAGGCGGGGAATTCCCGGGACGATGAGTCAACAGACCTGGACAGAGGCAGCAGGAGACCGTGGGTGCGACTGAAACAGTGACTTACCAGTGCCAGGGAAGACGCTCACTGAGGACCCCAGAGGGACGGTGCCAAGGCGATCATTCGAGACTTGCTGCCCCGCTCCAGCCCACGGACATTGCGGCCCCAATTTGACCCACGGCCGCTGCTGCCTCACCTCAGCCCGTGGCTGTGGCCTACCCACGGTCGCCCGTGGCCGCTGCCATCTCGCTCCAGCCCACGGCTGCAGCCTGTTCCCCGCCACTGCTCTCACCAGTGGCCGCGGCAAGTACAGTGCTGTCGGCAGCCACCACTGTCCCGCTCCGGTCCGCAGCAGGGCCGAGCCTCTGCTGGCTGCGGACTCCCCGTCGCAGCCGTTAGCTGCGCAGGTGGCCTGTGATTTGCCGCCCTACATCACTGCCGCTTGCCCCAGTCCGGGGACTGCGGCCCATCCATCCAAGAACTCCGCCGGGATCTGTGGGGCTCCACTGTCATCAGCGCGCCGGAGCACGCGAAGACTTCGTCAACGTCTCAGCAACTGGGCCCAGCTACTACTGCGCCGAAAGACCACCATCCCGAATGGCGTGGGATGTCTGGACGGCTAAGTTGACTATATAATTAAGGACCCGTAGTCAGCCGTACCGCGGCCCTATAGTGACCGACCATTGCCGGAAGTAGTCGTGTTCTACCCGTTTGTGTTTGCTTGTATAGAGCCCCTGCGAGGGCAACCCATGTTACCCCCTTTTGTTGATCAGGCCGTGACTGAGGAAAGTTCCCTCTAGTCTTATAAACGTTACTGTAGAAAGCACCAAATTGTCTCGCGACTCGTCACTGCATCCTGCGTACCTGCAAGCACCACATTTGCCTCAGATATCCCCCTGTTCATACCTGTGGTGTTGAACACTTGTCATCCCATATGGGCGCAAGACAGGGCATCCGCATGGTTCTTTGACATCCCCACCTGACACTGCAATAAGAAACCGAAGTAGGGACCGGAACCATCGATCGGCACATGAATCCCTCCCATTTGCATTTCTCCTCCATACTTCATTACGGGACCACTCACCACCCTGTTCTCTGTTGCAGACGACATGCCTATTTTCATGTTTAACCATAGATTTGGGCCTGTTTTAGGTGGTCTTGACATTGTTTATTTTGGGTTCAAAAACCCCGCAGCTCATCCTGTCACCTAAGTACCTGCCTTCGGGCCTCTGGTACCATTTCCTCCGTACCCTTACCCGTGTCTCATTGACTATGTCACGCTGAAATGCTGCGGTCAGCGCCAGCAACTCCGAGAATACATCTGTATTACATTGCACCCGAACCTGAGCCTCCCGACACTGCTGTCTAGTGAGCGCTCTATCTATTTTACCCTGACCCCTGGCCACATCCTTGGCCAGTGCCAGAGGGTTCCTCGTGCATACGTCAACAGTCAACTCCGTGACCACACATTCCCGGCTCTTCCTGGTCTTCTTCTCATACCTGCATTTTTTATTTCTGTGTCTCTGCATGGGACCCTGGAACTGAGCTGTCCTGAACTTACAGGAGACCTTTCCATCTCCGGGTTCAGAGGGGTCTCCACGACCTCTATGGCCACAACCTCTAGGGGGAGCCTATTGGGGGTTACACTCTGTCCCTATGTTGGCAACCCCTGTGGCAGATATCTCTGACTTGACATCTTCGGGTTCTGCACCTGAAACAACATTTTCATCCTCCCCTGCCAATACCTCTAGGGGGAGCCTATCGAGATTACACTCTGTCCCTAGCTTAGCGACCTCTATGGCAGGTATATCTGACTTGACATCTTCGGATTCTACGCCCAATACAACCTTTATCTTGAGAGGGTTGGCCCTGGTCTCCCACAGGGACCAAAACAGGGGCAAGTCTTTCCCCAACACAGTCTCATATGGAAAGGTCTTCGCCACTCCCACCACATGTTTAAAGTCTCCACACGGTGTGGAAAATTTATCCTCCACAGTTGTATATTTATGGATTTCCCATCTATATCCATCACCTTCATTTTATGTCTTTTGGGGATGTCCCCGGCAACAAGTGACCTATGGACCAAAGTCACTTTGCTCCCCATGTCCAGGAGAGCGAGCCTCTGTTCGGAACCCATTCACAAGTACCTGGCACAATTGTGGCTCGCTGCCGGCAATGCCCATAGTGGTGGTACAGACTGGCTGGGCATACATAGATACATGGCAAATATACCCGCAGTCCATGGGGGTCAGCTGTCACAGAACAGTTGCTAGCCCCATGCCTGGGCTCTTGACACTGCCAACACTCAACAACTGCTTTAGGGGAAACGGGAGTTTTATCACCCTCACTTTGGATTACCCCCACATCAAGGCTTTGGTCCTGGTTAGCCCCAACAGTGATTTGTGGACTTTTCCCATGCTCTGGTACCACATCCTGAGTGGGTTTATACTGCTGAATCCATGCTATCAGTAGGTCCAGGGTGCCTAGGTCCCTTAGCTTGACCCAACGTTGAAGGGTGGCTGGCAGAGCCCATACCATCCAATCGACCACTACTCTCTCTACCATCTTGGATGGGTTCAAAAATTTAGGCTGGAGCCACTCCTCCACCAACAGCAAAAAGTCATTTGCCTGAGACCTGGTGGGCCGAGACTCTACATATAACCACTGGTACACCAACTGATTGCCCCTTACTTTTGGGGTCTCTTCATGACACCGCTGATCGTCTAGTTGCTGCTGCTGGCCCAGTAGCTAATGCTGCTGCTGGTGGAACTACAGCGCCTCTTGCTTCTGCTGCTTCCACAGCAAATGCAGCACCTCTCGCTGCATGAGGATCACCTGTTTCAAAATCTTCTCCATTTCTCCAGCAGACTTGAGCTATAGCAATGCTGGCTTCCTCACTGGCCTGCAGCATGCTTTGTGATATGCCTCAGTTCACACTGCCCACATTCTTTCCACCATATGTAGCACAGTGGTAGCACACTTATGCAGTGAAGAGGCAGTGACCCACAAAGTTCAAACACAAATTCTCTTTAATGTGTTACTTCACACACTAAATGTCCATTTCACACACAAGTGCATATAACATTAGTGTCCATTTCATAGCACTACATACTACACTGCTTTAGAAGGCAGTCCCTAAACACGCTGGACCTCCCATTGTCCTGTAACCGTGGGCGACTGCAGCGCCGTATTAAAGTCTCTTTCCTCACAGCTTTACTCATTTAGTTTGCAATCACTACACACGCTAGTCTTCCTTCGGGCACAGGACAGGCTACCTCCAGTTCACCTCCAGGCACAAGACCTGTCCACATCCCAGACCAGCTAGCGCGGGTGACCGCACCGCTGTTAATGTCTTTTTACTCACACAGCCATACATAGTCCTTGATATCCTCCGGATAACAGCCGGGAACCACATCCACCTGTTTGCAGTTGTTAAGCACGTCAGTCCTCTTCTGACCAGTTACCGTGGATGACGGCACCGCTGTGTACGCTGCAGGTGCCAGGCTATTTAGCTGCCTTGGCTGCTGGCTCCACTGGCCTGTGTTGCTTCACACACAGCCAGCACTCTGCACACAGTGACCCCTACCTGCGACACGGAAGCACAACTGCACAAACAGTGCTAACACATGGTGGAGTAGGATGAACACAACAACTTGTATGTTTATTCTTGGCCTAAATACAGCTTTATTTAACCAAAACTGACAGCCAGGCAAAAAAGAGAAAAAAGCCATAAACTGGCCAAAATTTCAGCACGCACAGATATGAGCTGGCACAGAGATACCACACCAAAAATGTGTGGCCTGTATGTTTTTTTTTTTACTAAATACTGCTGTATTTAACCAAAACTGACAGCCAGGCAATAAAGAGAAAAAAGCCATTAGCTGGCAAAAATTTCAGCATGCACAGATATGATATACAGTATGCAATGCTCTATATACACACATACAGTGCCTGCAGGCCTTGCACTGATGTGTATACTGCGATGTACACTCCCCTGCCTGCCTAACACTGGAACCTATATACTTCGGAATTAGTCCTTAGGCCGGGGTCACACTGGCGAGGAATACGGCCGAGTGAGAGGCGCTAAAAGCACGCATTAGACACGGACAAATGATTCTCTATGGGGTCCCTCGCACCAGGCGTATATTTCTCATCCGTATTCTATGCTCCGTGCCAATCGCAACATGCTGCGATTGTCAGTGTACTACGCCCGTAGTACGCCAATGCAAGTCTATGGGTGCGCAAAAAATACACATTACACATGGACCACACATGTGACTTGCGAGAAATACGCACCCGGTGTCTTTTAGCAAAGCCGGCAATTCAGTGCGCTATACAGTAAACTCACACTGACAGTTTTAATAAAGAAACAAAAGAATAGATATATACACATAGAATACATATATATATATATATATATATATATATATATATCTATATATATGCATTCTATGTGTCTATGTCTATTCTTTGGTTTCTGTCCATTTTGCAAGCCTGCGAGAAAATCTCGCCATACGGATTACATACGGATGCTTACATGCGCAAAATACGCGACCACACCTTGATTACGGATGACATACGGAGCACTATTTAGGGGGCATTTATCTGTATTACGCATGTAAAATACTGACCGTATTTTGCGTCGGTTTGTGTGACCCCGGCCTTAGAAGGACTGTTGATTTAGCTAGATGTGAGTATTTAGGATGGTAGACCACACACTAAGAAATGCCCAATTCTGACCCTATCAAGGCAGCCGCTCTCCCTACACTCTCTTAATCTGGAGCTGAATGCGCCGAGCAGGGCGGCCTCCGGTCCCTTATACCCCTGATGATGCTGTGCGGCCAGCGAATCACTGCACCACCACAACAAAGATGGCTGCGGTGTTTCATGGCCTGACAGAAAATACCTGCACTGTGATTGGGTCTCTAAAGTCCACCAAAAATGCTGGGTTGAGACCCAATTTCCCATCGAGTAATCCCGGAAATACTTGGTGCTCACCGAGTACACCGAGCACAGTGATACTCGGGTGAGTACTGAGTAGTTGTGAGCACGTTCGCTCATCACTAGTTTTGGATCATTGTCGTGTTGGAATGTCCAAATATGTCCCATGTGCAGCTTCCGGGCTGATGATTGCAAATTTGCCTCCAGTATTTGCCGATAATGTGCTGCGTTCACCTTTCCTTCAACTTTGACCAAGTTTCCGGTGCCTTTGTAGCTCATGCATCCCCAAAACATCAGTGATCCACCTTCATGGTTTACAGTAGGAATGGTATTCCTTTCATCATAGGTCTTGTTGACCTATCTTCAGTTTATGGTTGTGGCCAAAAAGATAAATTTTGGTCCCATCACTCCAAATTACTTTGCTCAAGAAGCTTTGAGGCTTGTTTCTGTGCTATTTTGCATATTGTAATAATAATAATAATCTTTATTTTTATAGCACCAACATATTCCGCAGCGCTTTACAGTTTAACAGTTCCAAACATAAGTCATAAGTAACAACTTTAACAATACAATAATTAATGCAAAATAAGATAACCCTGCTCGTGAGAGCTTACAATCTACAATGAGGTGAGGGAAATACAAAGTACAGGTGTGTATTTACAATGATGTATTTACAATGATGGTCCAGCCATCTTGAGGGAGTGAGGGATGGATGGAGATAGTGAATGGGCTACACATGCACACTTACACATAGAATGACTGTGATTAGTGAACGTGATAGGCCGCTCTGAACAAATGTGTTTTGAGGGAGTGCCCGAAACTATGCAAATTGTGGATAGTCCTAATTTCTTGGTGTAGAGCATTCCAGAGTATTGGCGCAGCGCAGGAGAAGTCCTGGAGTCGGGAGTGGGAGGTACGGATTAGTGCAGAGGTTAGTCGAAAGTCGTTTGCAGAGATTGGTTCGTTAGGCACCGTTCTCATAGATGTTTTTTCTGCAGCACTTCAATGTGCCTGTTACAGGCGGCATCACTGGTTTAATATCAAAGGGGACACACGGGGTTTTTCTTGAGGTTCATAAGGTCTGAAGAAGGTCTTATTTGAGACCAAAACGTTACAGTATAATAAACCTTTTTGGATTCCCTTTTTGCAAGAATAAAAAGTGATTCTTTTTGCCCTATTAGAGAGTGCCGGATTTTTTCTTCTGCTAGAGAGGTGGTTAGTGATAGAAGCTGGGATGCAGATGTGGAAGTAGGGCTGTTAATGGGGATGTTGAAGTCTCCCAGGATAAGAGTTGGTAGTTCTGAGGACATGAAGTGCGGCAGCCAGACTGAAAAGTGGTCAAGGAAGTGTGTGGCTGTATTGTAGGCTAGATCCTTTGGCATTTGTGCAGTAATAGTGACTTGACCATGCAGCCCATTTTTCTTCAAGTGTCTCCTTATTGTGCATCTTGAAACAGCCACACCACTAGTTTTCAGAGAATCCAGTATTTCAGCTGATGTTATTTGTGGGTTTTTCTTTGCATCCTGAACAATTTTCCTGGCAGTTGTGGACGAAATTCTTGTTGGTCTACCTGGCTATGGTTTTATTTTTAAAGAGCCCCTGATTTTCCATTTGTTAATTACAGATTGAACGCTGCTGACTGGCATTATCAATTCCTTGGATATCTTTTTATATCCCTTTCCTGTTTCATACAGTTCAACTACCTTTTCGCATAGATCCATTGACAATTCTTATGCTTTCCCTATGACTCACAATCCAGAAATGTTAGTGGCTGGATGAAAGATGCAAGCATCTGTCTGGATCCCAGAAGCTCACTCAGCTATCATGCACACTGATTACAAGCAAACAGGTCACAGGTGAGTATGTTATCTTTAGTAGCCATTCAAACCCATTTGTGTCAACTTCAGTGCATGTTATCAGGCTGTCAGGACTCTGAATATTTTTTGTTACCTTTTGGGCATGCCTGCCCTTTTTCAAGATGGCGTCTTTTTTTTCATGTGCCCCTTGTCTTCCTGCCTTATAACTCTGCACCATATTCTAGTCTGTGCTAAAATATTCTGCCTGTATTCTACTCCTGCTGGCATTCTGGCTGCTCCTGCAAACCTGTGTGAATATCCTGATCCACGCTCTCTGAACCTGCTGAATTCATCTGTGTCAGTGTTCCTCCTGCTCCTGACTGCCCCTGCTGCTTCCTTGGTGCTGCTGACCTTCACCTGCAACACGTAATCTGGCTGCTGCTCTGGTTCTGCATTTGTTCAATTAGCTGCAAAGCTCTGGACTGCTCCGCTTAATCTGAGACTTTCTGCCCAGGCTTCCCTGGATATAATCTAACACCTTTCATTGGACTTAATTATCCATGCATGGACTAATCACGGACTTACTTGTTTTCAGCCTTTTCAAATGCAACTGTGCTTCACAGACTGTTTTGCTGACTGCATTTCTCTTCAAGGTTTTCCCACAGACCTGTTAGGGTATATACACATGTTGCGGATTTGCAGCGGTTTTTCTGCTGCGTATCCGCTACAGTTTTCCTAGTGATTTACAGTACAATGTAAATCTATGGGAAAAAAAAACACTGTGCACATGCTGCGGAAAAATCTGTGTGGAAATGCAGCGGTTTATTTTCCGCAGCATGTGAATTTTTTTTTGTGGATTCAGCAGCATTTTTACACCCATTCCATTATAGGAATCCGCAGGGCTAAAAACGCAGGCCAAATCCACACAAAATCCGCAGGAAATCCGTAGGTAAAACGCACATGGATCGCCCGCCAGGGTAGTGGGGTACTCGGTATCGGGCCGGTATCTCAGAGGGAAGTGTCACAGTAGCGGTGACCCGGTCCGTGACCCTGGGCTTCCATGTAAAAGGGGTTAAGAGTGGCTGGTTAAAGTTTATAAGTGGATGATACGTGACGCCACCTGTGGTGATCGGCAATGAAGGGGTTAAGACGACGCTGCAGGCAGATCCTCTGGGACAGATGGTATAAGGCAGCAAGATGTAATAGCTCCCCACAGGTAGAGCTGTGGTCCCAGGGCAGTGGTAATAGGTGTTGAGGAAGAGGGTGTAGTGTCTGGCACAGAGATGTAGCAGTGCTGAAGGGTATGCAGGAAGAATGCAATGACACAACAGGGTGCAGTTTCCGTTACCTTTACTGTGCTTTGTAAGTGCAGTCCAGGGTCCAGATTACAGATGGAACAGGGGCTGGCCAGCTTGGAAGCAACTTAGGAATCTCTCTATGCAGATGGGTTGTGTAGTCTCCTTTCTAGCGCTTTCTGAGGTACTTGCAGTACTGTGTTACACTGAAGTTCCACTTGCTTGTTCTCTTTTAGAACTCCCTCATATGGCAAACAGCTGTAGCCTTCTTCTTCTGGCTCACACGTTGCTGTTGTGCCTCCGAGTCTTATGTGAGAACAGAGCATTTACAGCTTCCTATTCCTCTGGTTTCTGCTGCAGGAACATCAGTATCCGTACAACCTTGGAGACCGGACTCCAGATCATGCGCTACTGCTAGAAGTGAGCCTGAACTCTGCTCAATCTTCCAGCTCTTCTCCTCACATCCACACATGTTTCCCTCCTCTCACGAACTAACTAATTTACTCTTCCTGGCCCCCAGAGAGCAGCCCTTCCCCCAGTTTTGGTTCAGAGCTCCCTCTGCTGGCCTGGAGTGGGAACTGTGTTGTATTTACCTGACAGAGAGACCCTTTATTGCTTCCAAGCATGACATCACAATCCCTAGGAGGAAGGTAATGCCACTGTGGCGACCATACTACTGGGGGCACCACACACGGATCTATTCTGCCAAAAATAGCAGATTCCACAAGGAAAATTCCGCACACGAATCCACAACGTATGCACATACCCTTGAGTTTTTCAGAGCTATTCTAAGTGTTATTGGACTTGAGTTTTCTCTGCACTTGTTTGAAGCACCATGTGTTTATAATATAGACTTTTTACCCACAAACTGTGTTCTGTAGTGTCTTGCTCCACGCAAAAAGACTCCAGAGTCCCCAGTATAATTATTACACAGGCCACAATCATCAGAGTATGTGAACTTTTGATCAGGGTCATTTGGATGTTTTGGCTATGTGCACATGTTGCTGATTTTGTTGCAAATCCGCAGCATTTTTGGACGCACGGAATTGCACCAAATCCGCAGAGTAGTGCACAACCAATGTTAATCAATGGCATTTGGTGTGCACATGCTGCAGAAAAATCTGCACAAATTCACAGCGTTTTATTTTCCAAAAAATGTCAATTCATTTTGCGGATCTGCAGCGTTTCTACACCCATTGACTTCCATTGAGTCAGTCAAATCCACAGCAAAACCACAGGTGTAAAAAGATTTCCGGATTTGCTGTGGATGTGCATACGAAAAACGCTGCAGAAAGACAGGAGGAAGAGTGTGTGGGGAAGACTATGTATGAGCGGAAAAGATGTGCATATCTGTGTGTATCTGCGGGTATGTGTGCGGCTGTGTCTGGGTCTGTGTGTGTGTGCGGGTGTCTGTGTGTAGGCAGGCATCGTCTGATGGGACTACTAGTCCCATCTGGCTATGTCTGCTGTCACATATACAGTGACAGCATTAGCCGATGGTGAGATAGTAGTCCCATCATCTGGCTACTAATCTCCGATGCCCTCGATCTCCTGCAAAAAAAAAATAAAACAGCACAAATACTAATTAATTAGTATTATACCACAACGATCTCATGTGTAGAACAGTCACATTGGGAGTTCATGCTGTCACTTGCCATATAGTGAGAGCACAAACTCCGAAGAGCACTGATGCACTGCAGGAGCGATTATCTTCTGTCAGTGTATCGGAGGCCGGGTAGGGAAGTCACATCTCCCGATGTGACTGCTCTACACGGGAGATCGTCATGGGACACTCGTTATTAAATGGATTACATTGGAACAGGGAATATTTGTGATGGTTTATTATTTTATTTTTTTGCAGGAGATTGAGGGCTTCGCATGGATTAGGAGTAATAATAAAAATGGCAAACTGTGTTGTGTTTTATTTAATTAAAATACTTTATTCTGGCTGTGTCTTTATTTAACATGTAACAACTATAGGATTAGTAATGGATAAGTGTCTTATTGACACCTGTCCATTACTAAGCCGTGGGGTTGATATTACCAAACAATACAAAGGTGACATCAACCCTCCCAACTATTACCCCACTTGCCACTGCTACAGGGCAAGTGGGATGAGCAAGGCAAAGTGCCATAATTGGCGCATCTTTGAGATGTGCCTTTTCTTGGGCGACTGAGAGCTGAGTTTTTAGCCAAGGGGGCTAATATCCATGGCCCCTTACTAGGCTATTAATATCAGCATAGCCTTTGCTGGTTATTAATTATAGGGGGACCCCACGTCATTTTTTTGGGGGGGTTCCCCTATTAAAATAGCCAGTAAAGGCTAAGTATACAGCTGTGAGGTAATAGTATTAGCCTGGGAAGATCCAAGGGTATTACCCCCTTCCCTGGCTATAAACATCTGCCCCCAGTCGCTGGATTTCCTCTGCTGATTAAGAAAATTACACGGGAGCCCAAGCAAATTTTTTTCCATTTTTTTTAAATGAAAGAGATATTGCATTTCACGCATATTTTGTGTGTGTGTGTGTCTTTACATAACTCTATATGTACCATTTTATTATGTTTATTACTAAACACCTGGCTTTAATCTCTTACATTTGTTTTGTGTGTGTAAGCATTATATGTGAACATGGTATGTAATGATATTATGGTCTTCAATGGAGTATGTAAAAGAAGAGGTTGGACAAGGAATCTTTTGTTAAATAATATATCTTTATTTAGCATACAAAAACGCATACAAATCCACATGAAAAAACGCATGAAAATCTGCACAAAATCAGCATAAAAAAACGTGGATTTTCAACTGCGTTTTCTGCCTAGAGAGGAAGAATCCACACAGAAAATTCCACAGGCAAATCCGCAACGTGTGCACATACCCTTTGGGTTGTCATTATGTTTTAAAAAGAGAAAACACAGTAGTTTGACAATAAATGGTTTCATCCAACCACTAACCATAAGTACAGAAAAACTTTTGGTGTTATCATTCATATTCTCTGAAAAAAGGCCAAGAAAGCAAAAATTCTGCCTGGGTATATAAACCTTTGAGCATAACTGTATAATGACTTTGGCTGTGACATCTCCAGCAAATGACATCCCCCAATGAGACCATCAGCAAGTTCTTCGTTGCCCTCTGTTTTTAAATGTTTTCATGGTTTGGTGTGTTTTGTATAACTCAATAAAAATATTGCTATTTATATGGTCGTCCCTGACCCTTTGGCATGTTTCTTTTTCTCTCTAACTTGCGGGGTAGAGGACTACGGCTGCAACCACTTTTGGTTGAGGTGCAGCAAAGGAAACTTTTGGAGTGAGGTGGTTTGTCACGGTGATACGCCCAGTGGTGGACCCGAAGTGCCCTGACAGACATTGTCACCCCCAAGTGTGCCAAAATTTCAATTTTGCATATTCTTTGGTGTCCTGTAAGACTAAATCATAGTAGGCCTTTTGTGGCTCCCCCATTAAATATGGCATCAGGGCTTGCACACACTGTTCTTGTGGGAGTTTCTCCCTATCGGCGAGCCTTTCAAAAATGGACAAAAAGGCTGTTATAACAACAAACGGGATCATTTTCAGCAAGGCTTCCTCACCACCTTCCAGATAGAAAAATCTATCCGCTGCTGAGAGTAAATCAGTCTGTTGCTGCTGTTGTCGGTGTTGCTGTTGTTGGTGCTGCGGTAGCTGTTGTTGCATAAGCAACTTACTTGTCTCCTGTTGTGCCAACTATTGCTGCTGTAGCTATTGCTGGTGCTGCTGCTGGGCTATCGCCAGGTGTTTAATCAGGTCCCACATATTGTCTGATGTTGTCCTCTGGCTTATAGCTACCTTCACCCATGGCATACAATACCCCTGTAGCAGTCACACGTGTCGCCTGGGAACGCTGCCTAAACTTCTAACACCAAATGTAGCAATGCTACTCACTTGGGAGCGATATGAGGCATCACAGGAACAGTTTCTATTTAAAAGTTGGGCTGGCTTATTGCAGTCCTCATAAACCACATCACAGGAAACTGAAATATAGCCATTGTCCAGCTTAAAGTACAACATAAAGCAAAAAAAATCCATGCAATAGTGCTGGTTAGCCCGCCTGACTAAAGGGTACTTCACACATAGCAAGATTGATAGCATGATCGCTGAAACACAGGTTTTGTGACGTAACAGTGACCTTGCCAGCGATCTCGCTACGTGTGACACATAGCGGCGACCGGCCCCCTGCTGCAATATCGCTGATCGTGCTTGAATGTCCTAGGCCATTTTTTGATCATTGGTGTCCTGCTGGCCAGCATGCATCGCTGTGTTTGACGCCATAACAACGACGAGCGACCTAGTTGGCGACTCAGCACTCATTGATGCAGGTGTGATTTTGCTTTGTCTTTTCAACTCCCCCTCAGCTCCGATTGGTGGTCTCAAATTAGGATCCTGTTATAGGTCAGCTATCAATTATATGCAATCATAACATTTAACATGTACAGTTATAATAATCGTGTGTCCCCGTGTCAGTGACTGTGGATCCATGAATAAATAGCGCACTAGCGACTCAGACAGGGACGCTGAACAAACCGCGTAGTGATAGCGCAGTAGTGGCCACCAATTGGAGCAGAAGGGCGTGGAAAAGGCAACGCTGAAGCACGCCTATCAAGGTCTGAGTCATCAGAATAGCTGCTGAGTGACAAGGTCCCAACGACCGCCGAGGTCGTTAAACGGATCGCCGTATCGTTGCTGCGTCGTTGAGTAGATCTGCCTGTTTGACAGCTTACTAGCGACCATGTAGTGACGTACCAGCGATCCTTACCAGGTCGTATCATTGTCGGGATCGCTAGAGCATCACTATGTGTAACGGGACCCTAAGGCTAAGTGCACACGTTGCAGAAAATTTCTGCTCAAAAACCTGAATCCCTTCCCAGAAACCGCACCTATTTTTCCGCGGTGGTTTTTGCGCGTTTTTTATGCGTTTTTTTCCGCAGCGGTTTCAAACTGCATGGAAGAAGCCAAAACTGCGGAAAAATCCGCAAAATTAATGAGCATGCGGCGTTTTTTACCGCGATGCGGTTTTTTCACGGTAAAAAATGCATCAATGTGCACAAAAAGTGCAAAATGCATAGAAATGACTGGGAAGATTATTTTTAGCGGTTTTATAGCACATCTCCATACAAACAGACATGTGTGATAGAAACAGGACTCAATTTACAAAGTGAACCACACCAAGAGGTGAAGATAAGGTGAGCAGCTGTCTCTCCCAACTCTTCAGCTGCTCACAATCAACCTGTCATGGCCAAGTAAACCCTTTTGGTATGTGCACACGGTGCGTGTTCTGCTGCGGATCCGCAGCGGATTTGGCCCTGCGGATTCGCATCAGAACTGCATTTGATGTACCATTCTTTTCTATGTAAAACAAAATCTGCAGTGCACACGCTGTGTTTTTTTCCACGCAGATTTGGTGCGGAATGAAAAAAAAGCAGCATGTTACTTCTTTTGTGCGCTTTTGCTGCAGTTTTCCACCTGCTCCATTCTAGAAATCCGCAGGTGGAAAACCGCAGTGGAAAACTGCATAAAAAGCATTAAAACCGCACAAAAATGCACTAAATCCGCAGGAAAAATGAAGGTCATTTGACCTGCGGATTTAGTGAATTCTGCGCAGAAAATTCCTAAGCAGAATAAGCACCGTGTGCACATACCCTTAGTCATATATGTGCTAAAGCATTTCTCCTGGTTTATCTCCCATCCACTAGGTGTCCTACAACCACCATATACATTGTATTTCTCTCAGAACTTGCTGATTCAGAGAAATGCATCATCCTGCACTAGAAACTGCTGGACAGTCTTAATTCCATGAAGGATTGCATTTTGAAACTCAAAAACGCTAAAATCTTACTGAGATTCCATGGACTATAGTCACTATATCAATGGCCAGGTGTATTCATGTAAAACAAGAAGACACAACACTTCCAGCACTAAGTCCATTCTCAAATGTCATCATGCCTTCCCTCCAGGAGGATATGCAGATAGACCGCACATAAAGGTGTCTCATTCTCTTTATCTGATTATGACCCTGCTAACTGTAGGTCTAATGTCTCCAATCACAGAACCAATTAAAGGAGAGACAATATACAGACACCTGCACAAAGACGCAAGGGGATGAGGTGGAGAAAAGTCTGGAGCAGACATAGCAGATGCCATACATTAAAAAAAAGAGCATGGCCCTCACCTTCAAAAATTCATACGTTGATCTAATGCCGCTAGGCAACAATATATAATACTGAACATGAGGTTCTTAATTTAACATTTTGATCAGACTGTATGAAGCCCACTGCCACGTCAACATTAATCTCTCAGTGGGGCCCTATCGCCTTAAAGGAGCGGAGTTGCGCGCAAACCACCGTCACAGCGTCAATGCACCAGCAGGGTAGATGGACTGGTGCCTTAAGGGCATGTCACACTAAGAGATATCGCTAGCAATATCGCTATAACTTGTGACGTTATAGCGATATTGCTAGCGATATCGCTGTGTCTGATACTTACCTACGACCAGCTCCCCCGCTGGTTATCGCTGATCGCGCGAGAACAGGCTGGACTTTTTCTCGTCGTCTGCTTCCTGCGGCGCTTCCTGCTGTGACGACGAGCGACGCGTGGAGCTGGGCGGGAGGACGCAGGATCGCCTGGTGTGACAGGTAAGTAGCGACCTCCGTCCCCAGCGATGTCGCTAGTGAGATCTGCCTGTGTGGCAGCTCACTAGCGACCACTTAGCGATGCACCAGCGATCCTGACCGCGTCATATCGCTGGTCGGGATCGCTGGTACATCGCTAAGTGTGACAGTACCTTTACAGCGCTCATGCTGCAAGTCCCCATGACTCCAGACGGCACTGCCCCACTAGCACAAAACCACAGTAGCAATGGACACCACACAGCACCAACACACGATGTGCCATTTCTGGTGTGACTGAGGTCTGATGTCGTTAGTCTGGGATTGGGGCCAATATCATTGGCTATTAATATTAGCCAACAGCTGTCTGTTTAAGCTTTGCTGGTTAGAAGTTATAGTGTGACCCTATGTCATTTTTTTTCTGGGGTCCTTGTAAACTAACCATTAAAGGCTCAGCAAACAGCTGTGAGATGTTATTAATAACCTGGGTACCTTTTGGGATAGTGTCCCCTTTCCCAGATTATTAACATCAGCCCCCAGCCATGGGCTTTCCCTCTGCTGTTTATGAAAAATATAAGGGAGCCCACACCATTTAAAAAAAAATTATTTCACCATTGATTTACACAGCTGGTGCTGAATATGACTCCCATCTGTCATGGTTTGTCTGGCTCAGTTTTTCTAGGGTTAATTACTGCAGCC
Organism: Dendrobates tinctorius; assembly: GCF_039654945.1. Lineage (NCBI taxonomy): Eukaryota > Metazoa > Chordata > Amphibia > Anura > Dendrobatidae > Dendrobates > Dendrobates tinctorius. The sequence goes on along the minus strand of NW_027361679.1, from coordinate 86,989,744 downwards.
TCACTCTGACCCTGGGTGGACTTTTTATGGCCTCCATTTGGGAATTTCCCTTGTCAGTGATACTTTTGCCCTTGGCTGAGTGTGTTGACCCCTGAGTTTGCTTTGTGCCATGTGCTTGTTTGCCTGATACTTTGGTTTTTAACTCGGTCTGATCTCTGGATACTGCTTGTTGGATTCTGTACCTTCTCTGTCCATTTGGTATTGACCTCTGCCTGGCCCCGACTATCCGTTCTGTCTTATCCTTTGTTACTGTCGTGCTATCTCGTGACCCCGGCCTGATCTGGTTTATGTCCCTGTCTATGCCCATGGGAAACTTTGTCCCGTAGTTACCTTTCTAGGAGTTTTCCTTCAGCTCCTAGCTCTCCGGAGCTTAGGCTATGCCCCCCCCCAACAGTCAGGTGCTTCAGGTCCTATCTGGCCTGAAGCAATCTCTCTTCTGTCCTGCTCACCCCGCGTTCCTAGGAGGCTGAGCCTGTCTTCTGAACCCATCTTCCGGGAGATTGCATCGGTGAGTTCACTTGCAACCCTTCCTGTGACACCATCACTGTCACTTGGTTGCGCTGATCTGAGGGAGACCAGGCGACAATGATCTGCGCAAACTGTACCGCTTTTCCCAGGGGCTGGGAAATATGAAATTTCACCACAGCATGAATGTCATGATCTGACAGTTTTAAATTGCACTGGGTGAACTTTTTTTACTTTGGAAAGTTCCAAGGTCTCTTGACTGTCCCCGGTGGTGGTTCTGATATTGCACTTTAGGTTTCTGTGCACTTAATCATGTATCAGGTGTGACACCCTATAAAGGTGTGCTAGGGGTGTGCAATCACGGCCTGTGTGATTGTGAGTTTGTTTTCACTTTGAGTTTGAGAGCCTGGAGGAAGGATGGAGCTGGTGAGGAGTCCTGCGCAGCTTAGCCAGGGGGGAAGAGTGTCAGCTATGGTGTCTGGACGAAGGGCTGGCATGGCGTGGTGGAGTCGCAGTGATGGTGTCAGCAGGAAGTGTCTGCATGGGCTGGTGGAGTGGCTACTATGGAGAGTGGCACTCACCATGTGGGACTTGGCCACTGAGCTGGACTCAAGCATGCTTGACTTCGTGTCAGAGGCTGAACTCATCCTTGGGACACTGTTGCTGAGCAGCTGCGACTGGTGGTGGACTCGGCTCCAAGGCTGCACTAAGGTGAAGGATCCTGTTATGGTGATGGATCCGGGTGGAGGAGAAGACGCACGCAGGTGGTGGGCTCTGTTGCTAGGAGCGCACGCAACAGAGCAAAGCTAAGTGGTGTTTCCCCTGTATTGTCTCTTTCCTCATGTGTGTTATTAGTGCAGTGGTGGGATTAGTCTCCGCACCGACCCATTCCCTAGTGAGGGTTTAGGGTCAGGATGAGCAAGGGCGTTAAGGTACGCGTGCGGCGACAGGTGCGGAGCCTGTTTAGGGAATGTAAGGAGTGCAGGGACACTGGCTCAGGGGAGCTTAGGAGGTCTCCATGTCCCCATTCCCTATCGCAGGGCCCACCATTGTTAAAGTTTCCCAGGTTCCCCCTTTATTATTTGATTATTGTATGTATAACGTGTAATACCTAAATTCGCCAGGTGGAGGCGGCGTATCCACCTGCACGTTTTATTATTTAAATGCGCCTCACTGGAGGCAGTGTATCCAGGGTCACGTGTGTTATGGGTCCGCCTTGCGGAAACATCTGCGTCCTGACACACGTGACCATGATATTATCACAGGCCATTCAGTTTTTTTTCTGGTGAGCTTTGGCCATGTGGAGACCGCTGAGTAATTGCTGCCGGGCCTCACTGATGTGAGTGGGGAGCGGCAAGGTGTTTAGAGCCGCTGCAGCAGCAGTTATCACGGTCTGGGGCCTCTGCTCAGGTAACCAGGACATTAAAATGGCGGCTTTGGCAAATTGCGGGTCTGGCAAAAGCCCCTGGAGTCGCTGCTGGGGAGCGGGACTTGCTCATGCACGTGGGCGTACCCAGGCAGGTGGGAGGAATGGTGCGCCACGGAGCTGCTTGGTGTTCCCCGAGGTGAAGGGGTGCGTTCCAGTGATGAGCAGACTGATGTAGAGTCCGCTGGGTTTACGCCAAATCTTCAAATACCACCGTAGAAGCCGCCCCTCCTGGCCGTGTGGAGGCGGCCAGTGAGTGTATATTTCCTCCATATGCGTTCCCTCTCCTCCTGGTGTGAGCAGCAGGTGTGCTGCGGGGGAGTAGGGACAAATCTCAACCCTTGCCATTAAACCAACCCTGGGAGACGCAGACCTCATGGTGAAGAGGGTTGGAGGGTGGTAATCCCTTGGTGAATAGCGGGGGTGTGCGTGTGGTGACACAGGGGGACGCCTCTGTGATCAGGTCCTGAATGAGTTCACCAATTTTTTGACAAACGAATGTGTGTAATAAACGTTCAGGTCCGGACCTGTGTGTGAACGAGCGTGTATGTGTGCCACCAAAAAACATCATGTGGAAGTGTGTTGTGGAGCCTGATCAGCTCATAACAAACAAACATACACATACATAAACTCGTTCCCCAGGTCGGCGCTGTGGAGATGAGTGGTGCCTCCAAAATGAACTTTATTGCCAATACCAGCGGTGCGTTTGTCATAAACCTGAAGTGTCAGGTAATGGTGGGGTGAACTCAGGGTCTGGGCGTCCCCGCTGTGGGTGTTTCCCTAATGAGGGGTGGTCTTGAGGGTCCAGAGGCCCCTCATTAAGGAGAGGGTACTGTCATGATCTGACAGTTTTAAATTGCACTGGGTGAACTTTTTTTACTTTGGAAAGTTCCAAGGTCTCTCGACTGTCCCCGGTGGTGGTTTTGATATTGCACTTTAGGTTTTTGTGCACTTAATCATGTATCAGGTGTGACACCCTATAAAGGTGTGCTAGGGGTGTGCAATCACGGCCTGTGTGATTGTGAGTTTGTTTTCACTTTGAGTTTGAGAGCCTGGAGGAAGGATGGAGCTGGTGAGGAGTCCTGCGCAGCTTAGCCAGGGGGGAAGAGTGTCAGCTATGGTGTCTGGACGAAGGGCTGGCATGGCGTGGTGGAGTCGCAGTGATGGTATCAGCGGGAAGTGTCTGCATGGGCTGGTGGAGTGGCTACTATGGAGAGTGGCACTCACCATGTGGGACTTGGCCGCTGAGCTGGACTCAAGCATGCTTGACTTCGTGTCAGAGGCTGAACTCATCCTTGGGACTCTGTTGCTGAGCAGCTGCGACTGGTGGTGGACTCGGCTCCAAGGCTGCACTAAGGTGAAGGATCCTGTTATGGTGATGGATCCGGGTGGAGGAGAAGACGCACGCAGGTGGTGGGCTCTGTTGCTAGGAGCGCACGCAACAGAGCAAAGCTAAGTGGTGTTTCCCCTGTATTGTCTCTTTCCTCATGTGTGTTATTAGTGCAGTGGTGGGATTAGTCTCCGCACCGACCCATTCCCTAGTGAGGGTTTAGGGTCAGGATGAGCAAGGGCGTTAAGGTACGCATGCGGCGACAGGTGCGGAGCCTGTTTAGGGAATGTAAGGAGTGCAGGGACACTGGCTCAGGGGAGCTTAGGAGGTCTCCATGTCCCCATTCCCTATCGCAGGGCCCACCATTGTTAAAGTTTCCCAGGTTCCCCCTTTATTATTTGATTATTGTATGTATAACGTGTAATACCTAAATTCGCCAGGTGGAGGCGGCGTATCCACCTGCACGTTTTATTATTTAAATGCGCCTCACTGGAGGCGGTGTATCCAGGGTCACGTGTGTTATGGGTCCGCCTTGCGGAAACATCTGCGTCCTGACACACGTGACCATGACAATGAACATTAGAAATTATTTGTTTTTTTATTTATTGACCATTCATTTTTCTCTGTATTTATCATTCAAGGAGTTATTTTATATTCATTATTGCAAAGTTTAACTATATATGCGCATACTTCTTTTTCCTTTTTTTTCATATTCTTTTTTGCCATGAATATTGTTCTTCGATTAATAGGATTGGTGACTGGTTCCCACATGTTTAAATAGGTTTTCTTATGAATTACCATAGTAAATCCTCCTATGATTAAGGGCACTTTTATGCAAAAGAAATGCACCAGATGTTAATTGTCATCCTTGGATCCCTGTTTTTAATAGACATTTAATAAAGCAAACTTTTTACTCAGTAGATATGAGTTCTACTCTTCCAGATTTCCATAGTATCCAACTACATATTGTGTTTTGTTCGTCACATCAACTATCTAATAAAATGCAATAAAAACAGATCAAAATTTTGTAAGTAACACAAATTAGTATCTATAAAAGATCATAACACAAGAAGATAGCTCTCACACAGCTCAAAAGATGGAAAAATAAAAATGGAATGGGTCTCAGAAAATAGCGACACAAACCAACATTTTTTTTTCATTTTTACAAACTTCAGGTTTTTTTTCTCCATTATCAGCGCAAGTTTGGTATTACTGTAATCGTACTGATGAAGAGAACCATGCTTCAGAGTTATTTTTACCACAGAACGAACGCCGCAAATAAAAAATCCCCAAAAAATTACAGGTTTGCATTTGATTCACAGTTTAACTTCAATTAGAATTATCTTTCCATTTCCGTTTTAGGAGTTCAAGTCCCTTAAGGGGACTAACAAATGAAGTGAAAAAAAGGTTTTAAAAACATGGGGGAAAAAAGTATATAAAAGCTCAAATCACCCTCTTTTCTGGAATTAATAATAATGAAAAAAATACACATATGTGGTATTGCTATGTTCATAAAATTCTGATCTATCAAAATATTAAATTAATTGACCTGATCGGTAAATGGCATAATAAGGGAAAAAATTGAAATGACAGAATTATGGTGTTTGGGCTGCCACAACGCTGCAAAAATATGCAATTAAAGGCGATCAAAACATTAAATCTACCTCAAAGTTGAATCAATAAAAATGTCACAGGGCCCGAAAAACAAGCCCATTGACCGAAAATTTAAAACAATATGGATTTTGGAAAACGGTGACACAAGCCTGCAAATATCAAACACTATTATGGATATGGCAACAGAAAATTAAAAAAAGTTATGGCCCTTGGAAGAAGCAAAGATAGAAATGAAAACGCAAAGACAGAAAATAGGCATTTCATGAAAGGGTTAAAACAATCGTTTCTTGAATATCAAAACAATCAAATAAGGCATTATCTAGGCTGAAGTGGAGATAAAGGGATTTCCCTCCGATTTAACCAGTTGAGGAAGTAACGTTTTCGGTAAATAGATGTGGGTGTTTCATAACATATAAGCATTTGCTTTGTAAGATCCAAAAAAACTTTCTTTCCTATGTAAATTCCTTATGATAACGTCCCTGATATGTTTCCTTCTTCAAATAGCTTCCCCTTACACTCCTCTTGTAAATCAACAAGTTACGGAAACAAAAGCCACTGCTTATGATGAAATGAATTAAAATAGCATGTGATAAGCAATTAATGCCAAATTGTAACCAAAGTTGCCTCTAAACCAGAAGCATAGCTACCAGGAAGAAAGAGCGGGCGATCGTCCCTGGCCCCGTGCTTTGAGCTACGCTACTATACAGCACGCCAATACAGTTACACTCTGCGGCAGAGCAGTGAGATCTCCCTGCCCTGCCACAAAGCCGCTCTGGGGCCACCACTTAGCAGGAGGGGGGAAGCAGTGCCCACTTGCCTGTCATCGCAAGTGCAATTGTATCGGTTAGATGACGATAATGCTGACCTCATTGATGAGAGAGGGAGCGTTATACTCCCTCTTCAATCATCCCCCTCTCAGCGTCTGATGTCTCTGATGCATGACGCATGATGACGTCACCACTCGGCGCCCACTGTCCAGAGATGTGTGGGCGGTCAGAGAAGTGGAGGAACGAGGAGAGGTGACTCGGGTGAGTACTGTATTTTTTTAAGGGGGTTCTTTATATTATATAGAGTCTGCCTATGGGAGGTGCTTTATACTATAGAGTCTGACTATAGTGAGTGAATTCTACTATAGAGTCTGCCTATGGGGGTGCATTATACTATAGAGTCTCCCTATTGAGGGTGCATTATACTATATAGAGTCTGCCTATGGGGAGTGCATTATACAAAAAATAGTCTGCCTGTGGGGGTGCATTACACTATACAGTATGCCTATGGGGGGTGCATTATACTATAGAGTCTGCCTGTCACGGACACCGCATTGGACTCACCACGTGAGCCTGTGCGCATGTCCGGAGATGTGCTGGGGGAGCTCGTGGACTCCTACCGTGCCAGGTGGCCATGGCTGTGAGTGCGCCGTAGGTGAGCAGGACCTGTGGCACATGACCATAGGGGATGTGGCTGGAGGCAGAGTCATGCCCCAAGCCCCCGGGGACGCTAGCGTGGGCCGGCGGAGACGAGAGAAGTGTCAGGAAAAAACTGAGGTCAGACCAGAGGCCAGCGTGGTAACCGGAGGGGAAGACAAATAGCGTAGTAAAAAGCGAGCCGGGGTCCGAAGCCAGAGAAAGCAACGTGGTATCAGAGGGACAAACTAGTGGGAAGTCAGGGGATGTAGCCGAGATCAAACTAGGAGAGACACAGGAGATACAGGATCAGAAGGCAGATATCAAATGGGAAACTGTTGTGAGTTCATTTTCTGGTCTAACAGTTGTGAGTTCTGGTAACAGGAGGTAGTGAGGCTGATTTAATCAGTAGAGGTCTGCCACCTGATAATGAGGATGACGATTGGACCTCAGGAATTTCAGACTGGATTTAAGTCAGCCGACGCCCTATTCTGGTGCTGGTGATTCCTTCTGGCTTTTCAGCTCTTGGTGTTCAGCTCTGTTCCAGTCATTTCAAGCTAAGTTTTTCTGCTAATGTTCACATTTGATTTTGTTGGTCTATTCAGTTTTTTGCGTGGTCAGCCAGCCCCGACTGGGGCTGTGCTGAATTTCCACTCTTATTTATCTGTATTTGCCAATTTGCTTTTTGTCCCCTATTAGATTGTCCTCTTTTTGCTCTGTCTCAGAATATTTCAGAGTGCTGATATAGTGGGAGAAGTCTAGTGACTTCAGGGTTAATTTTGTTATCAGAAGTGTTGGACATTATTTTTGTAGGGTTTTTGGCAGATTGCAGACAGTGTCTTTCCTTTCCTGTCCTTTCTAGTTAGTTTGGGCCCCATCGTTTGCTCAGCCTATTTTCCTGCCTGTGTTTGTGTTTTCATCTTGTTTCACCGTCAATACATGAGTGGGGGCTGTCTTTCCTTTGGGGTCTACTCTGGGGCAGTTAGGTTTCCCCTTTCTTGCTTTAGGCTTATTTAGTCCTCCGGCGGTGACGAGGCATCTAGGATCATCGTAGGAATGCTCCACGGCTGCTGCTAGTTGTGTGGTTAGGATCAGGGATCTGCAATCTGCATAGTTACCAACCTCTCTGGTTTTTCTGGGACTTAGCTTGTTTTGTTTTTTCCTTCTCTGTGACCCATTCATAACAGAATCACCAGCCATACCACAGATTCTAAGGTACTCAAAAGCAGGAAAAGATTGTTAAAAAAAAAAGTGTCAGAATTTTTTTTTTATGTATTTTTTCCTCTTTTTCTCTGGGGCCGTAGGAGGATTTTTTTTCCCTAATGGAGATTAAGCAATTGTCTGATCGTGTGGAGCAACTTGCTGCTGAAGTGCAGGGAATTTCCACCTACCTCATTCAGTCACATGCTACTGAACCTAAGATCCCTACTCCTGATGTATTTTCTGGGGATCGGTGTAAATTTCTGAATTTTAAGAATTGTAAATTATTTCTTGCCTTGAAGCCTAACTCATCGGGGAGCTCTGCGCAGCAGGTTAAAAGTGTCATCTCGTTGCTACGCGGCGATCCCCAGGATTGGGCTTTTTCTCTGACACCTGAATATCCTATTCTGATTAATGTGGATGCATTTTTTCAAGCCTAGGGGTTGTTGTATGATGAACCTAATGCTGTTGATCAAGCTGAAAGAACACTGTTGGCATTAAACCAGGGTCAGGATTCTGCAGAATTATACTGTCAAAAATTCCAAAAGTGAGCGGTCCTTACTACATGGAATGATAGTGCATTGGCAGCTCTCTTTCGGAAGGGTTTATCAGAGACCATAAAAAATGTTATGGTGAGATTTCCTGTTCCCTCTGGTCTGGATGATTCTATGTCATTAGCCATTCAAGTTGATCGGCGCTTACGTGAACGTAAAACTACATGGGAGGCGCTGCCACCTTTTGAACAAACGTCTGAACCTATGCAATGTGATGGGGTTTTGTCTATGGCGCAACGTCAGGAGTTTAGAAGGCGTAATAAGCTGTGTTTTTTCTGTGGAGACGCCTCTCATACTATTTCTGTCTTCCCTAAACGAGAGAAACGTTTTGCACACTCATTTTCTGTGGGCAGTGTACAACCTAAGTTCCTTTTGGCAATTACTCTCATCTGCTCCTTATCCACGTTTTCCAGTAAGGCTTTTGTGGATTCAGGAGCAGCGTTGAATCTGATGGATTTGGACTTTGCTAAACGTTGTGGTTTTTCCATGACGCCTCTGCGGACGCCTATTCCTTTGAGGGGTATTGATGCTACTCCTTTGGCGGAGAATAAACCCCAGTTTTGGACGCAGGTGATAATGCGAGTTACCCCAGACCACCAAGAAAATTATAAATTTTTGGTGCTGCATAACTTGCATGATACTGTTGTTCTGGGTTTTCCCTGGTTGCAAACTCATAATCCAGTTTTGGATTGGAAATCTGGGTCTGTGGTGAGTTGGGGTTGTCAGTGTGTTCTTAGGGACGCTCCTGTTTTCTCCACCTCTCGTCAGTCTCATGATATTCCTGATTATCTGGCCGATTTTTCTGATGTATTTAGTGAGAGTAAGTCTGCGTCTTTGCCCCCTCATAGGAGTTATGACTGTGCAATTGAGTTGATGCCTGGGTGTAAATTTCCCAAGGGTCGGCTTTTCAACTTATCAGTACCCAAACATGATGCTATGCGATCCTATATTAAGGAGTCATTGGAGAAGGGTCATATTAGACCATCCTCGTCACCTTTAGGTGCTGGGTTTTTTTTGTGGCCAAGAAAGATGGTTCATTAAGACCGTGTATTGATTATCGTTCCCTTAACAAGATGACGGTTAAATATCAGTACCCGTTACCTCTGATGTCTGATTTATTCTCCAGAGTTAAGAGTGCCTGCTGGTTTACTAAGCTTGACCTCAGGGGGCGTATAATCTTATTCGCATCAAGCACGGGGATGAATGGAAGATGGCGTTTAATACTCCGGAGGGACATTTTGAGTACCTGGTGATGCCTTTTGGGCTCACTAATGCCCCTTCTGTCTCACAGTTCTTTATGAATGATATTTTCTGTGATTTTGTGGATAAGTTTTTGATCATCTATCTGGATGATATTTTGATCTTTTCTAGTGATTGGGATTCTCATGTGGAACACGTCCGTACTGTGTTCCGGATTTTGAGGGAGAATTCCCTGTTTGTTAAGGGATCGAAATGCCTCTTTGATGTATAGAGGATTTCATTTTTGGGATTTATCTTGTCTCCGTCGACTATTGAAAAGGACCCGGCCAAGGTACAGGCCATCTATGATTGGGTTCAGCCTACTTCTTTGAAGGCCCTCCAGAAGTTTTTGGGTTTTGCTAATTTCTATAGCAAATTTATAGGTAATTTTTCTGGTATTGTAAAACCACTGACTGATCTGACCAAGAAGGGCGCTGATGTGCTGAATTGGTCTCCTGAGGCTGTCTCAGCATTTCAGGAGCTTAAGCGGAGATTTACTTCAGCTCCAGTTTTACGGCAACCTGATGTCTCACTTCCATTTCAGGTGGAGGTAGATGCTTCTGAGATTGGTGCAGGATCTGTTTTGTCCCAAAAGGACCCTGTGACTTCTAAGATGAATCCCTGTGCCTTCTTTTCTCGAAAGTTCTCCCCATCTGAACGCAACTATGACATGGGGAATTGGGAATTGTTGGCCATGAAATGGGCATTTGAGGAGTGGAGACATTGGTTGGAGGGAGCTAGACATCAAGTTGTGGTCCTCACCGATCACAAAAATTTGATTTATCTGGAGTCGGCCAAACGCTTGGATCTTAGACAGGCTAGATGGGCCTTGTTTTTCATGCGTTTTAATTTTGTGGTCTCTTTTCTTCCGGGCACTAAGAATGTTAAGGCAGACGCCCTTTCTAGGAGTTTCTTTGCCGATTCTCTTAATGTGACCAAGCCTACTACCATCCTAGGTGAGGGGGTAGTTCTTTCTGCCATTTCGCCCGATTTGAGACGCGCCCTGGAGTAATTTCAGGAGGATAAACCTGAGCGTTGCCCTATGGGAAAATTGTATGTTCCTGACCAGTGGAGAAAGAGAGTGATGTCTGAAATTCATTGCTCCGCATTGGCTGGTCATCCAGGTATTTTTGGTACCAGAGATTTGGTGAGTCGGTCTTTTTGGTGGCGTGCCTTATCTTGTGATGTCAGGAATTTTGTACAGTCCTGTGGGACTTGTTCTCGGTCTAAACCCTGTTCTCGTTCTAGTGGGTTGCTGATGCCCTTGCCGGCGCCCAAGAGGCCATGGACCCATATCTCAATGGATTTTATTTCTGATCTTCCTGTCTCTCAGAGAATGACTGTTATCTGGGTGATTTGTGATAGATTTTCGAAGATGATCCATCTTGTACCACTCCCAAAGTTGCCATCTTCTGCTGAGTTGGTGCCCTTGTTTTTACAACAGGTGGTTCGGTTACATGGGATTCCTGAGAACATTGTGTCCGACAGAGGAGTCCAGTTTGTTTCCAGATTCTAGAAAGCTTTTTGTTCCAATCTGGGAATTCAGTTATCCTTCTCTTCCGTCTTTCATCCCCAGACCAATGGATAGACTGAGAGAACAAACCAGACCTTTGAGTCTTAATTAAGATGTTTTATATCTGCTGATCAGGATGATTGGGTCTCATTTTTGCCCTTGGCCGAATTCGCATTGAACAGTAGAGCTAGTTCTGCCACTTTGATGTCACCCTTTTTCTGTAATTTTGGGTTTCATCCTCGATTCTCTTCAGGGCAAGTGAAATCTTCGTCCTGCCCAGGTGTGGACACTGTGGTTGAGAGAATGCAGAAGATATGGGACCAAGTGGTGGATAAGTTGTCACTCTCTCAAGAAAACACCTCTCTCGCAGGACTGCACGAGAGGTGTTGCCACCTGTTGAACAAATGTCTGAACCTATGCAATGTGATAGAGTTTTGTCCAGGGAGCAACGTCAGGAGTTCAGAAGGCGTAATAAGCTGTGTTTTTTTTGTGGAGATGCCTTGCATATTATTTCTGTCTGTCCTAAACGAGAGAAACGTTTGTACACACGTTTTCTGTGGGTGGTGTTCAACCTAAGTTTCTTCTGGCAATTACTCTGATCTGCTCCCTGTCCACATTTTCCGCCAAGGCTTTTGTGGATTCAGGAGCAGCCCTGAACCTAATGGACTTGGATTTTGCTAAACGTTGTGGATTTCCTATGACACCTCTGCGGACGCCTATCCCTTTGAGGGGGATTGATGCTACTCCTTTGGCGAAGAATAAACCTCAGTTTTGGACCCAGGTGGTAATGCGGGTCGCCCCAGACCATCAAGAAAATTGCAGATTTTTGGTGTTGCATAATTTGCATGATACCATTGCTCTGGGGTTTCCCTGGTTGCAAATTCATAATCCGGTTTTGGATTGGAAATCTGTGTCTGTGGTGAGTTGGGGTTGTCGGTGTGCCCTTAGTGAGGCTCCGTTTTTTTCCACCTCTCCTCAGTCACATGATGTTCCTGACTATTTGGCGGACTTTTATGATGTATTTAGTGAGAATGAGTCTGCGTCTTTGCCTCCTCATAGGAGTTATGACTGTGCAATTGAACTGAGCCCGGGGTGTAAATTTCCCAAGGGTCGGCTCTTCAATTTATCTGTACCCGAGCACGAGGCTATGCGATCCTATATTAAGGAGGCGTTGGAGAAGGGTCATATTAGACCATTCTCTTCACCATTAGGTGCTGGGTTTTTTTTCGTGGCCAAAAAGGATGGTTCATTAAGGCCTTGTATTGATTATCGTGCCTTTAACAAAATTACTATTAAATATCAGTATCCGTTACCCTTGATTTCGGATCTATTCTCCAGAGTTAAAGGTGCTTGCTGGTTTACCAAGCTTGACCTCAGGGGGCGTATAATCTTATCCGCATTAAGCATGGGGATGAATGGAAGACGGCGTTTAATACTCCGGAGGGACATTTTGAGTACCTGGTGATGCCTTTTGGGCTCACTAATGCCCCTTCCGTCTTCCAGTGCTTCATGAGCGACATTTTCCGAGACTTTGTGGATACATTTTTGACTATCTGTCTGGATGATATTTTGATCTTCTCCAAGGACTGGGATTCTCATGTGGAACATGTTCGGACTGTGTTCCGGATCTTGAGGGAGAATTCCCTGTATGTCAAGGGATCGAAATGCCTTTTTGGGGTACAGAGGATTTCATTTTTGGGATTTATTTTGTCTCCGTCAACTATTGAAATGGACCCGGCCAAGGTACAGGCCATTTATGCTTGGGTTCAACCCACTTCTTTGAAGGCCCTTCAGAAGTTTTGGGGTTTTGCTAATTTTTATCGGAAATTTATAGCAAAATTTTCTAGTATTGCCAAGCCATTGACTGATCTGACTAAGAAGGGTGCTGATGTGTTGAATTGGTGTCCGGAGGCTGTTTCTTTCTTTCAGGAGCTGAAGCGAAGATTCACTTCTGCCCCGGTTTTGCGGCAACCTGATGTCTCACTCCCGTTCCAGGTAGAGGTGGACGCTTCTGAGATTGGTGCAGGAGCTGTTTTGTCCCAAAAGGATCCTGTAACATCTAAAATGAATCCCTGTGCTTTCTTTTCCCGAAAGTTCTCCCCATCTGAACGTAACTATGATGTGGGGAATCGGGAACTGTTGGCCATGAAATGGGCATTTGAGGAGTGGAGACATTGGTTGGAGGGAGCTAGACATCAAGTCGTGGTCCTCATTGACCACAAGAATTTGATTTACCTGGAGTCGGCCAAACGCTTGAACCCTAGACAGGCTAGATGGGCCTTGTTTTTTACACGTTTTGATTTTGTGGTCTCTTTTCTTCCTGGCACTAAGAATGTCAAGACTGACGCTCTATCTAGGAGCTTCTTGGCTGATTCTCCTGTGGTGACCAAGCCTGCTACCATCTTAGGCGAAGGGGTAGTTCTTTCTGCCATCTCGCCTGATTTGAGACGTGCTCTGGAAGAGTTCCAGGAGGGCAAACCTGAACGTTGTCCCAGTGGAAAGTTGTATGTTCCTGACCAGTGGAAGAAGAGAGTGATGTCTGAAGTTCATTGCTCTGCATTGGCTGGTCATCCAGGTATTTTTGGTACTAGAGATCTGGTGAGTTGGTCTTTTTGGTGGCCCGCCTTGTCTCATGATGTCAGGAATTTTGTGCAGTCCTGTGGGACTTGCTCCCGGTCTAAACCTTGTTCTCGCTCTAGTTGGTTGTTGATGCCTTTGCCGGTCCCCAGGAGGCCATGGACCCATATTTCAATGGATTTCATCTCTGATATGCCTGTCTCTCAGAGAATGACTGTTATTTGGGTGATTTGTGATAGGTTCTCTAAGATGGTTCATCTTGTACCACTCCCTAAGTTGCCATCTTCTTCTGAGTTGGTGCCCCTGTTTTTGCAACAGGTGGTTTGCTTGCACGGGATTCCTGAGAACATTGTATCTGACAGAGGAGTTCAGTTTGTGTCTAGATTTTGGAGGACTTTCTGTTCCAAGCTGGGAATTCAGTTGTCCTTCTCCTCTGCGTTTCACCCTCAGACTAATGGGCAGACGGAGAGAACAAACCAGACCTCGGAGTCGTATTTTAGATGTTTTATTTCCGCTGATCAGGATGATTGGCTTTCATTTTTGCCCTTGGCCGAATTTGCTTTAAATAATAGAGCTAGTTCTGCCACTTTGATGTCACCTTTTTTTTGTAACTTTGGGTTTCATCCTTGATTTTCTTCAGGGCAGGTGGAGCCTTCTGCCTGCCCAGGTGTTGACACTGTGGTGGAGAGAATGCACCAGATCTGGGACCAAGTGGTGGATAAGTTATCTCTCTCCCAGGAAAAGGCCCAGCGGTTTTCCAACCGACATAGGACCATTGGTACCCGGTTTAAGGTGGGTGATATTGTTTGGTTATCATCAAAAAATAGCGCTATGAAGGTAGCTTCTCCTAAGTTTAGGCCTAGATTTATTGGACCTTACAAGATTTTGGAGATCATTAATCCGGTCTCTTTTCGGTTGGCTCTTCCTGTCACATTTAAAATCCATAATGTGTTTCATAAGTCCTTGTTGAAGAGGTTTGTTGAACCAGTAGTTCCTGGGGTGGCACCTCCGGACCCTGTATTGGTTGAAGGTAACATGGAATATGAGCTAGAGAAGATACTGGATTCCCGTCTGGCTAGACGGAGACTCCAGTATTTGGTTAAGTGGAAGGGTTATGGTCAGGAGGGTAATTCCTGGGTCTCTGCCTCTGATATTCATGCCAAAAGATTGGTGCGTGCCTTTCATCGGGCTCACTCTGATCGCCCTGGTGGCGTGGATGAGGGTTCGGTGACCCCTCCTCAAGGGGGAGGTACTGTTATGTGTTCATTTTCCGCTCCACCATTGAGGTCTGATGAACTCCCTCTTCTGGTGAAGGAAGGTAGTGAGGTTGATTACCAAACACCTGAGCTGGTAGAGGATGACTTGGTGACGGGAATTGCTGACTGGATATAAGGCTGCCGATGCCCTTCTGCCTCGCTGGTGATTTCTCTGAGGGATTCTAGGAGACCAGTCTGATTCCTGCTCCTCAAAAGCTAAGTTTTCTGCCTTGCTTTTTGCATTTGTGTTTTGGTTTCATTTTGCCTTGCTTTCTGGATTCTGCCATTCCCTGCTGGGGTGAGCTTAATTCCTTTGTGTCTTTTTGCTCTGTCTTCAGAAAATACCAGAGTACTGACATAGTCTTTTTGAAGCCTAGCGTCTTCAGGGCCTTTTTCCCTGTCAGTCTGTTGGCTCTTGTTTTGATAGGGTTTTTGGCGGATTGCAGACAGCAGCTTTTCTATCCTGTCCTATCTAGTTAGCTTGGGCCCCATCATTTGCTCAGTCTATCTTTCTGTGTTTTTTCTTCTTGCTTCACCGTCATTATATGTTGTAGGCTGCCTTTTGCTTTGGGGTCTGCTCTGGGGCAGTTTAGATTTCCCTTTCTGTCTTTAGGCTATGTAGTTCTCCGGCTGTGATCGAGGGGTCTAGGGCACCGTAGGAACCCCCCCAGCTACTGCTAGTTGTTGATGATAGGTTCAGGGGTCTGCAGTCTGATATCTGCCAACTTCTCTGGTTTTCTGGACTTAGCTAGCATTTCTGTTTTTGCCTCCTACGGTGACTCATTCATAACAAAACACGTTATGGATCTTAAACGTAAATGGAAAAGCCAATCGAAAAGAAACCGAATTAAGAATCTCCAAAATCTTGTAAGGTCCAATAAATCTTGGCTTGAACTTTGGAGAAGCCACCTTCATAGAGATATTCATTGATGACAACCAAACCATATCACCCACTTTAAACCGGGGACCAATGGTCCTATGCCGGTTAGAAAACCGCTGGGCCTTTTCCTGGGAGAGAGACAACTTATCTACTACTTGGTCCAAAATCTGCTGCTTTCTTTCTACCACAGTGTCAGCACCTGGGCAGGCTGAAGATTCCACTTGCCCTGATGAAAATCGAGGATGAAACCCAAAGTTACAGAAAAAGGGGGACATCAAGGTGGCAGAACTAGCTCTATTATTTAAAGCGAATTCGGCCAAGGGCAAAAATGAAACCCAATCATCCTGATCAGCAGATATAAAACATCTCAAATAGGACTCCAAAGTCTGGTTTGTTCTCTCCATCTGCCCATTGGTCTGAGGGTGAAACGCAGAGGAGAAGGACAACTGAATTCCCAGCTTGGAACAAAAGGCTTTCCAGAATCTGGAAATAAACTGAACTCCTCTGTCCGATATAATGTTCTCAGGAATCCCATGCAACCGAACCACCTGTTGTAAAAATAAGGGTACCAACTCTGAGGAAGATGTCAACTTTGGGAGTGGTACAAGATGGACCATCTTAGAGAATCTGTCACAAATCACCCAGATAACAGTCAATCTCTGAGAGACAGGAAGATCAGAAATAAAATCCATTGAAATATGGGTCCATGGCCTCTTAGGCACCGGCAAGGGCATCAACAACCCACTAGAGCGAGAACAGGGTTTAGACCGGGAACAAGTCCCACAGGACTGCACAAAATTCCTGACATCACGAGATAAGGCAGGCCACCAAAAAGACAGACTCACCAAATCTCTGGTACCAAAAATACCTGGATGACCAGCCAATGCAGAACAATGAACTTCAGACATCACTCTCTTCCTCCACTCGTCAGGAACATACAATTTTCCCCATAGGACAACGCTCAGCTTTGTCCTCCTGGAATTCTTCCAGAGCACGTCTCAAATCGGGCGAGATGGCAGAAAGAACTACCCCCTCACCTATGATGGTAGTAGGCTTGGTCACAATAGGAGAATCAGCAAAGAAACTCCTAGAAAGGGCATCTGCCTTAACATTCTTAGTGCCTGGAAGAAAGGAGACCACAAAATCAAAACACGTAAAAAACAAGGCCCACCTAGCCTGTCTAGGATTCAAGCATTTGGCCGACTCAAGGTAAATCAAATTCTTGTGGTCAGTGAGGACGACAACTTGATGTCTAGCTCCCTCCAACCAATGTCTCCACTCCTAAAATGCCCATTTCATGGCTAACAATTCCCGATTCCCCACATCATAGTTGCGTTCAGATGGGGAGAACTTTCGGGAAAAGAAAGCACAGGGATTCATTTTAGACGTCACCGGATCTTTTTGGGACAAAACAGCTCCTGCACCAATCTTTGAAGCGTCTACCTCCACCTGAAAAGGAAGTGAGACATCAGGTTGCCGCAAAACCGGAGCAGAAGTGAACCTCCACTTCAGCTCCTGAAAGGCCGAAACAGCCTCTGAAGACCAATTCAGCACATCAGCACCCTTCTTAGTTAAATCAGTCAGTGGTTTAGCAATACCAGAAAAATTAGCTATAAATTTATGATAAAAATTAGCAAAACACAAAAACTTCTGGAAAGCCTTCAAAGAAGTGGGTTGAACCCAATCATAAATGGCCTGTACCTTGGCCGGGTCCATTTCAATAGTTGACGGAGACAAAATAAATCCCAAAAATGAAATCCTCTGTACACCAAAAAGGCACTTCGATCCCTTAACATACAAGGAATTCTCTCTCAAAATCCGGAACACAGTCCGAACATGTTCCAGATGAGAATCCCAATCCCTGGAAAAGATCAAAATATCATCCAGATAGATGATCAAAAACTTATCCACAAAGTCCCGGAAAATATCATTCATGAAGGATTGGAAGACAGAAGGGGCATTAGTGAGCCCAAAAGGCATCACCAGGTACTCAAAATGTCCCTCCGGAGTATTAAATGCCATCTTCCATTCATCCCCTTGCTTGATGCGAATAAGATTATACGCCCCCCTGAGGTCAAGCTTAGTTAACCAGCAAGCACCTTTAACTCTGGAGAATAAATCAGAAATCAGGGGTAACGGATACTGATATTTAACCGTAATTTTGTTGAGCAAACGATAGTCAATACAAGGCCTTAATGAACCATCTTTCTTGGCCACGAAAAAAAAGCCAGCACCTAAGGGCGAAGAGGATGGTCTAATATGACCCTTCTCCAACGACTCCTTAATATAAGATCGCATAGCCTCGTGTTCGGGTACAGATAAATTGAAAAGTCGATCCTTGGGAAATTTACACCCAGGTCTCAACTCAATTGCACTGTCATAACTCCTATGAGAAGGCAAAGACGCAGACTTGCTCTCACTAAATACATCATAAAAATCAGCCAAATAGTCAGGAACATCATGCGACTGGGGAGAGGTGGAGAAAACAGGAGTGTCGCCAAGAGCACACCGACAACACCAACTCACCACAGACACAGATTTCCAATCCAAAACCGGATTATGGATTTGCAACCAGGGAAACCCCAGAGCAATGGTATCATGTAAATTATGCAACACCAAAAATCAGCAATTTTCTTGGTGGTCTGGGGCGACCCGCATTATCACCTGGGTCCAAAACTGAGGTTTATTCTTCGCCAAAGGAGTAGCATCAATACCCCTCAAAGGAATAGGCGTCTGCAGAGGTGTCATAGGAAAACCACAACGTTTAGCAAAATCCAAGTATATCAGATTCAAGGCCGCTCCTGAATCCACAAAAGCCTTCGCGGAAAATGTGGATAAAGAGCAGATCAGAGTAATTGCCAAAAGAAACTTGGGTTGTACACCACCCACAGCAAATGTGTGTGCAAAACGTTTCTCTCGTTTAGGGCAGACAGAAATAACATGAGAGGCATCTCCACAGAAAAAACACAGCTTATTACGCCTTCTAAACTCCTGACGTTGCGCCCTAGACAAAACTCTATCACACTGCATAGGTTCAGACATTTGTTCAAAACGTGGCAGCGCCTCCCGTGTAGTCTTGCGTTCACGTAAACGCCGATCAACTTGAATGGCTAATGACATAGAATCGTCAAGACCAGAGGGAACAGGAAATCCCACTATAATATCCTTTATGGTTTCTGATAAACCCTTGCGAAAGAGAGCTGCCAAGGCACCATCATTCCATGTAGTAAGGACCGCCCACTTTCAGAATTTCTGACAGTATAACTCTGCAGGATACTGACCCTGGTTCAATGCCAATAGGGCTCTCTCAGCTTGATCAATAGCATTAGGTTCATCATATAACAACCCCAAGGCTTGAAAAAATGCATCCACATTAGTCAAAACAGGATCTTCAGGTGGCAAAGAAAACGCCCAATCCTGGGGATCGCCGCGCAGCAAGGAGATGACAATTTTAACCTGCTGCGCAGAGCTCCCCGATGAGTTAGGCTTCAAGGCAAGAAATAATTTACAATTATTCTTAAAATTCAAAAATTTAGACCGATCCCCAAAAAACACATCAGGAGTAGGGATCTTTGGTTCAGCAGCATGTGAATGAGTGAGATAGGAGGAAATTCCCCGCACTTCAGCAGCAAGCTGCTCCACACGAACAGACAATTGCTTAATCTCCATCAAGGAGAAAGAAAAGAAAAAGAATCCTCCTATGGCCCCAGAGAAAAAGAGGAGAAAATATACATATTAAAAAAAAAAAAAATTCTGACACTTTTTTTTTTTTTTTAACAATTCTCTCCTGCTTTTGAGTACCCTAGAATCTGCGGTATGGCTGGTGATTCTGTTATGAATGAGTCACCGAGGAGGAAAAAGCAAAAAGCAAGCTAAGCCCAGAAAACCAGAGAGGTTGGTAACTAGTGGATTGCAGACCCCTGATCCTATACACACAACTAGCAGTAGCCGTGGAGCGGGCCTACGGTGGTCCTAGACACCTCATCATGGCCGGAGAACTAAATAAGCCTAAAAAAAGAAAGGGATAATCTAAACTGCCCCAGAGCAGACCCCAAAGCAATAGATAGCCCCCAACATGTATTGTCGGTGAAACAAGATGAAAACACAAACACAGATAGAAAGATAGGCTGAGCAAACGATGGGGCCCTCACTAACTAGAAAGGACAGGAAAGAAAAGCTGCTGTCTGCAATCACACAAAAACCCTGCCAAAAATGTCCAACACGTCTGATAGAAAAAGGCCCTGAAGTCGCTAGACTTCAATTCCCTATATCAGCACTCAGGTATATTCTGAAGACAGAGCAGAAAAGATCAACTGATCAGAGACAAAATGGGGATTCAGCCCATTCCCAGCCAGGGCTGGCTGAACACAAAAACTAAGCAAACCAGACGAAAACTCATATGAACAATATCAGAGAAAACTTAGCAGGAACCAAACTGGAAACCAGAAGCCACAGTCAGGAGAAATCACCAGCAAGAAACTAGGGAGTCAGCTGCCTTAAATCCAATCAGAAATTCCTGATGTCCAATCACAGTCCTCTTCCTCAGGTGGCCGGTCTCTGCCATTTAGATCAGCTTCATTACCTCCCTTCACCAACAGAGGGAGTCCAGATAGAGAACTCACCACTCCTCCGTCAGCAGAGCCAGCTCCATAACCCTCACCAGAAGCCAGAGGCAAACCCGAAAATGAGCTCACAACAGGGAACGTTAGGAGTGCAGGGACACTGGCTCAGGGGAGTACAGGAGGTCTCCACGTCCCTATTCCCTATCGCAGGGCCCACTATTGTTATTATTACCCAGGTTTCCCCTTTATTATTTAAATTCGCCTTACTGGAGGCGGGGTTTCCAGACTACTGTATATATAACGTGTATTACCTAACTTCGCCAGTTGGAGGCGGTGTATCCAGCTGCACGTCTTATTATTTAAATTCGTCCTACTGGAGGCGGTGTATCCAGGGTCACGCGTGTCATGGGTTCGCCTTGCGGTACTCGCTGCGGCCAGACACACGTGACCGTGACAATACCAGAGTGCTGATATAGTGGGGCGAAGTCGTGCGACTTCAGTGTTTTTGTGCATCAGATGTGTTGGACTTTTTTGCAGGATTTTTTGCGTGACTGCAGACAGTGTCTTTCCTTTCCTGTACTGTCTAGTCAGTGTGGGCCCCATTATTTTCCTGCCTGCAATTGTATTTTCATCTTGTCACCAACAATATATGTTTGGGGTCTATCTATTCCTTTGGGGTCTGCTCCGGGGCAGTTTAGATTCTCCTTTCTTGCTTTAGGCTTAGTTAGCTCTCTAGCTGTGCCGAGGCGTCTAGGATCATTGTAGGTACCCTCCACGGCTACTGCTAGTTGTGTGGATAGGATCAGGGGTCTGCAATCCGCTTAGTTACCGACCTCTAGCTTTTTGTGGCTTAGCCTGGGCCTGCTCTCCTTGGTGACCCATTCATAACAGAGTTCATTATACTATAGAGTCTGCATATGGGGGGTGCATTATACTATATAGAGTCTACCTATGGAGAGTGCAGAATACTATAGAGTCTGCCAATGGAGCGACGCATTATACTATAGAGTCTGCCTATGGGGGTGAATTATACTAGAGTCTTCCTATGGGGGATGCATTATACTATAGAGTCTGCCTATGGGGGGTGCATTATACTATATAGAGTCTGCGTATGGAGTGTGCATTATACTATATAGAGTCTACCTATGGGGAGTGCAGAATATTATAGAGTCTGCCTATGGAGGAGTGCATTATACTATAGAGTCTTCCTATAGGGGTGCATTATACTATACAGTCTGCCTTTGGGGGTGCATTATACTATGTAGAGTCTGTCTTTGGGGAGTGCATTATACAATATAGAGTCTGAATATGGGGGTGCATAATACTATAGAGTGTGCCTATGGGGGTGCATTATACTATATAAAGTGTGATTATGGGGAGTAAATTGTACAATATAGAGTCTGCCTTTGGGGTATGCATTATACTTTAGAGTCTGCCTATGGGGGTGCATTATACTATGTAGAGTCTGTCTTTGGGGAGTGCATTATACTATATAGAGTATGCCTATGGAGGAGTGCATTATACTATAGAGTCTGCCTATGGGGGTGCATTATGCTATACAGTCTGCCTTTGGGGGTGCATTATACTATGTAGAGTCTGTCTTTGGGGAGTGCATTATACTATATAGAGTATGCCTATGGAGGAGTGCATTATACTATAGAGTCTGCCTATGGGGGTGCATTATACTATACAGTCTGCCTTTGGGGGTGCATTATACTATGTAGAGTCTGTCTTTGGGGAGTGCATTATACAATATAGAGTCTGTATATGGGGGTGCATTATACTATAGAGTCTGCCTAGGGGGTGCATTATACTATGTAGAGTCTGTCTTTGGGGAGTGCATTATACTATATAGAGTATGCCTATGGAGGAGTGCATTATACTATAGTCTGCCTATGGGAGCGCATTATACTATACAGTCTGCCTATGGGGGTGCATTATGCTATAGAGTCTGCCTATGGGGTTGCATTTTACTATATAGAATCTACCTATGGGGAGTGCAATACACTATAGAGTCTGCCTATGGGGAGTACATTATATTGTAGAGTCTGCCTATGGGCAATGCATTATACTATAGAGGCCTATGGGGGTTCATTATACTATATTGAGTTTGCCTATGGGGGTGCATTATACATTATAGAGTCTGCCTATGGGGAAAGCATTATACTATGTAGAGTATGCCAATGGGGAATGCATTATACTATATGGAGTTTGCCTATGGGGAGTGTTGTGAGTTCATTTTCCCCATCACTACTGAGGCCCGAGGAACTCCCTCTTCTGGTAAAGAAAGGTAGTGAGCCTGATTATCAAACACCTGAGTCTGATGATGATGACTGGCTGAGCGGAGTTACTGACTGGATATAAGGCTGCCGACGCCCTTCTGCCCTGCGGGTGATTTCTCTGTGGGATCCTTGGAGACCAGTCTGAATTCCTGCTCCTCTAAAGCTAAGTTTTCTGCTCGGCTTTTTGCATTTGTGCTTAGACTTTGTTTTGCTTTGTTTTTCTGGATTTCTGCCATTCCCTGCTGGGGTGTGCTGAATTCCTTTAGCTCTGTCTTCTGAAAATACCTGAGTGCTGATTTAGTTTTTGAAGCCTAGCTGCTTCAGGGTCTTTTTCATATCAGCTTGTTGGCTTATGTCTTTGATAGGGTTTTGGCAGATTGCAGACAGCAACCTTCCTTTCCTGTTCTGTTTAGCTAGCTTGGGCCCCATCGTTTGCTCAGCCTATCTTTCTATCTGTGTGTTTTTTCATCTTGCTTCACCGTCATTATATGTTGGGGGCTGCCTTTTACTTTGGGGTCTGCTCTGGGGCAGTTAGATTTCGTTTTCTGTCTTTAGGCTATTTAGCGCTCCGGCTGTGATCGAGGGGTCTAGGGCATCGTAGGAACCCCCCACGGCTACTGCTAGTTGTGTTGATAGGTTCAGGGGTCTGCAATCTGATAGTTGCCAACTTCTCTGGTTTTCTGGACGTTGCTTCTATTTTTGTGTCTGCCTCCTACGGTGACTCACTCATAACAGGGGAGTGCATTATACTATAGAGGTCTATGAGGAGTGCATTATGCTATATGGAACTATGGAGAGTACATTATACTGTATGGAGGCCTATGGGGAGTGCATTATACTATATTGAGGACTATCTGGTGCATTATACTATATGGAGGCTATCTATGGGGCCATCATACAGTGTAGAGATTTTAGTGAGGGGGACATCATACAGTGTAGGAGCCATCAAACTGTTTGGGGGCTACTAAAGGGTCAGTATACGGTGTGGGAGGTACTACACAGTGAGAGGGCATTATACTGTATATAAGAGAACATCATACTGTGTAGCTGTACAGGGGTAGACTGGGGACATTATTAAATGTAAAGTGGGTAATTATTGTTATAGGGGAACTCAGGTTACTGTGACTGTCAATGGGGCACACATGGCATTATTAGTTTCTAGGGGACAAAATGTGGGCACTGTTTTCTAGGGCACTTGCACAGGGCATTACTATATTCTAGAGGTCTGTTTTTCCATTCAGAGGGTGCACCGTACCACACAGTAGGTGCAGGAATAGTGACACATACTGCAGCAGCAACTCAGCATTGAGGTATCAGCAGGGTAAAGAGTTTGTGCAGGTTGGGAATAGTCCCACTGGGGACAGTGCTGAAAATATGAGAAGTTAAATGTGTCTTTGTTGTAATCTCTGCAGCCGAGTCCTGGCCGGAAGAAGTTGTCATGTCGGTCTGGGCCAGATGGAAAAGATGTGAAAAGTGAACGATTCCATCAGAAAGAACATCAGCTGTAAGTCACCATCTATAACTGTGCTGTAATCTCTTACATGTTCCATAAGAATGGTATCTATCACTGACCATATGGTGGTAATATCAGTGTTGGTCTTTATATAGAGATTATTTTCAGCAACAGTGCGGTCATCTGCAGAGGTTCTCCTACATCCACTATTAGAGTGTGTAAGGTTAAGCAGGAACGTGGGATACTGTGATGAGTAGGAGGCAGACCAAGAGTTAACCGGTGTGTAATATAGGGAATACTCCAAGCAGAGAGAGAATAAGGGAGGTATGGGGGTTAAGGTTCAAGACGAGAATAAGTGTTCAAATAACTGGTAAACTTATCAGTCTGATGTTTTCAGAGGATGGAGGCTTGGGGATCCCGCGGTGGGGTCATAGGAGACGCATGAAGTCCCTGGCCTGGTCCTTGAGGAATGTGAGGCACTGTCTCCTGACAGCCACGACGTATCCTGTCTCTCCTAGGCGTTGCCTTGCGGTCCCGGGGCGAAGTGTCCGTGGAGGAGGCCTCTATGGCGCCGGTGAAGAAGAATGGAGGTCAGTGGTGGGGACCGGGAATATACTTGCAGTCTCTGCATTTTTACCCCGGTCAGGCATACAGTGCGCACCGTGGACAGTCAGCGGTACGTTACGCGACGTCTCCCCAGTATCAGAGGTGAAATGGCCCACAGTCACGCACTGATTGCAGTCCGGTTGAGCATGTGTTGTCCGTCTTAAAGCGGCCTGGTCTCCTGGTGTCGCTCTGCGGAGAGAGTCAACCTGCACACGCTGTCTTCCCTCCAAAGACTCTGTTTTGGTGCACTCCGTCCCTTTTATCTCTGACCCAACCCTTGTAGACAAGTGCAAAGATCTGTCCAAGTCAGAAAGTGCTCTCCCCTGCAAGAATGGTGACAGCCCCAATAGTTACAGCCCTGATACGAGGGAGGTACCACTAGCCTGGTCCATCTCCCTACATTCCTCCTCTCCTTTTGCTCGCCATTCCACGGGCGATAATCTTCTTTTTCTTCTTTTTGGATAGTCTACAGCCAAACAAATTGATCCTGATTATAACAATTGGGGGGTATTCCAGCTATGGCTCACTAAGAGCGCCGTAAGTCAGAAGGAGTAGTTGAGTCCCCTAGAGTGGTCAAGTCCAGTTGCATAAGAGCAGGTGATGAGGTGCCAGCTTCTACCGGAGTAATTTCTTTGAGGACTTCAGATGTTTGTTCTCCTGTAAATCTTCAGGTGGCTGTTCAGAGTCATCTTCCTCTTCATATTCTACTACAACTGGTGGGGATATTTCAGGAGCATCTGGAATCCCTTCCTGTTGAACAGGATCTTTTGACAGACAGGGACGAAGCATATTTTGGTGGATCACCTGAGTAGCGAGACCCTCCCCTCCCTCAGGCTGAATTTCATATACAGGACCTTCAGAACAGATTCGCCGTTTTATCCGATACAAATTTTTCTCCCACCGGTGTGTGTGTTTTTTATACAATATGACTTTGGGTTAAGTAATGGGTGCATCTTTTAGACGCCTCTCCATTACTAACCTCAGGGCTAGATGTCATGTGACAATACAAAAATGACATCAACCTCCCCAACTATCACCCCACTTGCCACCACACCGGGGTAAGTGGGAAGAGCGAGGCTAAGTGCCAGACTTAGCGCATCTTATCGATGTGCCATTTCTGGGGCGACCGATAACTGATGCTTTTAGTCTTTATGGTCATAGCTGGAAAAAAAACGTAAATGAACACACAATGACAGAATAACATTGGTTCGAATGCAATCCAATTTTTAATCAGATTGCATTCGTCCGATTTCATCGCAAGTTGGAATGAGCCCTTACTTGGTAAAAATCTGCAGCATAAATTGACCTACTTGTATGCCAAATCAGCCATGCTGATAAATTTCCATAGCAAATAATCCATCCAATGGGCAGGGCACTCCACAAGCTCCCCCATATGTAAGAGGGTTATTAGGACATTCTGGGCAACTTTATTTGTGCATCTTCTGTAGAGCATGTTTTGTGTGTCTATTTCTTATATGGCATGACTTGTTCTCTACCTTGGTTTTACCTTAACCTGTCCTTGTATGTTTATTCATATTGCTGCAGCAGTATTGTTGGACATGTTTTGAGTCCATATTTATTGATACATGGATAACTTTCAGGTTATTATTAGTGGCATGTATTGAATTATGTATATTCTGAATCACTGTTACTGATTACCTTCTGTTATACACTGCTCTCTTCAGACTATTTGTCTTCACTGCCCAACTATTTTAGCTCCATGGGGGATGCTTGTTTGGCTTTATCAGGAGCCTTGTGTATGATCTGTCATGTGTTATGACTTTTAACTGTTTTTATATGTGTGTTGTCAATGGTTGTCTAATAAAAATTATCATTATTTTTGGTGATCCCTGCTTTTTTGGTCAGTAGCTTTTCTACATGTACATAGCAAATAATCCCCTACAACGTGTGGGTAAAAAATCCCCTACAGCATGTGATGATATTTCATGAAATGTCTCAGCCACTTTAAAAACAAGTTCTTTCACCACAAGGTGTGGTTTATATACGTGTTGTATTCTTGATTGCAGTTATCTAAATATTACAAATTCCTTAGACAACACATTAACTTTGTGATAATTCAGAATATATGCTATAAAGATAAATGGATAAATTGTTTTAATCAGCAATCACTAAAGACCATAAAATCTGCTGATGTGCTGTCTGACATATCAGGTTTTTGCTACTCCATCTGAGAGCAGCATAATCCAGGTTAAAAGACCACGATCCCAGCAATGTGTCACTTACTGGGCTGCTTGTTGTCATTTTGATAAAATCTAAGTTTCTATATGTTTGTTGTTTGTTATTGTGGTTTTATCTAAATCCATGTGGGCTTTTCTCATCGTTTGATGTTCGCCTGGTATCTGGGTTCATCCTACTGTACCTTGAAAGCTGCTCACTTGAAGGGTAGGGTGAAACTAGTGTTATATAAGGCCAGAGAAACATGGCTAAGACTGAAGCAAAAACCTGGATACCTGTACGTGTACAGTGTTGATACCTGCATAATAGGGGATGCTTGTGCAGTGTTGTGAATTTCCCAGGGGTTCCCTGTCTTGGTGTTGCTTCTCTGAATTTCCAGACGGATGATGTTTAAAATCCTCTTGGTGATGATGTGAGTATACTGTATGTAGTTAATCTTTATATGTACGCAATCATATTCAATCAAGCTATTCCTTTAATTTTGTACTTTGAAATAAAATTGCGCCTTCTTTAAAGTCATATCCGAACCTTAGTGTTAAAAACTTGGCAATACAAGGACATTCAGAGCGACCACAGCAGTACACAGGAGGAAGGAGGTGTGGTGGCCACAGACACAAGGCAGGTAACCATTCCCCGTAACACCAACATGACGGGAGTTGCCAGTCCAACTGTTAGGTCTTCCCGAGTCTGGTTGGTTTTTTTTTAAAGATTTAGCCGATAACCCCAAACAGGCCATTTGCAACACCTGCCATGCCTGCATCAGCAAGGGTAGCAAAATTACCAGCCTGACCACCACCAGCATGATCAGGCACATGGCAGCAAATCACCCGACTTTGTGGGCCGAACCCCAGACTCCAGGAACAGTGTTTGCGGGTGACACCACTGCTTCTTCCTCTGTTGTGCGTGCAAGCCAATCCCCTGTCCATGGTGCATGCAAAGATGCCTCCTGCCCTGCACCTGTCGTTGCACACACTCAACTAGCACCATCAGCAAGCACGACCACATCCTTGTCCCAGTGCAGCGTTCAGTTGTCCATACTCCAGTGCTTGGAACGCAAGCGCAAATACGCAGCCAACGCCCCAGAGGCCACACTACTAAATTCCCACATTAGTTCAGGACCCAGCAAGAGGGGGGGCACTGCTAGACCTAATGTTAACCAACAGGCCAGACCGCATATCAAATATAAGGATTGGGGGTCATTTGGGTAATAGTGATCACAAAATAATAAGTTTTCATGCATCCTTTAATAAGATGTGTAGAAGAGGGGTTACAAGGACACTAAACTTCAGGAAGGCAAATTTCCATCGGATGAGAGATGATCTTAGTGCAATAAACTGGGACAATATCCTGAGACATAAAAGTACACAAAGAAAATGGGAGACGTTTATTAGTATCCTGAATAGGACCTGTGTACAGTATATACCCTATGGGAATAAACATGCTAGAAATAGGAGGAAACCACTATGCCTAAATAGAGCTGTAAGGGGCGCAATAAGTGACAAAAAGAAAGCATTTAAAGAATTAAAGCAAGTAGGTAGTGATGAGGCATTGAATAAATACAGAAAATTACGGTAAATAAATTCTGTAAAATAAAATGCAAATCAAGGGAGCAAAAATTGAGACCGAGAAACTCATTGCCATAGAGAGTAAAAATAATCTCAAAATATTCTAACTACATAAATAGTAAGAACCTAAAAAATGATAGTGTTGGACCCTTTAAAAATAGTCTTGGTGTAATGGTGGATGAGGATGAGGAAAAAGCCAATAAGCTTAATGACTTTTTTCAACAGTATTTTCACATGAAAATCACATGACAGGTAACATGATCAATGATAACAACAATTATCCACTAAATGTCACCTACTTAACCCAGCAGGAAGTACGTTGGCGTCTAAAAATCACTAAAGTTAACAAATCCCCGGGCCTGGATGGGATACACTCCCAAGTACTACAAGAATTAAGTACAGTCATTAATAGACTATTATTTTCAATCTTTAAAGATTCCATAATAATAGGGTCTGTACCATTCTTCTTCTCTGCCTTTCTAATTTTTCTTGGCCTGCCACTTCTGGGCTTAACAAGAACTGTACCTGTGTTCTTCCATTTCCTTACTGTGTTCCTCACAGTGGAAACTGACAGGTTAAATCTCTGAGACAACTTTTTGTATCCTTCCCCTGAAAAGCTATGTTGAATAATCTTTGTTTTCAGATCATTTGAGAGTTGTTTTGAGGAGCCCATGATGCCACTCTTCATAGGAGAATCAAATAGGAGAACTACTTGCAAGTGGCCACCTTAAATACCTTTTCTCATGATTTGATACACCTGGCTATGAAGTTCAAAGCTCAATGACGTTACAAAACCAATTTAGTGCTTCAGAAAGTCAGTAAAAAGTAGTTAGGAGTGTTCAAATCAAGAAAATGATAAGGGTGCCCATACTTTTGCACCGGTCAAATTTTGTTTAAATGCAGATTGCACATTTTCTGTTAGTACAATAAATCTCATTTGAATCCAGAAATATAACTGAGTCCATCAGTTATTAGATATATGAAACTGAAATAGCTGTTGCAAAAAACAAAATTGTTATAAAGAAAAAAGGTTAACATTAATAGGGGTGCCCAAACTTTAAAATATGACTGTAAAATGAGAACAGTGGGGATAGGGGAAAATCTGTAAGTGGGTTAAGAGCTGGCTCAGGGACAAGAAACAAAGGGTGGTTATTATTGGAGCACATTCGGACTGGGTCGCGGTTAGCAGTGAGGTACAACAGGGGTCGGTGTTGGGCCCTCTTCTTTTTAACATATTTTGTAATGACCTAGTAGGGGGCATATAGAGTAGAATTTCAATATTTGCAGATTACACTAAACTCTGCAATACAGAGGAGGACAATTTAATATTACAGGAAGATTTATGTAAACTAGAAGCTTTTGCTGATAAATGGCAAATAAGATTTAATGGGGATAAATGTAAGGTCATGCACTTGGGCAGAAAAAATAAGATGTATAATTATGTGCTTAATTGTAAAACACAGGGCAAAACGGTCATTGAAAAAAGACTTTGGTGCATGACAAACACACATTTAGTGGCCAGTGTCAGGCAGCTGCTGCAAAGGCAAATAAAATAATTGGATGCATTAAAAGAGGGATAAATGCTCATGAGGAGAACATAATTGTACCCGTATACAAGTCACTAGTGCGATCACACTTAGAATACTGTGTACAGTTCTGGTCTCCGTTTATAAGAAAGACATAGCTGAACTAGAGCGGGTGCAGAGGAGAGCGACCAAGGTTATTAGAAAACTGGGGGGCCTGCAATACCAAGACAGGTTATTACACTTGTGGTTATTTAGTTTGGAAAAATGAAGACTTATGGGTGATCTTATTATAATGTATAAATATATGAGGGGACAGACCTTTCTAATGATCATTTTACTCTTAGACCTGTGACGGGGACAAGGGGGTATCCTCTACGTCTGCATGAAAGAAGGTTTAATCATAATCACAAATGCAGATTCTTTACTATAAGAGCAGTAACTCTCTGCCGTATGATGTTGTAATGAGTGATTCATTACTAAAGTTTAAGAAGGGACTGGATGCCTTTCTTGAAAAGTATAATTGTCATGTCGGACGCTGTTCACACCACAGCGTCTGGCAGGCAGCGGTAGTTCCATCTCCGTCCACTATAGCCTCAGTGGCGCCGGCTTGATTTTACTCAGGTTATCTGGGGTTAATCTAGCTGGAAATCAGGTGGGATGTTTGGTCACGCCCACGGTCTTTAAATAGTCGTGCTGGCCTGTGGGCGTCGCCGATTATAGCTTGCGTTTTGTGCCAAGTGGTTCCGGTCTGGAGAGGAGGTGTTGGAGAGAGAAATTCATATCTGGTGTCGTTTGATCCGTTGTTACCTTTTCGCCTTCCTATATTTGTGCTTTGTTTTGCCCTGTTCACATTATAGTATTGTCCTGTGTGTATGCGGCGCGGTGTGGTTTGAGTTCTCCCTGTCTGTCATTACTGTGCGGGCTTTGGTGGTTTTACAACTCACTGGATGGAGGGTGGAGGGTTCAGCTTAGGGCTGTGCAGGAGATAAGGAGAGGCTGGAGGCTCAGGCATTTGCACCTTTAGCAAAAACCCTGGGTTGAGGGT
The DNA here is from genome assembly GCF_039654945.1 of Dendrobates tinctorius. Lineage (NCBI taxonomy): Eukaryota > Metazoa > Chordata > Amphibia > Anura > Dendrobatidae > Dendrobates > Dendrobates tinctorius. Next base: position 86,959,052 of record NW_027361679.1, on the reverse strand, counting down.
CAGACAGGGTTTTCCCTAGTTTGAGGGACTCCGCAGGGGCCCGGGTTTGTCAGCCTCCTTTGACCTAAGCCCCGCATAACATTATAATCGGCCCAACATTTTTCCATGGATTCCATGACTTCCATAAACCGCCAGTTGGCGGCGCTGTCTGTACAGGTCACCGAGTTGAAGGGGGCAGTTCAGCAGCAGGGCCTGGTTGTAGCTAATGTGCAAGCGGCTTCTGCAGGTGCAGAGCCTAAGATTCCGCTGCCTGAACGATTTTCTGGGGAACGCAGCAAATTTGTCATCTTTCGGGAGGCCTGCAAGTTATACTTCCGCATGCGCCCGGTCATCCAGGGGTTAGGGGCACCTTGGAACTGGTATCGCGCCGCTTCTGGTGGCCAAAAATCCGTCAGGACGTGGTTTCGTACGTGACAACTTGCATCACGTGCGCCAGGGCCAAGTCGCCCAGAACCCGTCCTGCTGGCACTCTACAGCCGCTGTGGATACCTAGTAGGCCATGGACAGAAATCTCCATGGACTTTATCACAGATTTGCCTGCCTCGGCGGGGAACACGGTCATCCTGGTGGTGGTTGATCGATTTTCGAAGATGGCGCATTTTGTGTCGTTGCCTTCCTTGCCCAACGCGAAGACGTTGGCTCAGGTCTTTGTGCAGGAGGTGGTCAGACTGCACGGAGTTCCGTCGGACATAGTGTCTGATAGGGTACCCAGTTTGTGGCGAAGTTTTGGAAAGCTTTTTGCTCACGATTGGGGATCAAGTTGTCTCATTCGTCGGCGTTTCATCTGCAGTCAAATGGTCAAACTGAGCGCATGAACCAAAATCTGGAGCAGTATTTGCGATGTTTTGTGTCTGACAACCAAGAGGAGTGGTCGATGTCCCTTCCCTTGGCCGAGTTCGCATTAATCACCGCCAAGAATCATCGGGAGAGTCTCCGTTCTTTTGTGTTTATGGGCACCATCCTCAATTTTGTACCTTGCGTCAGGGGGTCTCTGGGGGCGTCCCAGAGGAGGACCGGTTAGGAGTTCAACTATCATCGGTCTGGAGGAGTGTGAAACAGCGATTGCTAAGCATGAGTGCAAGATACAAACGTGTGGCTGACTCTAGACGCGTGCCAGGTCCGGACCTGTGTGTGGGTGATTGGGTGTGGTTAGCTACTAAAAACATAAAACTCAAAGTTCCATCATTGAAATTGGGTCCAAGATTTATTGGCCCTTTTAAGATTGCTGCCATCATTAACCCGGTCGCTTATCGGTTGGAGCTTCCTGCGGTATACAAGATACACAACGTGTTTCACAGGTCTTTATTGAAAAAGGTGGTAGGCTCTGTTGACACGACGCCGATGCCACCTCCAGTCATGGTGGATGGCGATTTGGAGTTTGAAGTCTCCAAGGTGGTGGACTCTCGAGTACTGCGCCGTACTCTTCAGTATTTGGTGCACTGGCGGGGGTATGGTCCGGAGGAGAGGTCTTGGGTACCAGCCTCGGACATACACGCGGATCGACTGGTCAGTTCCTTTCACCGCCGCCATCCGGACAAGCCGGGTCCTATGAGTCTTGAGGGCCCTGGGGTCCCTCGTAGAAGACGGTTCTACTGTCATGTCGGACGCTGTTCACACCACAGCGTCCAGCAGGCAGCGGTAGTTCCATCTCTGTCCACTATAGCCTCAGTGGCGCCGGCTTGATTTTACTCAGGTTATCTGGGGTTAATCTAGCTGGAAATCAGGTGGGATGTTTGGTCACGCCCACGGTCTTTAAATAGTCGTGCTGGCCTGTGGGCGTCGCCGATTATAGCTTGTGTTTTGTGCCAAGTGGTTCCGGTCTGGAGAGGAGGTGTTGGAGAGAGAAATTCATATCTGGTGTCGTATGATCCGTTGTTACCTTTTCGCCTTCCTATATTTGTGCTTTGTTTTGCCCTGTTCACATTATAGTATTGTCCTGTGTGTATGCGGCGCGGTGTGGTTTGAGTTCTCCCTGTCTGTCATTACTGTGCGGGCTTTGGTGGTTTTACAACTCACTGGGTGGAGGGTGGAGGGTTCAGCTTAGGGCTGTGCAGGAGATAAGGAGAGGCTGGAGGCTCAGGCATTTGCACCTTTAGCAAAAACCCTGGGTTGAGGGTCAGACAGGGTTTTCCCTAGTTTGAGGGACTCCGCAGGGGCCCGGGTTTGTCAGCCTCCTTTGACCTAAGCCCCGCATAACAATAATGTTACAGGGTATATATACAATAGATTCCTTGATAAGGTGTTGATCCAGGGAACTAGTCTGATTGCCGTATGTGGAGTTGGGAAGGAATTTTTTTCCCCAATGTGTTTGCCGCATTGTTTTTTTTGCCTTCCTCTGGATCAACATGTTAGGCTATGGGTTAAACTAGATGGACTTAACCCCTTAATGACCAGGGGTATTTTTGGTTTTACATTTTCATTTTTCCCTCCCCTTCTTTCCAGAGCCATAACTTTTTTATTTTTCCGTTTATATGGCCATGTGAGGGCTTATTTTTTGCGGGACGAGTTGTACTTTTAAATTACATCATTGGTTTTACCATATCGTGTACTCGAAAACGGGAAAAAAATTCCAAGTGCGGTGAAATTGCAAAAAAAGTGCAATCCCACACTTGTTTTTTGCTTGGCTTTTTTGTTAGGTTCACTAGATGCTAAATCTCACCTGCCATTATGATTCTCCAGGTCATTACGAGTTCATAGACACCAAACATGTCTATGTCCTCTTTTATCTAAGTGGTGAAAAAAAATTCCAAAGTTTGCTAAAAAAAAAAAAAAATTTGCGCAATTTTCCGAGACCCGTAGCGTCTCCATTTTTCATGATCTGGGGTCGGGTGAGGGCTTATTTTTTCCGTGCCGGACTGACGTTTTTAATGATACCACTTTTGTGCAGATATGTTCTTTTGATCGCCCGTTATTGCATTTTAATGCAATGTCTTGGTGACCAAAAAAACGTAATACTGGCGTTTTTAATTTTTTTCTCGCTACGCCGTTTAGCGATCGGGTTAATGCTTTTTTTTTTTATTGATAGATCGGGCGATTCTGAACGCGGCGATACCTAATATGTGTATGTGGGATTTTTTTTTTTTATACTGTTTTATTTTGATTGGGGCGAAAGGGAGGTGATTTGAACTTTTAGGTCTTTTTAATTTTTTTTTATTTTTAAACATTTTTTTTTTTTACTTTTGGCATGCTTCAATAGCCTCCATAGGAGGCTAGAAGCTTGCGCAACCCGATCGGCTCTGCTACATATGGGCGATGAGCAGATCGCCCATATGTGGCAGATTTACTGCTGTGCTTTCAGCGCCGACCACCGGGTGGCGCTGAAAGCCATATGCCTGGAACAACCATAGAGGTCTCATAGAGACCTCTGGTTGTCCAGGCAACATGACGCCAACCCCCGATCACGTGACGGGGGTCGGCGGTGACGTCATTTCCGGCCCGGCGGCCGGAAATGCTATTTAAATGCACGCTGTCAGCTTTGACAGCGGCATTTAACTAGTTAATAGGTGTGGGCGGACGGCGATTCTGCTCGCGTCTATTGCGGGCACATGTCAGCTGTTCATAACAGCTGACATGTCCCGGCTTTGATGCGGGCTCAGTGCCGGAGCCCTCATCAAAGCAGGGGAAATGTCTGATGACAGACTGTGTCCGTCATTGGACATTAAGGGGTTAAAGTCTCCCTTCAACCTTAAATACTATGTTACTAAGTTACAATTATGAGAGATGGTTATGGCTAGGTCAAAGGGTTTGTGAGGAGGGATCGGGAAGCTGCTAGCAGGTTGCAGCTCATTTATTTAACCCCTTAACGTCCAATCCAATGACGGGCATAGCCTGTCATGGCAGGATGTCAGTTCCCGCACCAGGACGGGCTATGCCCGTCATGCATTTTAACTATCACTGCGTGTAAACACACAGTGATAGTTCAGTGCCGACAGCTGTCTGTAACAGCTGAGAGGCACGGGAAGAGATGCAGGGACCCATGCCATTGGTCCCCTCACCCAGATTGCAATGATCGGTCAGTCAATCTGACTTAATAATCTCAGCTGATCGCGCAGGAGATGCTGACATATCACCACCTCCTGCCCGAGTCATCAAGCTACAGAAAGCCTCTGTGACCATGCTCACAGCATGGTGTCAGAAGGTTTGAGTATAGTAATGCTAGTGAAATGCAATGCATTATACCTGCAATCAAAGTGAAAAAAGTGAAAGTCCCATAAAGAGACTAGGTAAAAAAGAAAACATCTTTTAAAAAATATGTAAAAAAAATACTACAAAATAACAATAAAAAAATCCACTAAAAAATCCACACAAAAATTAAAAAAAAAAAAAAGTACGTTTGGTATCGCCAATCCGATCTATAAAAGAGTCACACTTCAGTGAATGCCGTAAAAAAAACATTAAAAAGTAGCAAATTCTGCTTTATTATCATACCGCTTGGAAAAAGTGGAATAAAACACAATCAAAAAGACGAATGTACCGTATTTTTCAGACTATAGGACGCACCGGACCATAAGACGCACTCCAAATTTTCTGAAGAAAAATAGTGGAAAAAAATTAATGTGTCAAATGGGGATTCGTCTTAGTCCGAATTCAGCTTACCCAGGGGGATCAGCAGCGCTGGTGGAGAAGGGTCACAGATGTTCAATGATCTGGTGATATGACTCCCATCCCAGGCTGCTGCGGTGGCCTCTGGGAAATCCCATCCCAGGCTGGTGCAGCAGGTTTGGCGGTGGTGCTCGAGGCTCTGCCGGCATCTTGTGAAAGCCCGGAGGCCCCGGATATCCATTGCTGTGATGCGGTGGCCTCCGGGAATTCCCATCCCATGCTGGTGCAGCAGGTTCGGCGGTGGTGCTCTGTGGTGCGGAGGGGCCTCCGCCAGCATTTTGTGAAAGCCCGGAGGCCCTGCATATCCATTGCTGCGATGCGGTGGCCTCCGGGAAAATAGCCACCGGGGGCGGCGCCTACTCAGATTGAGATCTCATTGCTGAGATCTCGGGATTGCCGAGATCTCGATACGAGATCTCGTTGCCAAGATCTCAATCTGAGCATGCGCTGCCTCGGCGGCCATTTTCCCGGAGGCCACTGCATTGCAGTAGATTAAGATCTTGGCAAGGAGACCTTGTCCCGAGATCTCAGGAGATGAGATCTCAGGACGATGTGCTGCCCCCGGTGGCCATTTTCCCAGAGGCCACCACATCGCAACAATAGATGTACGGGGCCTCCGGGCTTTCACAAAATGCCGGCGAAGCCCCCCCACACCCCACAGTGCACCACCGCTGAACTTGCTTCACCAGCCGCACCAGACTGAGAAGGGAGTGTGGTCATCGCCTCGCCTGGCAGCTTTGGACCGGGACCGCCGCAGAATCGCTCGATTCCTGCTGCCGCCACATTATTTGTAAGTATATTCCGACTATAAGACGCACCCCATTTTAAAAGTTTATATTGTGTAAAACATAAAAAAAATATAAATGTGGCAAAGCTGTAATCATACTGACGCAAAGAATAAAACTGCCTTATCAATTTTACCACACACAGAACGGAGAAAAAAAAAACAATTCTCGAATTGCTGGTTTTTGTTCATTTTGCCTCCACAATAATCAGAATAGAAAGTGATCAAAAAATGTCATGTGCCCGAAAATGGTATCAATAAAAAAGTCAGCTTGTTCCGCAGAAAACAAGCCCTCATATGACTCTGTGTGCCAAAACATGGAAAAATTATAGCTCTCACAATATGGCAATGCAAAAACTTCTCGCAAATAAAGCATCTTCTAGTGTCTGACAGAGGTTAAACATAAAAAAGGATATAAATCTGGTATCGCTCTAAAAAGAAGAAAAAGTATCATGCAAACCACGGGGATCACCAAGTAAATAATAAATCAATCTTTATTCAGGTTACAGTCACACGACAACATTGTTTAAAAACATTAAAAATTGCATGAAGCAAAGAAATCACACAAAGGCCCACAATAGAGTCCTGCCTTTGCCAAACACCCAGTAAACAATCATGTGTCCAAGACTACACCATGAGCATGTAGAGAATCATAACCAAATCATATTATTGTGGCCAATTATGCTGAGCATCCGTGCTAGTAAGTATGACAAAAGATGATACATTAAAAAGTATCAACAGAATAATGTAATATAACACATGAAAAAGTATCAACAAAATAATATTATGTCAAACAAGCCATGAGGTAGATAAACAGATGTTGCACACGGAGCCACATAAACAAATGCAGAAAGATAGTTAATAAATATGGCCAGATAGAGTTGGCTTACAAAGAAGCATGGTGTAGCACTATGCAACCCAGGATTCAGGAGAGACCATAATATATGAAAATAACATGATTTTCTCCTGGAATAAAAATCGTTCCTCTTTTTCTAAAAAACGGAGATACAACATGGCTCATAAAAAGAAAAATAACTATGAAGGATGGACCACGGATTCGGACTCAAGTGTTGCAGAAGATCGAGAGGACTCAAGCATGCTTACTTTTCCTTCTACCTCTAATAACACACCCCCTTTGGGAAAAAGACAAGACAAGGTCGGAAAAATACAAAATCAAGGAAAGAAACGCAAGCAAGTATCATGGAGGAAATAACACCTCCAACGGACAATCTATGTATAATAAACCTTTCATAGCACCAATTATCCAGTGAACATACTGAAGTTCTATCTAAAGGCTAAAATTTTTGTATTCCAGAAAGATTTGATTATGTCAATTTTAGGATTGAATTGTTTAAAAGTATAAGAAAGTTACATCTTAAAAAATCTTTTTCTAGTGTTTCAGCTGCAGTTTCTGTTCCTATACATGAAGGTGAGAACCCTCCAACTATTGGTCCTTTAGGCTTTATGTTAAATTCAGATATCTGTCCCAGACAATTTTTAAGTGATGTTGAAATGTTAATAAGTATAACTGAACCAGATTTCTCCTTGGAATCAGCTAATTCCAACGAAGAAATACCAATACCTTTTAAAGGAGGAATAAAATCAAATTTCATGCCTCCCATATCTCCTGGGAACAGTATCGATCTTTTCCATGATATGGTCATCAAGGATGTAGAAGCTTTACTCTATCCCATGTCAGAAAAAAATTTGAAAGCATCTAAGATGAAAGCTTTGCAAGAAATGGAGGGATGGAGTGATACTGTTTTTAGGAGATCTGAGGGAATTTGGTTCTTTTGGATAAGACATACTATATACAAGATGCCCTAAATCACTTGAAAGATAGTAATACCTATTGTATCCCAAATGACAACCCTTTGCATAAATATAAGGACAAATTAAGATCTATTTTGAGAAAGTAAGCTCATTTGGGGATATTATCAAAAATAGAGAGCAGAAAAACTTTCCAGAATACCCAGAAATTCCTTATTGGTATAGTGTGCCAAAAGTGCACAAGTCTTTAAAAGAGCCTCTGGGTCGCCCTATAATTTCAGGGAAAAACTCTTTGACTGAACCACTTTCACATTACTTGGACTGGCTACTAAAACCTTTACTAAAAGCTGTGCCATCCTTTGTAAAAGACTCGGGAGATTTATTGAAAAAATTGAAAGATTTTCATTGGCAACCACATTTCTCCTTTGCATCTATTGATGTTGAGAGTCTATATACTCGCATCCCCCATGATAAAGGCATAGCAGCAATAAAGGAGATTTTACATAACACAAACAAATCACAGGATTTTATTTCCTTTATTATCGAGTCACTTGATCATGTTTTGACACATAATGCCTTCAAACTTCTGGATAAGTGGTATATACAAATGGTGGGCACAGCAATGGGCACGCCAGTCTCTTGTGTTTATGCAAATTTATTTCTAGCACGATTTGAAGAGTTTTATACGAAAACAGCCCTAAATCCACACTTAAAGCATTTACAAGCATATTTTCGCTTTGTGGACGATATTTTTATTATCTGGGGGGGTTCTCAGGAAGAATTTGCAGATATTGTAAAATACCTGGACAATGTGAACAGTGACAACATGCGCTTCACGTTTTCATTTGGTGGAAACACCATAGATTTTCTTGATGTCAAATTTAAAATAAAAAATGGCTCTTTAAAAACAGAAGTGCTTAGAAAAGAAACCGCAACAAATACCGTAATTACTTACATTATAAGAGCGCTCATCCATTACACACTAAAAAGGGACTTCCATATAGTCAAATGCTAAGAGTAAGAAAACTGAATAATGATGAAACCATTTTTAATGAACAAATTTCTGAGCTGAAATAACGTTTTTTGCAAAGGGGATACCCTATGACTTTATTAAATGAAGCATATGATAGGGTAAAAAAAATTTCTCAAATGGATTTATTAACCCCTTCACCCCCAAGGGTGGTTTGCACGTTCATGACCGGGCCAATTTTTACAATTCTGACCACTGTACCTTTATGAGGTCATAACTCTGGAACACTTCCATTGATCCCAGTGATTCTGACATTGTTTTCTCGTGACATATTGTACTTCATGTTAGTGGTAAAATTTCATTCAAATAACTTGCGTTTATTTGTGAAAAAAAATGGAAATTTGGCAAAAATTTTGAAAATTTCGCAATTTTCCAACTTTGAATTTTCATGCCCTTAAATCACAGAGATACGGCACACAAAAAACTTGATAAGTAACATTTCCCACATGTTTACTTTACATCAGCACAATTTTGGAACCAAAATTTTTTTTTGTTAGGAAGTTATAAGGGTTAAAAATTGACCAGCGATTTCTCATTTTTACACCATTTTATTTTTAGGACCACATCACATTTGAAGCCACTTTGAGGGGTCTATATGATAGAAAATACCCAAAAGTGACACCATTCTAAAAACTGAACCCCTTAAGGTGCTCAAAACCACATTCAAGAAGTTTATTAACCCATTAGGTGCGTCACAGGAATTTTTTTGAATATTTAAAAAGAAATGAACATCTAACTTTTTTTCACAAAAAAAATACTTCAGGTTCAATTTTTTTTATTTTACCAAGGGTAACAGGAGAAATTAGACTGCAAAAGTTATTGTGCAATTTGTCCTGAGTACGCTGATACCTGATTTGTGGGGGGAACGACTGTTTCGGCGCATGGCAGAGCTCAGAATGGAAGGAGCACCGTTTGACTTTTTCAATGCAAAATTGGCTGGAATTCAGATCGGACGCCATGTCACGTTTGGAGAGTCCCTGATGTACCTAAACAGTGGAAACCCCCTACAAGTGACCCCATTTTGGAAACTAGACCCCCCAAGGAACTTATCTAGATATGTGGTGAGAACTTTGAACCCACAAGGGCTTTACAGAAGTTTATAACGTACAGCGGTACAATTAAAAAATCATATTTTTTCCACAAAAATGATCTTTTCACCCCAATTTTTATTTTCCCAAGGGTAACAGGACCCTAAAAGTTATTGTGCAATTTGTCCTGAATACGCTGATACCCCACATGTGGGGGTAAACCACTATTTGGGCGCATGGCAGAGCTCGGAAGGGAAGCAATGCCATTTGACGTTTTTGGCTGGAATTGAGATCGGACACCATGTCGCGTTTGGAAAACCCCTGATGTACCAAAACAGTGGAAACCCCCCACAAATGACACCATTTTGGAAACTAGACCCCCTAAGGAACTTATCTAGATGTGTGGTGAGAACTTTGAACCCCCATGGGCTTCACAGAAGTTTATAACATACAGCCATACAATTAAAAAATCATATTTTTTCCACAAAAATGATCTTTTCACCCTCAATTCTTATTTTTCCAAGGGTAACAGGACCCTAAAAGTTATTGTGCAATTTGTCCTGAGTACGCTGATACCCCACATGTGGGGGTAAACCACTATTTGGGCGCATGGCAGAGCTCGGAAGGGAAGCAATGCCATTTGACGTTTTTGGCTGGAATTGAGATCGGACACCATGTCGCGTTTGGAAAACCCCTGAAGTACCAAAACAGTGGAAACCCCCCACAAATGACACCATTTTGGAAACTAGACCCCCTAAGGAACTTATCTAGATGTGTGGTGAGAACTTTGAACCCCCATGGGCTTCACAGAAGTTTATAACATACAGCCATACAGTTAAAAAATCATATTTTTTCCACAAAAATGATCTTTTCACCCTCAATTCTTATTTTTCCAAGGGTAACAGGACCATAAAAGTTATTGTGCAATTTGTTCTGAGTACGCTGATACCCCACATGTGGGGGTAAACCACTATTTGGGCGCATGGCAGAGCTCGGAAGGGAAGCAGCGCCATTTGACGTTTTTGGCTGGAATTGAGATCGGACACCATGTCGCATTTGGAAAACCCCTGATGTACCAAAACAGTGGAAATCCCCCACAAATGACACCATTTTGGAAACTAGACCCCCTAAGGAACTTATCTAGATGTGTGGTGAGAACTTTGAACCCCCATGGGCTTCACAGAAGTTTATAACATAAAGCCATACAGTTAAAAAATCATATTTTTTCCACAAAAATGATCTTTTCACCCTCAATTCTTATTTTTCCAAGGGTAACAGGACCATAAAAGTTATTGTGCAATTTGTTCTGAGTACGCTGATACCCACATGTGGGGGTAAACCACTATTTGGGCGCATGGCAGAGCTCGGAAGGGAAGCAGCGCCATTTGACGTTTTTGGCTGGAATTGAGATCGGACACCATGTCGCGTTTGGAAAACTCCTGATGTACCAAAACAGTGGAAACCCCCCACAAATGACACCATTTTGGAAACTAGACCCCCTAAGGAACTTATCTAGATGTGTGGTGAGCACTTTGACCCCCCCAGTGCTTCACAGAAGTTTATAATGCCCGGGCGTGAAAATAAATAATTCGTATTTTTTCCACAAACATGATCTTTTAGTCACCATTTTTTTATTTTCCCAAGGGTACCAGGAGAAATTGGACCCCAAAAGTTGTTGTCCAATTTGTCCTGAGTATGCTGATACCCCATATGTGGGAGAAAACTACTGTATGGGCACACGTCGGGGCTCGGAAGGGAAGTAGTGACGTTTTGGAATGCAGACTTTGATGGAATGGTCTGCGGGTGTCATGTTGCCTTTGGAGAGCCCCTAATGTACCTAAACAGTGGAAACCCCCCACAAATGACACCATTTTGTAAACTAGACCCCCCAAGGAACTTATCTAGATGTGTGGTGAGCACTTTGACCCCCCCAGTGCTTCACAGAAGTTTATAACGCTCGGGCGTGAAAATAAAAAATTCGTATTTTTTCCACAAACATGATCTTTTAGTCACCTTTTTTTTATTTTCCCAAGGGTACCAGGAGAAATTGAACCCCAAAAGTTGTTGTCCAATTTGTCCTGAGTATGCTGATACCCCATATGTGGGTGAAAACTACTGTATGGGCACACGTCGGGGCTCGGAAGGGAAGTAGTGACGTTTTGGTATGCAGACTTTGATGGAATGGTCTGCGGGTGTCATGTTGCCTTTGGAGAGCCCCTAATGTACCTAAACAGTGGAAACCCCCCACAAATGACCCCATTTTGAAAACTAGACCCACTAAGGAACTTATCTAGATGTGAGGTGAGCACTTTGAACCCCCAAGGTCTTCACAGAAGTTTATAATGCCAGGGCATGAAAATAAAAAAATCGTATTTTTTCCAGAAACATGATCAATTAGTCCGCAATTTTTTCATTTTCCCAAGGGTAACAGGAGAAATTGGACCCCAAAAGTTGTTGTCCAATTTGGCCTGAGTACGCTGACACCCCATATGTGGGAGAAAACTACTGTATGGACACACATCGGGGCTCGGAAGGGAAGCAGTGACGTTTTGGAATGCAGACTTTGATGGAATGGTCTGCGGGTGTCATGTGCGTTTGGAGAGCCCCTGATGTACCTAAACTATTGAAACTCCCCACAAGTGACCCCATTTTGGACACTAGACCCCCCACGGAACTTATCTAGATGTGTGGTGAGCACTTTGAACCCCCAAGTGCTTCACAGAAGTTTATAACACTCGGACGTGAAAATAAAAAAATAATTTTTTTCCACAAAAATGATATTTTTGCCCCCAATTTTTTATTTTCCTAAGGGTAACAGGAGAAATTGGACCCCAAAAATTGTTTTGCAATTTGTCCTGAGTAGGCTGATACCCTACATGTGGGGGTAAAACACTGTTTGGGCGCATGGCAGAGCTTGGAAGGGAAGGAGCACCATTTGACTTGTTCAACTCAGAATTGGCTGGAATTGAGATCAGACGCCATGTTGCATTTGGAGAGCCCCTGATGTGCCCAAACAGTGGAAACCCCCAATTATAACTCCAACCCTAACCCCAACACACCCCTAACCCTAATCTGAGCCCTAACCCTAGCCCTAGCCCTAACCCTAGCCCTAACCCTAGCCCTAACCCTAACCCTAGCCCTAACCCTAAGGCTGTGTGCACACGCTGAGGATTTTGCTGCGGTTCAGCAGCGGTTTTGGCTGCTGCGGACCCCAGTACCATGATTCCCTATGGGAATCAAAAACCGCAGTGCAGACGGTGCGGAATTTTCCGCGCGGATTATCTGCGGTTTTCAATCCGCAGAAAGAATTGACATGTCAATTCTTTCTGCGGATTCTCCTGCGGTTTGCCATCTCCTCTATTGAGGAGATGAAAAACCGCAGGACAAAACCGCAGAGCAATCTGCAGGTAAAACCGCAGGTCTTTTGACCTGCGGTTTCACCTGCGGATTTTACAAAATCCACGCGGATGAATCCGCACCTAATCCGCAGCGTGTGCACACAGCCTTACCCTAACGGGAAAATGGAGATAAATACTTTTTTTTAGTTTTATTATTTTTCCCTAACTAAGGGGGTGATAACGGGGGGTTGATTTACTATTTATGGCGGTTTTTATTTTTGGCGGCTGTCACACGCTAAAAGACGCTTTTTATTGTAAAAAGTTTTTGCATCACCACATTTTGAGAGCTATAATTTTTCCGTATTTTGACCCACTGAGTCATGTGAGGTCTTATTTTTTGCGGGACGAGTTGACGTTTTTATTGGTACCATTTTCGGGCACGTGACATTTTTTGATCGCTTTTTATTCCTATTTTTGGGACGCAGAATGAACAAAAACCAGCGTTTCATGAATTTCTTTTGGGGGGGTGCGTTTACACCGTTACGCGTGCGGTAAAATTGATAAGGCGGTTTTATTCTTCGGGTCAGTACGGTTACAGCGATACCTCATTTAGGTCGTTTTTTTATGTTTTTGTCGGTTTTATGCAATGAAAACTATTTTATATAAAAAATAATTATTTTTGCATCGCTTTATTCTGTGAGCTATAACTTTTTTATTTTTTCGCTGATGATGCTGTGTGGTGGCTCGTTTTTTGCGGGACAAGATGACGTTTTCAGCGGTACCATGGATATTTATATGCGTCTTTTTGATCGCGCGTTATTACACTTTTTGTTTGGCGGTATGATAATAAATCATTATTTTTTGCTTCGTTTTTTATTTTTATTTTTTAAGGGGTTCGCTAAAAGGGTTAACTAATGGGACAGTTTTATAGGGCGGGTCATTACGGACGCGGCGATACCTAATATGTGTACTTTTATTGTTTTTTTTTTTATTATTTTCAAAAAATGAATTTATTGGGGAATATTTTTTTTTTTTTTACTAATTTATTTGGCGATTTTTTTTTTAATTTATTTTTACATTTTTTTTAATTTTTTTTTTACTTTATTACATAGTCCCAGGTGGGACATCACTGTCCTGTGACAGATCGCTGATCTGTCACATCACAGATCACTGTGACAGATCAGCAATCTGTCACAGGCATTGAAGCAGACTTCCTCTTGCCTGCGCTTTGCAGGCACTGAGGAAGCCAGCTTCCTCAGGTCCCCGAAGGCCCCCGTCGCCATCTTGGATTCGGGGACCTGGAGGATAGGAGCCCCCCGCAGCAGCGCTGCACATTGCGCTGCCGTGGGGGGCTCAGGGAAGCATGGAGGGAGCCCCGTCCCTGCCAATGCTTCCCTTTAACTCCCGGTACACCGCGATCATGTTTGATCGCGGTGTGCAAGGGGTTAACGTGTCGGGGGCGGTCCGTGACCGCCCCTGACACATAGTGCCGGGTGTCAGCTGTGATAATCAGCTGACACCCGGCCGCGATCAGCGGCGCTCACCACGTGGGCGCCGCTGATCGCGGTAGACGTACTATCCCGTCCACGGTCATACGGGCCCGGGTACCGTGGACGGGATAGTACGTCGGATGTCAGGAAGGGGTTAAAGGAAAGGACTAAAAATTAAAGTGTAGTCAAACCTACAAAAAAATTTAATTTTTGCTTCAAACATAGTGCAACGGATAGAGCAATACATGCAGCAGTGAGAAAACACTGGCATCTCATTGATGCAGAAAAAACCTTACACACAGATGGTAAACTAGTTCCGCAATTTGCATATAAGAGGGCACATAATATAGGTGATTTATTAGTACATCATAGACTTTATCTCCCTCAAAAACATTGGCTACGAGATTTATCAATAAAAGGAAATTATAAATGTGGTCACTGCAAATACTGTCATCTTCATCTGACAGGGAATTCTATACATTTTGGCTCTATTGAACATAAGGTACAAAACTATATTTCTTTGTGAAGAAGGACCTGTTGAAGTGTATTGAGCGCGAAACTGCTGTTGTCCGTCTTCCAGCACATTGCTTCCGTACCTATGCCTTGTGTATGTGAAATAAAGTGATTTGATTCACATGAACGGTGAGTGCCATCCTATTTTTTCTTTCTCTTCACAATGAAATGTTCTGTTTTTCAACATGGGATTGAGCACCCGTTCCAAGTGGGATTAAGGTGTTTTTTTATTAATGTGAAAAATATATGTGCAGACATCCAGGGTATTTAGTCCTTTGGGAGTAAATGACCGGATTGATCTATCAGTATTTTTTTTTAAAAATGTTATATAAAAAATTGTATGTAAAGTTATTTAGATTATAATCTTCCTATGATATTGTAAAAATACAGATTATCTTGTAAATCGATATGGAAAGATTTATTCTTTACTAGTATCTTGCACTCTGTATATTGTATAACTATATTTTTTTGTAAATGTTTGTTTCACATCTCGTTATGTATGTTAATTAGTAAGGTCTGTGGGCCTATAAAGGGAATGACCTTTAGTTAATCCCCTCACCTGGACCCGTAGAAGCGAGTAATAGCGAAACGGCCGTTGTCCGGCACCTCCCTCCCCTAGCATTCCTCTAACGTCCTGCATGTCCACACATCTATGGATGGAATTTATGTGAAATAAAGACGCACAGTTTTTCAGCTATATCGGTGAGTGCTGCATATTTCTCCTTTTTTCGCTTCACATTGAAATATTCATGTTTTTTCATGCAAGCACCTCCGTTTTTTGACTGAAATATATACCGCAATACTTCAGATAAATAGCTCCGTCTGTTAATGTGGTGATTTGTGTGCCCTAGTATGCCGTTCATCTGTTTGCTCTTTGCTGAGACCATAATATACAAATAACAATATTCAGAGAAAGGATCTTGGAATCCACATACTACCTGGACTGAGGCGAAACCCACATGTAATAGTCCGGTCAGGAATGAAAATTAAGCTGTGGGTAGGAGGAATGGAGGAGGCCACGGCACGCTAGTCGCCAGACAAATTGGCTTCATCAGGGGCAGTAGCTGCAGTGCAGCCCATGGTGTCTTAAATACATGTACATTATGAGACGTCCAGAGATCAGCTATGGAAATTCATGTGATAGAGCCCCGGTGTCAGCCCAGATGTAATATATTCAGGTTAGAATCACAATAGTTCCCAGAATAGTAACCGCGCATGCGCGAATATGCGCATGTGCAGAGACTATAATGAAGTCTTTAACTAGGCATATCAACATGGCCGCCGGAGAAGAAAATGCACAGGCACGAATGTGCGCATGAGCATAAGGCACAATAAGGTAATTGGTGTTAAAAGCATGGAGTTTGGGGTGGCAATGCCAGAACAAAGGTGTAGCATTGGCACTCCATGGCAATAGTAACCAAGGGCACCAGATAAATGGAAGTAGCACAACCAGTGCTCAATAGAGCCAAAAGGCAGCCGGCAGCTAATAGGAGGAGCAATGATCAGAGGGGGTGGCAAATAAATTCCATGGGACAGAAATGGCTGCATATATAATTCTGATAAGAATGTAGGTGGCAACCACATATAGATAAAGAGGTTGTCACTTGTGGGGGGTTCCACTGTTTAGGCACATCAGGGGCTCTCCAAATGCGACATGGCGTCGGATCTCAATTCCAGCCAATTTTGCATTTAAAAAACAAAACAGCGCTCATTCCATTCTGATCTCTGCCATGCGCCCAAACAGTGGTTTACCCCCATATATGGGGTATCAGCATACTCAGAACAAATTGCACAACTTTTGGGGTCCAGTTTCTCCTGTTAACCTTTGGAAAATAAAAAATTGGGGGTGAAAATATCATTTTTGTGGAAAAAATATGATTTTATATTTTCACGCTATAAACTTCTGTGAAGCACTTGGGGGTTCAAAGTGCTCACCACACATCTAGATAAGTTCCTTGTGTGGATCTAGTTGGCAAAATGGGGTCACTTAAAGAGGGGTTTCCACTGTTTAGATACATCAGGGGTTATACAAAAGGCGACATGGCATCTGCTCTTGATTCCAGCCAATTTTACAATCGAAACCTCAAATGGTGTTTCTTCCCTTCCGAGCCCTGCCATGCGCCTAAAGAGTGGTCTTCCTCCACACATGGGGTATCGGTGTACTCAGGAGAAATTGCACAACAAATACTGTGGTTCATTTTCTCCTGATACCCTTGACAAAATAAAAAAATTGTGTCCGAAGTAAAATTTGGTGAAAAAAAGTTAAATGTTCATTTTTTCCTTCCACATTGCTTCAATTCTTGTGAAGCACCTGAAGGGGTAATAAACTTTTTGAATGTGGTAAGTTCCTTGGATCTTTTCTCCCCCCCCCAAAATTTTTATTTTCCCAAGGGTAACAGGAGAAATTTGACCCCCAATGTTGATGTGCAATTTTTCCTGAGTATGCTGATACCCCATATGTGGGGGTAAACCACTGTTTGGGCGCATGGCAGGGCTCGGAAGGGAAGGAGCACCGTTTCACTTTTTCAACGTAGAATTGACTGGAATTGAGATTGGACGCCATGTCGCATTTGGAGAGCCCCTGATGTGCCTAAACAGTGGAAATCCCCTCACAAATGACACCATTTTGAAAACTAGACCCCAAGGAACTTATCTAGATGTGTGGTGAGCACTTTGAACCCCCAAATGCTTCACAGAAGTTTATAACGTAGAGCCTGTGAAAATAAAAAATCATGTTTTTTCCACAAAATGATTTTTTTACCCCAAATTTTTATTCTCCCAGGGGTAACAAGAGAAATTAGACCCCCAAATTTGTTGTGCAATTTGTCCTGAGTATGCTGATACTCCATATGTGAGGTAAAACCAATTTTTGGGCACATGGTAGAGCTCAGAAGGGAAGGAGCGCCATTTGACTTTTTAATCTCAAAATTGTGAGAGCTGATACCATGTCGGGTTTGGAGATGTGCATAAACAGCAGAAACCCCCCACAACTGACCACATTTTGGAAACTACACCCGTTAAAGATTTTATCCAGGGGTATGTATATTGAGCAATTTGAACCGACAGGTACGACACTTAATTTGATAACATTTGGTCATCATATTGAAGAAGTTCATTTTTTTCACAAAAATCTTAATTTAGACCTGAATTTCTCACTTTTGTCTGAGATTACACCAAAAAGTGGACCCCACAATTTGTTACTCACTTTCTTACGAGTGCGGAGATGTCCCATATGTTGTCAAAAGTTCTGTTTGGCAAATGACAGGGCTCGGACAGGAAGGGGCACAATGTAACAAATTTGGCTTTATTTGAAATAGATTGACATATTTGGAGCGCCTGTGTGGTTCAAGAGCAAGAGAAATCCCCCATAAATGTCTTTTTTTATAAATTGTACCTTCTAATCTATTTATCTAGGGATCTAGGGAGGTAGTGTTTAGTTTGATACCACCAATTTTTATGCGTTTGATGCAACACAAGTTTGAAAATTTACAATTTGCATTTTTTTCACTGTCTCTTTTATGATTCTGTTTTGCATGTTCTGAAGAACACACCTCAAATTTTATTGCACTAGTTTTTGTGTTCAGAAATATATCCAACTAGATGTTGGCCCAATTCTAACGCATCGAGTATTCTAGAATATGGCCAGCGGGGGTTATACTCACCTTCCGACGGCCCCCGATCTCCTCTCCACGCTCCCGGCATCTTCTGGTCCCAGTAATGCTTAGTGCGATGGACCGGAGATGACGTCACTCTCGCGAGTGCGCGACGTCATCAGCGGTCTTTCGCGCAAAGCATTACTGGGACCGAAAGATGCCGGGCGCATGGTGAGAGGAGGGAAAGAGTCTGGGGGCTGTCGGAAGGTGAGTATATCACTATTTTTTATTTTAATTCTATTTTTTACAGGTTTATGGTACCCAGGGCCTGGAGGAGAGTCTGGGTACCATCCGCACATTGAGCGCTGCACTGGTCATCTCCCGGCTGCGTCGCCACTGACCTCGGTCGGGAGATGAGCGGCTAGCGCTGCAGATCTCCAGAAGATAGCGGTGGCATGCGTCGTTCGAATGCCGCGCCAATTTGCGGCCGGACTGTGCCTGTCGCTGATTGGTCGCGCCCGGCCAGGCGCGACCAATCAGCGACGTGGGATTACCGTTACAGACAGGCAGACAGAATTAGACGATTATATAGTAGATATGGCACTAATGTGATTACTGGACACATGGCTTTGCCTATAGTAATATATGGCACACCATTTGGTCTTTAGGATAAAATTGAAGTTCCAGGACCCATTCAAAGCTTCTAGAGACATTGAGCAAACAAGACAATCCTTCCAGGAACTATTACTCACAGAGGGAGGCATGCTTCTAAAAACACATTGGCTGATTATAAAATTTGGTCTTGCTAAAAAAAAAACAGTTGTCCCGTATTTGCATATATTGCAGCAGGAAGAATAAACAGTACTAGAATGAAGGGCAAAATTTGAAGGAAAATGCTGCCAATTATGTGAAAAAGCTGAGTTTGTTCCAAAGATGAAAGAACAACAGCAAGGCTAGAATGGCAGACACTTTCAGAGACTGGTCATGCAATCTCCGTTTAGCTCCATCAATCCCTATATGAGAGACGAATATGCCAATAGACATGGTACACCATAGCAAGCTCCCACCCGCAAGGTAGGAACCGCTATATGCACAAAACAATCAATTCTCTACAGAAACCGTAAAGTATTGTCTGGTACCAGAGGTTCGGCTAGAACCATAAAGTAAAGCCCATAGTGTATAAGGATGGAACTTCCTCATTACCCTCCAATAAAATGATCATGCCCGTATCCCCAACATAAATATAAATGCAAGCCAAAGTTTTGTGTAGCAAGACAGTCGTAAAAACAGTCAAAGTTGAATAGTCAAAAATGTTTGTGAGTAATCAAGTCCTAGAAATAATTTTCAGGTGACCTGACTTTTCAAGAACATTTGTTGGCTCCACACTCTGGAGTATACAGACTTTGGTATGTGGACGAAAATTTGTTGGAATAGTGGTTTAGTATGTGATTGATCAAGTCCTAGAATTAATTGTGAAATGGGGTAAAATGGGATCTACTGATGAAAATATTCTCTATTACTTGTTCCAAATTACTCTACTGAGCCTCTAAGCAGAAAATAAAAATTATTGAAAAAAAAAACAAAAGCTAATAATTGTAAGAGGTGTGGTATGTTTCAAAAAGGGGAAATACAAAGGCCTCGTTGGGATGGGCACGTGGGGCAATAGTACCAGGAATCATTCTGTCTACCATACTTCCTACAAACCAGGCATTTTTTTTGATGATACTTTTGGTTGGGAGTGACATTGACAGGGCAAGGAAAATGGCACTCTGCAAGTCTCCTGGCATCCTCAGACTTGAAGGCTTCCCCCTGTGCTATTGACTCAAACATGAGGCCCTCAACAATTTTTTCCTGAAACTGGAGGTATGTAAGCGGTCCATGGGACTTTTTGTACAGAACAAAACTTTTGTATGTGGCAGTTTGGATAAGATAACTTGCCACCTTTTTGTAACCAGGTTGGTCCTGGTCTTCCGCTTCACCAGGTATGGTTGCAGAACTTGGTCTGACAGGTCAACGCCACCCATAAATTTGTTATAATCTGTGACATAGATTGGTTTTTGTTTGGTAGCACACCTATCTCTGACCATCACAGTGATGCCCACATGCAATGTGATCAGCATGTAGACGTCCTTCCTGTCATTCCACTTCATTGCAAGAAGTTGGTCACTTGCAAGTGAAAATTATGCCCCCTCACTTTTTCCTGACTGTCCCACAGGCCCCTGTATTTGCAGCATGGAAGGATTTACATAGGGGGATGCTTGTGTAATAGTTGTTCATATACACGTGGTACCCTTGATGGAGAAAGGGAGTAATTGGCTCCCAGACAATTTTTTGCCTGGGATGCCAATTGCCTGGGGACAGTTTGGGGGGTTAATTTGGCGGTCTCTACCTTCATAAATTAGGAAGGTGGAAGTGTACTCTGATGAGCTCTCACATGTTTTGTACAGTTTGGCTTGCTTGGAGGGGATAAATTGGCGGAATTACAGACATCCCTTGTAGCTCATCAAGGACTCATCGATTGCAACATTTTGCTGTGGGGTATAGGAATTTTGAAATGAATTTTGTAGGAGGGAAATTAGGGGTCTCAATTTATTTAGCCTATCATAGTTGAGGTCAGTTCTTGGGGGGGCTTGGGAATTGTCACTAAAGTGGAGTAATCTCATTAGGGCTTCATAACGGACTCGGGACATGATGGCAGCAAATAAAGGGGTGCTGTAGACAGCTTTTGTTGCCCAGTAGGAGTGGAGTCTGACTTTATTTTTACGAATCCCATATTCAGGCTAAGGCCCAAAACACGGGTATTACTTACCTGGTAATTTGTTTTTCCGTAACCCATGACGGCACCACGAGAGAGGGGATCCACCCTTCAAGGACAGGAGGCCTTCAAGATAAAAAGGGCGACTCCTCTCTCCACATCAGTTGTTTTATATAGCATGAGAGGAACTACGCGGATTAGTGTACATTCAAAATAATACATCCATCTATTAAATTTCTAGCTATCCACACCCAAGGGAGTGTCTAACTATGACAATGCACCGAATCAAAAGACGTGATCAATAGGGAGGGAATATAAGGGTGCTGAAAAACACGGGTATTACTTACCTGGTAATGTGTTTTTTCAGTCACCCATGACGGCACCACAAGAGAATTACAGAGACTTGTAGTATTTTTAGGCAGGGATCACAGCCTGCAGCACCCTTCTCCCGATTGGGAGGTCAGAGGAGGCAGACAGATCTAACCTATAGTGTCTGAAGAAAGTAGAAGGAGAGGACCAAGTGGCCGCCTTACAAATTTGGGCGATGGAGGCATTTGCTCTCTCTGCCCAGGATGTCACCATGTCTCGTGGAATAGACCTTCAGACCTTCATGAATAGCTCTGCCTGCACTAACATAAGCTAGCTTAATGGCCTCTCTCACCCATCTAGCTATAGTCTGTTTGAACACCCTCAGGACCTTCCTTGACACCTGAAAAGAGACAGGGTCCTCTGCTTCCTCCAGGGCTCTGGTACTTCTAAATAATGTAGGAGACACCTCCTAACTTCTAAGCAATGAAGCCTCTCCTCCTCCTGGTTGCTTGGGTTAGGAGAGAAAGATGGTATGACTATTTCTTGAGTCCTATGAAATCTTGACACCACTTTGGAGAGGTAAGCTGGGTCTATCCTTAACACTATTCTATCGTCCGTGACCTGAGCGTAGGGAGGGTCTGCTGATAAAGCCTGCAAATCGCCTACCCTACGGGTCGATGTGAGTGCTACCACTAAGGCTGTTTTTAGTTAAATAACCCTTTCCTAAACCGTGTCTAATGGCTCAAAGGGACTCTGCTAAGGCAGACAACACTAGATTTAGATCCCAAGGAGAAGATGTAGGAAATGGGACCGAGATTGCTCTAATACAGGCCCTGATGAACCTGGCTACCCATCTATCATTCACCAGGTCACAGTTATATAAGGCAGCCAGAGCTGAAACTTGCACCTTTAGGGTACTAACTGCTAACCCAAGCTCTAGCCCCTTCTGCAGAAACTCCAGTATGGCCACTACCGGGACCTTCCCCTCCCATACTGGCCCGGAGAAGAATAAAAATCTTTTCCAGATTCTCCCACAAATTCTAGTGGTTATTGGCCTCCTACTACTAAGAAGAGTGGAAACTAACCCTGCTGAGCCTTTCTCCTCTAGAAGTGCTCTCTCAAATTCCAGGCTGTTAAATGCAGCCCAGACATCTAAGAAGGAAGGGTCCCTGTGTCAGAAGATCTTGGTCCTCTGGGAGGACCCACGGATCCGTCACGGACATTGTCTTTAGCCAGTAAAACCATGGCCTCTTTGGCCAAAAAGGGGCTATTAAGATTACTCTGGCTTTGTCTTATCTGATGTTTCTCAAGACTGCCGGTATCAGGCATATTGGAGGGAAGGCATATAGGTGTCCTGGAGTCCACTCTATCCTGAAAGCATCTACTGCATACGGGCTGTCTGCTGGACTTAAGGAACACAATCTCTGGACTCTACTGTTGCTTCTTGAAGCAAAGAGATCTATTTTGGGCCGACCCCACATGTCCACAATCTGATTGAACACTGATCTCTTCAGGGACCACTCTCCTTGTTTTAACTATTTGAGATCATATTTGCACCGCTACCCTGAGGAATCTGCAATCCCGTTTGCAAATAGGGACGTGGTAGTATGCGTCCTTGAGGTTGAAGACCGCCATGTAACACCGTGGGAAGAGGAGTTTCACCGCCGATCTTACTGTTTCCATCTTGAATAAAGGAACTATCAGATAGCTATTCACATCTTTCAGATTTATAATGGTTCTCCAAGAGTTGTTTGGCTTTTTTTTATCAGAAATAGGGGGGAATAAAATCCCCTCTTTCTCTCTTCCACAGGAACGTCTTCCAATACGTGTTTGTTTAATAGTGATATTACTTCTTCTTCCAGGCCCCATTGTTTCTCTTGAGAGGGCCGAACTCGGGACTGTATGTATCTCTGAGGTGGCAAACTGTGGAAATTTGATTTTAGGCCTGACCTCACAATTTTCCGAATCCAAGCACTGGATGAAATTCCCTCCCAGGCCAGGAGGAAGTGAGAGAGCCTCCCTCCTAACTGGGAGAAGTCATTGGGAGGGCTTCTTGGTGTCTCTGGAGGGTTTGCCAAAATAAAAGCCCTTTCCTCCTCTGGACTGCTTGTCAGTTCTGTCTCGGTCTATATATGGCTGCCCCCTGGATCTGCGACCCCTCCAAAAGGAGCGCCAAAAAGATGGAAATGGTTGCTTCGGAAAACCTTTCTTCTTATCTCCTGCCTTCTCCAGCACTTCATCTAGTGCCAGTTCAAATAAGAATTTACTTTCACAAGGCAGGGAGCAGAGTTTAACTTTTGCTTGTATATCTCCCGGCCAGCTGATTTGGCTGCCAATCTTGCCGAATCTGCTGAGGCGTCTGCTAAAAACACTGCTGCTGCTTGAATCGCAGGAATTGCCTCTAAGATAGTTTCTCTCAAGACCCGCTGTTCCAGCTGATCTTCTAAACTATCCAGCCAAACTTTCAGAGGTCTAACTACAGAAGTAGACTCCAAGCTGTTTTAAGGAAACTGTCCGTTTTTCTATTAAATGGTTCCTTCAGGGACCCCACGTCCTCGAAAGGGAATGAAGACTTTCTTGAGACCTTTGAGATTGCCACATCCAGTCTCGGTGCCCTATCCAAAGAAGAAGTTGCTTCCTCCTCAAATGGATATTTTCTCTTTGATGAACTAAGTGTTTGCGTCTTCTTGTCTGGTTTCTCCCATTCTTTTTTAATGAGGCTTTGTAATTGCTCGTTAACAGGGAAGGCTCTACTCTTCTTTTTATGTAAGCCACCGAACATGAGTTCCTGGGTCGATCTCTAAGGCTAGGTTCACATTTGCGGTTGAGTCAGCAGGGTATCATCCGCATCCCCAATCACATGCAAAAACGCATGCAAACGCATGTTTACGTAGCGTTTTTTATCCGCATCATCTTATGCTTGACGTCAAAAAATGCAGTGTTTACATGCGTGTGTATGCGTTTTTGCATGCGCTTGCGTTTTTTATGCATATGCATTAGAAATTTCCAATTTTTTCCAGTAGCTTTTCTTTGACATCAGACACCCAGTAGGCATGTCTCATGGGATTTCTATAAATATACACACAGTGCACTTAGGAAATACTCGTCTTTGGCTGCTGTATCTACCTGCAAGATGGCTCTTGACCTGGACAGCTTCCTAGAAGATCTGGATTTACAACTGAAGTTGGCTAATATCTTTGCTTTTGCTTGTCAAGAACACAGAAGAAGAGAAAGACTGAGATGTCGTCATTGCTATTGGTGACACCTCGTTCTTGAACTCCAAGAGAGCCGTGGAGCCTACCACTCCTTGTACACTGAGCTGCAGCAAAACTCAGAGAAGTTTTTTGACTACACGAGGATGTCGCAACAGAGCTTCCATGAGTTGCTGCTACATGTCCAAGGATCCATTGCCAGAGAGGACACACAGCTCCGGCGAGCAATTCCTGCTGAGGAACGTCTCTTGGTCAACCAGAGGTACATAGTGTTGAAACCTAACCCTACCCTATCCCTAATCCTATCCCTAACCAGTGTACTGATTTTTGTTTATCATTTTCTTTTCCGCAGAATCCTGGCTGTTGTGAGTTCATTCTCTGGTTCACCAGTTGTGAGTTCTCCTTCCAGACTCCCTCTGGTGGTAATAGGAGGTAGAGAGGCTGATTTGATCGGTGGAGATCTGCCACCTGAGAATGAGGATGACGATTGGATCTCAGGAGTCGCAGATTGGATTTAAGACAGCCGACGCCCTATTCAGTTGCTGGTGATTCCTTCTGGCTTGTCAGCTCTTGGTTTTCAGCTCTGTTCGTCATCTAAAGCTGTTTTTCTGCTAATGTTCACACTTGCTTTTGTTGGTCTATTCAGTTTTTTGGTGTGTTCAGCTAGCCCCTGCTGGGGGCTGTGCTGAATTTCCACTCTTATTCATCAGTATTTTGCCAATTGGCTTTTTGTCCCTTACTAGTTCAGTCTCTTTTTGCTCTGTCTCAGAATATTTCAAAGTGCTGATATAGTGGGAGAAGTCTAGTGACTTCAGGGTTAATTTTGCTATCATAAGTGTTGGACATGATTTTTGTAGGGTTTTTTGCAGGTTGCAGACAGTCTTTCCTTACCTTTCCTGTCTAGTTAGTTTGGGCCCCGTCATTTGCTCAGCTATTTTCATGCCTGTGTTTGTGCCTTCATCTTGTTTCACCGTCAATACATGTGTGGGGGCTATCTATTCCTTTGGGGTCTGCTCTGGGGCAGTTAGTTTTCCCTTTTCTTGCTTTAGGCTTATTTAGTCCTCCGGCCGTGACGAGGCGTCTAGGAACATCGTAGGCTTGCTCCACGGCTACTGCTAGTTGTGGTAAATCAGGGATCTGCAATCTGCATAGTTACCAACCTCTTTGGTTTTCTGTGACTTAGCTTGTTCTGCTTTTTTTCTCCTCGGTGACCCATTCATAACACCTGGCTACTGGAGAGACATTGTCCTCGTTACATTTCCAATACAAGATTGGGGTATCCACCCAATCTGCGATTATTGTAGACACTTGTCATGCTTTAGTTGGCATTCTGCGGTAAGAATTCCTCCCCCAACCCACAAGTGAACTCTGGATTCAAAAGGCTTCCAAATTCCAGAAAATTTGCAATTTTCCTAATTGTGTGGGGGCTGTGGACGGCAAGCGCATTAGGATTTTGAAACCAGCTGGAAGTGGATCAGAGTACTTCAATTATAGAAAATATTTTTCTATAGTTCTAATGGCTATTGTGGATGCCGATTGTAAATTCATTGCCATGGACATTGGCTCTTTCAGACTAGGCAATGACTTGCAGATGTTCAAAAACTCAGACATGGGCCAACGTCTGTATGGGAATAATTTTAATTTTCCGCCTCCATGACCTCTGCCCAACACTGATGGACAGCTAATGCCTTTTGTTGTTGTTGGTGATGAGGCCTCCCAAATGTGTCCAACCTCACTAAACCATACTCTAGTAGAAACTGAAATCGCCCCAAAAAAATTTTCAACTACAGACTGACAAGGGCACGAAGAACCGTGGAGTGTGCATTTGGATTGCTGGTACTGAAATGGCGCATTTTGTGCACATCCATTAACCTAAAAATTGACACTATTAATGAGGTTGTGAAAGCATGTGTTCTTCTGCACAACTACATAATGGTAAAAGAGCGACCATGCTTACAACCTGAGGAACCTGTTACATTGCATGACTACCAATTTCACCCTCTGAGAACCACTGTTGAAGTTGCCCAGATGAGGGATAAGTTTGCCACTTACTTTGCTTCAGATAATGGATGTGTGGCCTGGCAAGACAAAATGATTTAAGCCACTAAGTTAAATGTGCCTGTTATGTTTTGTACCAGTTAAGTACCTGTAAGGTTAAATATTAGATACCTTTTATGTTTAAATGTACCTGTGATGTTAACATGTACAAGTAATAATTTACCCCTAATGTTTCCTGATTTAAATATAAGCTACCTTCCCTCCCAAAAAAAGTGTGTTTGTGCTGTATTTTACCTAAAAAAACAAGTGTGTTTGTATCGGCGGCGGCGGCGCAGAAAGATAAAGAAAAAAACAAGGTATAGTGGTAATAAAATACAACTTTTATTTTCAACGTTTTTAACAAAAATAAAAGGGTTAAGGTTGGGGTGATTTAATTTTTCTTCAGGGCTTAAGTGAGGGTGTAATGGGTAGGACCTTGGTGGTGTGGAGCTATGAGCAATGGGTGATAGTTGATGAGGATGGGGTTACAGGGGAAGGGTCTACAGGGGAAGGGGCAACCAGTTGAAGGATTGGATCTGAGATGGCAGTGGAGACATTGGGGATAGATGACAAAGTGGAATCATGGGAATCGGAAGGAAGGAACAGACAGACACAAGGGAAGGTAGTGACAAATTGGTAGGTGAGGGTGGAGGTGGTGGGTTCAAGGTGGGAAGAATTTTTTGGCTCCTGGTTTTGGTCCTGAGGCCAAGATTTTTTTTTTTTGGACTTTGCATTTCTTGGCCGAGTGGGAGTGCTGGGCTCTGTAGCAGCACTCTGGCATGGTGCTGGACTGGGCTGCATTAGGGGTGCTGGACTGGGAAGGGGTGCTGGACTGGGCAGCATTGTAGATCCTGATGGCTGCAGGGGTGCTGTGGTCTGGAGCATGGTTGAAGGACTTGCCAGCGTGGTCACTCGGTGAACTGGATGCGGTGGTGGCGGATAGTTCGGTGCTGTGGGAGCTGGATAGTACATTTTGCTGCTGGTAGTATCTTCTGGCCTGGTGAGTGTAGGATTGTGACTGCTGCTGGGACTGCTGCTGATGCTGCTGTAATGCGTGACTGTAA
The DNA here is from genome assembly GCF_039654945.1 of Dendrobates tinctorius. Lineage (NCBI taxonomy): Eukaryota > Metazoa > Chordata > Amphibia > Anura > Dendrobatidae > Dendrobates > Dendrobates tinctorius. The sequence continues at coordinate 86,931,527 of NW_027361679.1, read as the reverse complement.
GCAACCTGGCAGGCCTGCATGACGGACAGCTGGAGTTGAGGCATAAGGTTTTCTGACACCCTCCGCTCAATTGCAGAAAAAAATGTTGCGCCAGTCTAGTAAGGTCGGCTTCCAGGCAGTCTAGGCGATTGTTGACTTCCTTGAACCCACTCTTCACTCTGTCAGCAATCAACCTAACCCCATCCTGGAAGACCGAACTTAATTGAAGAAACTCGGGCATGCCTGACCTCTCCCAGGCCCTCTGCCACTGACGAGAAGACCCAGCAAAAGCAGAGGCAGAGGGCTGGGAGAGGGGAAAACCTGATGGATCGGCTGCCTCTTCCCCAGCCTGTGAAGCCTGCAAGGTTGCTCCATCGCTGGTGGATGACTGGCACTGCGTCTGTTCAGTGGCTGGTAGATGAGGGGCCGCTTCAACCGAGGAGGCTCCGGGTTGTGTGGTGCTGCACCAGGTTCTGTGAAAAAAGTAGAAAAACTTTAGTGAAAAAAATAAAGTTTGTGTTGTGCTGCTCCAGGTTCTGTGTGGGGGAAAAAATAAACATTAGTCAAAAGAAAAAAAAAATTCTGTACTTACACTCACTGAGCAGGCCTCAGAAAGGCAAGGTCCAGGTGGTGTTTGTATTTTCTGAACCTTGCAACAGAACCACTTCTAACCCGGAGCTCCTCTCTCATGTCCTTGCTGAAGTTGTTGAAGCGGTCCTTCATCGAGCGCCAACAGATTTTGATTCGCTTCACTGTGAAGGGGGAAAAAAAAATTATTAGGAAACAATTCACATCCATTCACAGGTTCACTGCTGTGTTCACTGTGTTGCTGCTGTTCACTGCTGAAAGACCACATTGCAATACTTACCAAAATCACTCCTGGCTCGCGGCGTGGCACGGTCCCAACCAGGCAGCAGCGAGCAGCGATGTTGACACTTCTTCCCAGAGCTGTAGAATCACCACATTGTCTGAGCACTGAAGGTCACGGGTGTCCCACAACGGTACTCGCTCATACACTAGGTGGATGAGATGTTCATTATTTATATCCAGTGTGGCTTGTTCCCGTTCTGAAACTTATAGATAAAATAGAAAAATAGAATTTTAAGTAAAACTGAAAAATTTTATTCCAACTCTGATGAAACAAATACTTACACCCCATCTTTCCTCCTGAGACACATGAGCCCAACAACCCTGGGAAGATTCTTCTCCACTGGACTGCTCCTGCTCTTCATCACTGCCAGGTACCTGTAAAGAAATTAAATGATTTAACACATGTGGAGTATTGCCAGTCAATACATACCAATCAGTAAAGTGAATGTGATTACATAATCTTTGTCTGGTCCACCATGGGAAGAAGTTTGTTCTTCAGTGAAGGACATGGTTGAAGAGCAGGCAGCAGCCAAATGAAGCACTACAGATAAAAACAGAAGAAAAATTAACCTTGTAAAGATCAAAAAAATAATGTAGACCAAAAAAAAAAAACAACAATATTTACATTACAGGCAGTAGTCCAACACCACAGCAGTCAGCACAGGCCAGGGACAGACGGCAGCAACAGGAGCCAACCACAGGAAAACCGCTGCACCAGGAGACACCCACTGCGTCAGAGAGAATCGGCCAGTCTACAAGGAACAGAAAAAGCATTCAGAGAGACAGACATTTCCAAAGTTTCTATACTTACATAGACAGTGTTGTCCTCACCACGACAGAAAGCAGCACCAGGAGCCAACCAGGAGCCAACCACTGTACCAGGCCAAGCGACATGTCTAAAACTAAACAGAAAAAAAAATTAATAGAAAGTAATAAAAAGCAGTAAGAGAGACAGACATTTTCTAAGGTTGTATACTTACATAGCCAGTGTTGTGGTATCATCCAGAGAGTAAAGGCCTTGCTGTGTAAACACTTCCTTTTATAGAGCTCTCAATTATCAGGTAGATGAATCACTTCCTGGACCAACTCATTAAAGAAACGCATGCGTATAGAACGCATGAGCATACGTATGTCCTTGGGTACGCATGAGTTTTCATAGACAGTAATGCGTTTATTTGATGCACTCATCCGCATGAGCATGACTGCGTATATTTGCCAGATTTTTGCCACTTCCAAAAATCCAACATGATGTGTTCGCCGGACCCCGACGCACACTGAAAAACAACGCATGCATACGCTGACCGCATGCGAACTGATGCAAACGCATGCACCAGCGTACACCATGTTAAAGATAGAGAAACATGTCGCATGCTGATTGCTGCGGATGAAACACTGCGCAAACAGACGCTAATGTGAAACCAGCCTTAACTTTCTCATCCACTAATCCCATAGTGGATCGGACAGCCTTTATTAGTCTGTCCGTAGATTCCACCGGGAAACTACCGTCATCCTCTGAACTACTGTCAGAGTACTGCGATTGATCCGAGTCCTCTGGCTCTGATAATGTGAAGTCCTCTTATGATGAAAATAGAGGGGCTGGATCTGCCTCTCCCTTTACTGTCAGTGTCCGTTGGGGCCTGCAACTGACCTATGGACTTCCGATTGTATTAGGGATCTTAAATTAGCCAAAAATGAGGGAGTTTCTTCCACAATGGTTTTGTCAATGCAATTCTGGCATAGCTTTTTATCCCAGGAAGCTCTTAGTTGGCATCTACATAGGGGACACTTCTTGTTTTTAAGTTTGGCCTTACTCTTTCTAGGGACCCCCTACACTTCATCCCTCTAATATATAGAAAAGGAGAAAGCAGGCGACAGAAGAGAGACAGACAACAGACATTAGTGTACTGTATTTTCTTGGAGATCACTCGGACTCTTCAAACAGGTACCAGATCCGGAGGTTGAATGACGTCCGTAATAACTCCTCCAGAGACTATGGACCCGTCCTTCCCAGAACCACAGAGATTCTCCCGTGCACTGCCCGAGTGGCCTCCACTGCTACCACGGCGTGGTTGCATTTTCTCCTGCAAGAGCGACCGGTGCCTTACTGGCTTCGGCTGCTGATGCGGCTGCACGTGCTCCGTCGCAAAATATTCCATGGTTGCCACCCATTGCATGTCAGCAGCCTCTTTAAATATCCTAGGAATCTGTTCAAAGAAGGGCACCACCCCACCCCTTCCTCAAAACCCCCATGCTCCCGGCCTATTACTTCCGGTGCGCACCAGGTACCTTTCTGGTGCGCGCTCCCCTGCCTTGCTCGTTTTTAGGGGTATGTGCACGCATCCTGGGCTACTTGCTTGGCCTTGTCAACAGGACCAGGGATTCTCAGCATCTTGTGCGCACCCGGCATCCACTTCCGGTGTGCGCTGTGTTCACATCCGGGGCGCGCTCCCAGGTCACCTCAGACCCTGCGCTGTTGTGAACTCATTTTCTGCTCCACCAGTTGAGAGTTCTCCTTCCGTTCTCCCTCTGGTGGTGACAGGAGGTAGTGAGGTTGGTTTAATTGGTAGTGATCTGCCACCTGATGAGGAGGATAATGATTGGATCTCAGGAGTATCAGATTGGATATAAGACAGCCGACGCCCTATCCTGGTGCTGGTGATTCAGTCTGTATCTCAGGTCTTGGACTTCAGCTCTGTTCCAGTCTTCTCAAGTTAAGTTTGTTTTTGCTATTGTTCACACTTGCTCTTGTTGGTCAATTCAGTTTTTTGTGGTCAGCCAGCCCCCGCTGGTGTTGGGCTGAATTTCCACTCCTATTTATCTGTATTTGCCTTTTGGTCCCTTATTAAATTGGCCTCTTTTTGCTCTGTCTCAAAATATTTCAGAGTGCTGATATAGTGGGAGAAGTCTAGTGACTTCAGGGTTAATTTTGCTATCAGAAGTGTTGGACATTATTTTGGTAGGGTTTTTGGCAGATTGCAGACAGTGTCTTTCCTTTCCTGTCCATTCTAGTTGGGCCCCATCGTTTGCTCAGCCTATTTTTCTGCCTTTTGTGTTTTCATCTTGTTTCACCGTCAATATATGTGGGGGGCTATCTTTCCTTTGGGGTCTGCTCTGGGGCAGTTAGTTTTCCTCTTTTCCTGCTTTAGGCTTATGTAGCTCTCCGGTTGTGATGAGGCGTCTAGGATCATCGTAGGTATGCTCCACGACTGCTGCTAGTTGTGTGGTAAGATCAGGGATCTGCAATCTGCATAGTTACCTACCTCTCTGGTTTTCTGAGACTTGGCTTGTGCTATTTTTTCCTCCTCGGTGACCCATTCATAACACTGCGCCCACCCGGCATTCTCCTTCTGGTGTGATATGATTTCACATCCGGCACGTGCTCCTCAGTCACCTCCGATTCTGCACACACCTGGCCTTCAACCACACCTGCCACGCGCACCTCAGAGGGCCCCACAAGTTCCAGGACCGGGGTAAGGAGCCACTTCTGTCCGGGATTAGAACAGACTTGTGCCCCATTCCCCCATAATCGCTGAGGCCTCTGTGGCACCACTGGAGCTTTGCTCTGTAGTAGGCACTTCCATTGCTCCCTGCCGCCATGATACCAGCATTCACCCGGACACTGATGTGTTCACGGGCTGCGTGGCTTGGCATACCGCCTACCTACGTCCGCTCAGGGAGGGCACAAAAACGTGGTTTCTGAGGCTCTACCGGTACCAGATGAATGCAGATCTCTGCCTGCCAAAACCCATCTGACCCAGGCCCAGGCATCCTCTTCTGTCTTCTAAGATTTAATCTTGAGGATTCCCCATCAAGGACAGGAAACCAACTGATGCGGAGAGAGGATCTATCCTTTTTATCTTGGAGGTTTCCTGTCCTTGAAGGGCAGAATCCCCTCTCCTGTGGTGCCTTCATGGGTGACTGAAATTTTTTTTTATTTCAGGGACGTTTGTGGGGATCCAGGAATGGGAATGAAATGCAGAGAATTTTTGGGAGATGTATTGTCGAGCATATAAGTTTGTTTGGTGGGCTATCAATAGTAGGATTTTTAAGCTAATGAAAATTTGGAAAAAATCAATGGGGGTAAAATTGGTGACATCTACTCTTATTCCAGGGGCTGCAGAAAAAGGGGGAAATTGAGAGGAAAATGAAGTGTCATTATACCACACCAGTGGGGGGCCTGCGGTACTTGGTCCTGCCTCTGAAGCTTCAGCAGTGACGACCGACTCCGCTACCATCGGGCTGTGGGATCCCATGGAGGAAGAGTTGTCGTCACTGCCTGAAAACTGCTCTACTTCAGAGGCAGATTCCGTTTCGCTGCCGGAGCAAAGCAGGCTGTACGCTTGCTTTGTGCTAAATGTTCTGTGGGCCATTTATTTATTTGCCTGCCTAATGAAAAACTAACCCTAATCTAACTAGTATTTTTTCACTGGCTAACCCTAACCCTAATAAGTGTAACTCTAATACGTGTAACCCTAACTGCAAAAGATTATAAAAAAAACAAATTCTAAAAATTTTTTTTAAAAAAATATATAGATATTTTATAATCTTCTGACAATGGGGATGCGGGGATTACGGAGAACAGGGGTGGGTAACACTGCGCAACAAATTTCAGGGAAGTTCTTGTCCCCTGAGAAAATTTTATTGTATCTATAGTTTTTTAACCCCTTTATGACTAGAGCTTTTTTAGATTTTTCGTTTTTCGCGCCCCTTCTTTCCAGAGCCATGATTTTTTTTATTTTTCCGTCAATATGGCCATGTGAGGGAATATTTTTTTGCGGGACGAGTTGTACTTTTGAACGACATCATTGGTTTTACCATGTTGTGCACTCGAAAACGGGAAAAAACTTTCAAGTGTGGTGAAATTGCTAAAAAAGTGCAATCCCACGCTTGTTTTTTGTTTGGCTTTTTTGCTAGGTTAACTAAATGCTAAAACTAACCTACCGTTATGATTTTCCAGGTCATTACGAGTTTATAGACACCAAACATGTCTAGGTTTTCTTTTATCTAACTGGTGAAAAACATTTTAAAAAAATTGTGCTATTTTCTGAGACCGGTAGCGTCTCCATTTTTCGTGATCTCGGGTTAGGTGTGTGCTTATTTTTTGCGTGCCGAGCTGTTGTTTTTAATGATACCATTTTTGTGCAGAAATGTTCATGTGATTGCCCGTTATTGCATTTTAATGCAATGTCGTGGCAACTAAAAAAACGTACTTCTGGCGTTTTGATTTTTTTATTGCTAGGCCGTTTAGCGATCAGGTTAATTATTTTTTTATTGATAGATCGGGCGATTCTGAATGCAGCGATTGCAAATATGTGTAGGTATGATTTTTTATTATTATTTTGATTGAGGCGAAAGGGGGGTGATTTGAACTTGTATGTTTTTTATATTTTTAAACACTTTTTTTTTTACTTTTGGCATGCTTCAATAGCCTCCATAGGAGGCTAGAGGCTGCCATAGCGTGATTGCCTCTGCTACATAGAGGTAATGCTTAGATCACCTCTATGCAACAGAATTACAGGCTTACTATGAGCGCCGACCACAGGGTGGTGCTCATAGCAATCACCATCAACAAACAGAGGTCTCGAGGAGGCCTCTGGTTGTGATGGCAACGCAGTGATGACCTTCGATCATGTGACGGGGGTCGTCTCTGTGCGTATTTCCAGACTGGCGTCTGGAAGTACATTTAAATGCCCACTGTCAGAGTTTGACAGCGGCATTTAACTACTTAATAGGCTTGGGCGGATCATGATTCCGCTTGCGCCTATTGCGGGCACATGTCAGCTGTTAAAACAGCTGCTAATATTCAGGATGAGCGGGTTACAAAGGAGGTTTTTCCTCAGGATGTCCCCTTTGGGGATAAAAAAATGGTGATATGGAAAATAATAGACAAGATGTAGTACGAAATCATGTTGAAAATTCAGTTAGGGGATATATTGGTAATAGTAAGGGGGACAATGTTGTGTCTCCCCTTGATATAGATAAACAATTGGAGCAAGTGAAACAACAGATGGATAAAATTAAAAAAGATAGACTTTTAGATTTAAACACCGTTTGTCAGTCTAGTCCCCTTGATATACTTATTTCCTTAGCAGCTGAAGAATCGGAGGGAGAGTCTAACATTTTGGATCTCCCCTTATTCAAGGAAGGTGAAGTGGATAATATTCCACATTCTCCTCTTGTCCCCATCCCAGATAGGCGCCCTGAAATTGTACTAAATACTTAGATTGTGGACTCTAACAGTGTATGCAATAAGAAAATAATGAGTGGTTGCAACCGGACAAAAAAAGGGGAGTATAATAATAGATAACTCTGCCTCCGGATCGGCATTGGTGTCTTTTTCACCCAAGATTATAGAACAAAAAAATACAATAACGAGATTTCTTACACCAAAACCTCAAAAAAGAAAAAATGTAGGAGGGGAACTCGAGGAAAAAATAATGAAAAAACCGAAGAACAAAAAATCAGGACCGTCCCAATGAAAAATATATATTCTGAAATTGGGAGCACTAATGGGATACGTACTTCTGAACATGGTGTTATAAGAATTGGTAATATTTTTAATACTTCTAAACATATACTCACAGAGGGAGAAATTTTGATTCTTAATAAAGGATTATCTTTTTGCCCTGATAATACTTCTAGAGATATTGATCTATATATGGATTTACAGCATTTTGTGAGAAAACTAACACTTAAGCGTCACTTCACAATGAATCATACTAGGGGAGAACCTAAGGAGATGAAAGGGGATGGGATAGTTCATTCTCATCTTCGGGGTAAATCTAATTTTTACCCTATTCATAATAAGGGCCACCATTTAAAAACTTTTACTGATTTGGTGTTGAAGGATTTTGAATCCCTGAATTTGAAAAGGAAGAGGATGAGTAACCTTTCAGTTGCAGAAATAAATGGTTTGACATCATTACGGAATGATCCTAATATGGTGATTAGATCTGCTGATAAGTGGGGTGGGGTTGTCATACAGGATTTAGATGTGTATTTAAAAGAAGCAAATCGAATTTTGTCTGATGGGACCACGTATGCCATCTCTAATACATATGAATATGATAATGCAAGGACTATAAGGACTATAGGGAATTAATTAGATATGCTGATAAAACAGGCATTTTAAATAAGAATGAAAAAGATTATCTCAATATAAAAAATCCTTCTATGGCGATATACTACCATCTACCGAAATTACATAAGGATTTATTAAACCCTCCTGGGTGCCCGAGCATTGCAGGGATTAATTCATTAACTTCTAATTTGTCCGCCTATGTTGATTCTTTTATGAATAAATGTTAACAAGTTGGGGAGTTATCTTAGAAACTCTACTCACCTTATACAAATTCTTCAGGGTATTGTGTGGAAAGATGAATATGTGTTCATCACTATGGATGTTACAGGATTATATTCCAACATTGAACATAATATTGGTTTGGCTTGTTTTGAAATGTATGTGAATAGGGAGTTGACTCTGTCTATAACACAAAAAATTTTTTTGATTAGGAGTATGGCCTTTATATTACAAAATAACTATTTTTGTTTTGGTAATACTATATATCATCAGACACGGGGGACTGCCATGGGCTCGAGGGCAGCACCTACGTATGCTAATTTATTTATGGCTGTCTTCGAGTCCTGGCATATCCTCCGTGGTGATTATGGGGTTAAATTGGTTTTATACAAACGTTTTATCGATGATATTATTGTCATTTATAATGAGTGGAATGATGTTGAAAAATTTCTAGATGGGGTGACAAATAATTGTTGGGGTATAGAATTAATCCCACAGATTAATATAGAGAGTTTAATTTTTTTGGATCTCACTATTTATATAGATGACTCTGGCAGGATTTGTACCAGTAATCATTTTAAAAAGGTCGATGCCAATGGCTATGTTCATTATAACAGTGGCCATTATAGGCCCTGGCTTAGGAATATTCCTTTGAACCAATATTCTAGGATTAGAAGGAATTGTTCCTCTGATACAACCTTTGAGGAGGGGAGTAAAATTCTATTAAATAGATTAATTCTTGCAAGGCGCAAAAAAATGTGGATGACTATAATGTGAATTTTATTACTACTTTTTCTGTCCAAAATTGTCAGATTCGTAATATATTGGAAAAACATTGGAAAATTATATTAAATGATCCCATTCTGAATAAGGTGGTAGATCAGAAGCCGGGGGTGATTTTTAGATGGGCCCCAACTATTAAAAACCTCTTAGCCCCTAGTGTCATATCATCTAGGGATACTTTATTAAATATTAGCATATTGTATGAGAAAAAAGGTGCCTTTCAATGTAAGAGGAAAGGCTGTCTTTGTTGTAGATCTATCATCAATGCTACTGATAAATTTCAGTCCTTTAGTTATCCTAGTGGGGAATTTAAGATCAAATATAGGATGACTTGCATGACTAGTTTTGTCATCTATTTGATCCAATGTAAGTGTGGGAAACATTATGTTGGTAGGACATCTCAACCATTACATAAGAGGATTATCTCACACAGATGTAATATTCGCAAGGGGTTTATGAAGCATGGTTTGTCCCATCATTGCACGGTGAGCCACCAAGACTCTGTATCCATGACAGTGCTTCCTATTGATCATGTATCTGAATATACCCAGAATAGAATAAAAAATCTAAAGAGAAAAGAAACGTATTGGATTTATAAATTAAACACACTGCAACCGATGGGTTTAAATGAAATTAGTGATATTTTTAGATATATTTGGGGAATTATTTGAATTTTATTTTAATAGCAACTTATGAGTATGGTTTTTAGGGTTAATAATTCTGAAACATTTCTGAAGTTGGTGTAGTCTAGAGGGTTAGCGCATGTGATTTATATTTTTGAGCCCGTTTGATGTGGCAGGTTCGATTCCACGTATTTTACATTTTTTAATTTTTGATATATTTTTTGGTATATTAAGGTTTGACGATATTGATGAAATGTTATTGGATTTTAGAGCATAATAGCATGTATAAGCAGCTTTTTATATATATACAATTGTTTTTAGATGATATGTGGGCGTTTTCACAGGAAATTATGTCAAAGGAAGGTGTATTTGTAATGATTTGTGTCTGTATATATATCTGAAACTTGTGATTATTTCTGAGGCCCTGATGAAGTGGCTGGTTTAAGCCATGAAACGCGTAGGCTCATTAAAGGATTTTTTCTGTTACCTCTGCTGCGGAAGGTGTGTTTCTGGTCATCGCGGTTTTAAGAAGCCCGGCTTTTTTTTTCCATTCCATCGGATTTTTTCATTTATTGCCAGCGGGACACCAGCGACGACCGGATATCTAGGAGTGATTCCCAGTTTGTTGTGACTCACACAACTATAGCAGGTGAGTCTAACTGATTGGGGATTTCATTGCGGTTTCTTAATAGACGATACACCCTATGTGCGCTTCCTATTTTTGTTTATTTATAATCCGTCTCAGATGCTTCTCGAATAAGATTCAAGTAATAGTCAGCCTGCATTGACGTACTCCACTTTCCCTGCTACCTTTTCTCCATCAGTGCAATGTCTTGGTGAAATCTTTCACCGTATTCATCGCTAACGGCACCAAGATTGGCTGGAAAAAAGTCCAAGTGAGAATGTAAAAAATGCATTTTTAGTGACATATTACATTTCATCAAATGATATGCTGTGAGCATGTTGTCCACGAGTTGTTCAAAGTTCAGTGCCCTGCTGTTGCCAAGGAAGTTGAAGGTCACATCTTTAAGGGCTCTCCATGCCACTTGTTCAGCACCTTGCAAAAGACCATCAAAGCTACTGTCATTCATTATATCTCTCATCTGTGGGCCAATAACAATACCTTTTTTATTCTTTGCATCACTTATTCTTGGAAATTTCTGTCACAAGAAAAGGCTTCAGATTCTTTGTTCATTGCTTTGACAAAATTCTTCATAAGCCAAAGTTTAATATGCAAAGGAGGGAGAAATATCTTTGCTGGATCAACGAGAAGATTATGTTTAACATTCTTCTGTCCTGCAACCAGGTTTTCGCGGAGTGGCCAGTCCTTTCTGAAATAGTGCATTTCTCGTGCACGACTGTCCCACTCACAAATAAAACAACAATACTTGGTATATCCAAGCTGCAGGCCAAGAAGTGCAACAACTTTTAGATCACCACATATGTTCCAGTTATAATTTCTATAATTAATGTGGGCCAACAGTAACTCCATATTCTCGTACGTTTCTTTCATATGTATGGTATGTCCAATAGGTATAGAAGGATAGATATTTCCTGTTAGGCATCGGGTTCCTGTCGCTGCACAGCAGGAATCCCAAGCCTTGCCTTCGGCGGTCTCCCATTCCTCTCCGGCCGCAGAGGAGGCTGCTCAGCAGACTCGTCAATCCCGGCGCTCTGCTCAGACTAGCACTGTGCGTTTGGTTGCTGCTGACAACTCTGGTCCAGCTATACCAATGCATGCGGGTCAGCAGTGAGCTACTCCAGGGACTAAGTCCTCCTTCAGTCCACTGAGCATGCCCATGGGACGATCTCTCATTGGAGATCGGAGGTCACATGCTTAGGTCCTACTCCCGCTCTGAACCATCAGGAAGGTCCCGGAAGGTCGTGACTATAAAAGCCTTGCATTGCCGCCCCACCATGCCCTATGATAGAGATTAATTCTCATAGTTATAATGGTGTGTGAGGATGGATGGATGAGACTGGTGAATGACTCATTTTGACTCCCCTCCCTCGGTTGTGTATGAGTTAGAGTCAGCACTCAGTATTGGTATTAGCTCCGCAGTGCAGTCAGTTCTCTTATTCATTAGCGCCAGTCAGCACAGGCATCACTACCGCATTTTTCGCTGCATCCATCTGTACAGGGCTATGCACAAATTGTGTGCTTTCCAGCACTGAGCTCAGGCTGGTTAGTGGCGAACGCAAGCGCAGATGCAGGTCATGCCCAGAGCAGTAGATTAATGTTTGCTGCGCCCTGTGAAGGTTAACAGGGCACAGCGTTCCAGGGGAAACTTTCCCTGGTTCCACAGTAGCGGCTCCGGAGGGTAGCGGGTCTAGAGGGGCACTGTTCTCGTGTCTCGGCAGCAGTGTTGTATAGCAGCAGTATACAATCTCTGCACAGTGGACCCTGAGTCGCGGTCGCACTTAACTATATTTTATATTCAGTGCGATCCGCAACCCTAACATTTCCATTGTGTAGTAAAACAGCCTTCAGACTTAAAACTGACAAGTCAATGAACAATCGCCATTCCTTCGGGTCATGTTTGCATCCAAGAGCACCAAACAACCTCAAGACATGGTTGAAAAATTGATTAAGGTGTTCTTGATGACTGCGAAAAACAGAAACTTGTTCCTGGTAATAAGAGATTCCGTTCTTGTAGCCTTGATCCCAATTATATATACTGTATAGATAATATATATGTATAAAATATATACAGTACATAATAGATATATATATCTATAATATAGCATATATATTATATATATCCCAATACTGCCTGCCTCTTTGACAATTTCAAATCTCTGAACAAGTCACTCAGATCAGCTTGACTGAACCGATGTGGATTAGATGTAGAAGGCTCAAAGTCTGGTTCTGCAGCAGTTTCATTTTCCACTGACTTTGTTAGTTCATCTTCGTCATCCTCCATTGTCCATACTTTGGGTAGCTTTGGAACACGAAGACTTTCATCATGTGCCACTGGTCTTATGGCTGAAGGAAAATTAGGATATTCTATTGATTTCTTGTTCTTTGCTGAATATCCTGTTACATTTGTAAGGCAGAAGTAGCAATCTGTTACATGATCTCTCTGTTCTCTCCATATCATTGGGACAGCGAATGGCATTGAAGGTAGAGATGAGCGACTCTGCCTTTTTTCGGGTCGAGTCGGGTTTCATGAAACCCGACTTTCTTAAAAGTCGGGTCGAACGAAATCGGCCGACTATAGGGAAAAGTCGGGGTCCGACTGAAACACGAAACCCAATGCGAGTCAATGGGGAAGCAAAGTCGGTAGGGAGTTGTCATGTCGGACGCTGTTCACACCACAGCGTCTGGCAGGCAGAGGTAGTTCCACCTCCAGCCACTATAGCCTCAGTGGCGCCGGCTTGATCTTCAGGCTCTCGGGGGTTAATCCTGCTGGAGACCAGGTTGGAAGGTTAGTCACGCCCACGGTCTTTAAATAGTCATACTGGCATATGGGCGTCGCCGATTATAGCTTGTGTTTTCATACCAAGTGGTTCCGGTCTGGAGTGGAGGTGTTGCAGAGAGAGAGATTCGTATCTGGTGTTGTATGATCCGTCGTTATCCTTTCTCCTTCCCATATTTGTTTAGTTGTGCCCTGTTCACATTACTGTATATTCCTGTGTGTGTGCGGCGCAGTGCAGTTTAAGTTCTCCGTCTGTCTTATTTGTGTGGGAGCTTTGGTGGTGTGTCTCCTCACTGGGTGGAGGGTGGAGGGTTAAGTGCAGGGCTGAGCAGGAGATAAGGAAAGGGTGGAGGCTCAGGCATTTGCACCTTCAGCAAAAACCCTGGGTTGAGGGTCAGACAGGGTTTCCCCTAGTGAAAGGGACACCACAGGGGCCCCGGGTATTTCTGCCTTAGTTGTCCTAAGCCCCGCGTGACATTATAATCGGCCCACATTTTTTCAGGAGTCCATGGATCCCATGGATTCCATAACCCGCCAGTTGGCGGCGCTGTCCTTACAGGTCTCCGAGTTGAAAGGGGCAGTTCAGCAGCAGGGCCTGGTAGTAGCAAAGGTGCAAACGGCATCTGCAGGTATCGGTGCAGAGCCGAAGTTTCCGCTGCCAGAACGATTTTCAGGCGATCGCAGCAAATTTGTCGTATTTCGGGAGGCCTGCAAATTATACTTCCGCATGCGGCCAATCTCCTCAGGTAATGAGGCCCAGTGAGTAGGGCTGGTGTTGTCATTACTGAGTGGTGACCCCCAAGCATGGGCATTTTCCTTACCAGCTGACTCTGCTACATTTCATTCGGTCGATAATGTTTTTTCTGCCCTCGGGCTCATTTACGATGACCCTGACCGACTGGCTCTAGCGGAATCTAAAATCCGTGCCCTCCGCCAGGGGGAGCGCTTGGCAGAGGACTATTGTTCGGAATTTCGCCGCTGGGCTGTAGACACACAGTGGAATGACCCAGCACTGCGGAGCCAGTTTATTCATGGGGTATCAGGGAGGGTGAAACAAGCCCTCCTGATGTATGAGACTCCGGCATCATTGGAGTCTGCCATGAGTTTGGTGATACGTATTGATCGCCGTTTTCGTCAGGGGGCACAGGAGACGCTACCTCTGGGGGAAAGCAGAGGTGCAGGTGTGGTTGAAGTAGATGAGTCCCCTGAACCTATGCAGATTGCTGGCGTGGCACAGGTTCAGCCTCGCGCTCCGGGATTCCGGAAGCCCGGAGCATGTTTCTACTGTGGTAAAAGAGGTCATTATGTTAACGTTTGCCCGGTACTACCTAAGAGGGTCACATCGGCGGAAAACTGTTAAGCTCAGAGGGTATGGAGGAGACCCAACTGAGCGTATGCATATCCTCCATGATGGTATCTCAATGTATGCTCCCTGCCAAGGTTATTATCGCCGGCAGAGAGCTACCTATATCAGTGTTTGTGGATAGCGGTTCCGCTACCAATCTCATAGATGAGGAGTTTGCACACACCGCCGGGTTTAAGATCGAAAAACTTCCTCACCCCATACAGGTGGTGACCATTAATGCTGTTCCCCTCCCTCAAGGGGAGATTACTGAGTTTGTGGCAGAGGTGAAACTCCACATTGGGGTCCTACATTCTGAGTCGGTTACATGTAGGGTCCTCCGTAATCTCCCAGCTCAAATGGTCCTGGGTTTTCCATGGCTGTCCAGGCACAACCCGGTAATTGATTGGAAAACTCAGGACATAGTGCAATGGAGTGGTTTCTGCCAAGACAATTGCTTGGCCACATGTGTGTCCGCCGTGACGCCCAGCCTGCAGGAGGCTTTGCAGGATTTCGCGGATGTTTTCTCTGAGAAGGGTTGCTCAGAACTGCCTCCACATAGAGCCTATGACTGTGCGATTAGGTTAAAACCCAGGGCCAAATTACCTAAGGCCAGGATGTTTAATATTTCTGGTCCTGAGAGGCAAGCTCTGAAAGACTACATCGCGGAGAGTCTGAGCAAAGGACACATCCGGCCTTCGTCCTCGCCTGTAGCCGCGGGGTTTTTCTTCATTAAGAAGAAAGATGGGGGGTTACGCCCGTGTCTGGATTTCCGAGAGTTAAACCAGATTACTATCCGTGATCCCTACCCAATGCCGTTGATCCCGGATTTGTTCAACCAGGTAGCGGGGGCGAAATGGTTTTCCAAGCTGGACCTCAGGGGGGCATATAACCTCATAAGGGTCCGTCAGGGGGATGAGTGGAAGACAGCGTTTAACACTCCTGAGGGTCATTTTGAGAGTCTGGTTATGCCGTTTGGGTTGACCACCGCGCCTGCCGTTTTCCAACATTTTATTAATGATGTATTTGCTCATGTCCTGGGGAGATTTGTGATTGTATACCTGGATGATATCCTCATTTATTCTAGCGATCGAGACACTCATTTGGAGCATGTTAGGCAGGTGTTACAGTTGCTCCGGGAGAACCAGCTCTATGCTAAGCTGGAAAAATGTTTATTTTTTGTCCAGGAGTTGCCCTTTTTGGGATATATTGTGTCCGCAGCCGGTTTTAAAATGGACACCGCTAAGGTGCAAGCGGTGCTGCAATGGGAGAGGCCGGAGAGTCTGAAAGCACTCCAGCGGTTCCTTGGGTTTGCGAATTATTATAGGAAATTTATAAAACACTTTTCGACTGTCGCCAAGCCGCTCACGGACATGACAAAAAAGGGTGCCGATCTGGCGAACTGGCCTGAGGTGGCTATACGTGCATTTGAGCGTCTGAAGAATAGTTTTGCTTCAGCCCCCATTCTGGTGCAACCAGACGTGTCTAAACCTTTTGTGGTAGAGGTTGATGCGTCGGAGGTGGGAGTGGGGGCAGTACTGTCTCAAGGCTCGTCCTTGAGCGAGATGCATCCATGCGCCTACTTCTCCAAGAAGCTGTCGCCGGCCGAACGGAATTATGATATCGGCAACAGGGAGTTGTTGGCCATCAAACTGGCTTTTGAGGAATGGCGACACTTCTTGGAGGGGGCGGCTCACCAGGTCACAGTTATCACCGACCATAAGAATCTGCTCTATCTGGAGTCGGCCAAGCGTCTGTCTCCTAGGCAGGCTCGCTGGGCATTGTTTTTTACTCGTTTCAATTTTCTTGTGACGTACCGTCCCGGGGCTAAAAACACCAAGGCGGATGATTTGTCTAGGTGTTTTCCGGGGGGAGAACCCCGGGAAGAGCCGGTACCCATCCTCCAGAAAGGGGTAGTGGTCTCGGCTCTCACGACGGAGGTAGAGGCGGAGATTGCCGAGGCCCAAGAGGAGGTACCACCAGGACTTCCCGCCAACAAATCATTTGTACCCCTGCATCTTCGGCTTAAGGTGTTGAAGGAACACCACGATTCGGTACTGGCTGGTCATCCAGGGGTGAAGGGCACCTTAGAGCTGGTATCGCGTCGTTTCTGGTGGCCCAAAATCCGGCAGGACGTGGTCTCGTACGTGGCAGCTTGCATCACGTGCGCTAGGGCTAAGTCACCCCGAACCCGTCCTGCTGGCACGCTACAGCCTCTGGGGGTACCCAATAGGCCATGGACAGAAATCTCCATGGATTTTATCACTGACTTGCCAGCCTCGGCAGGGAACACGGTCATCCTGGTGGTGGTTGACCGTTTTTCAAAGATGGCGCATTTTGTGGCGTTGTCTTCTTTGCCCAATGCTAAGACGTTGGCTCAGGTATTTGTGAAGGAGGTGGTCAGACTCCACGGAGTACCATCTGACATAGCATCTGATAGGGGTATGCAATTTGTGGCGAGGTTTTGGAAAGCTTTTTGCTCAAGGTTGGGGATCAAGTTGTCACATTCATCGGCGTTTCATCCACAGTCTAATGGACAAACTGAGCGCATGAACCAAAATCTAGAACAGTATTTACGATGTTTTGTGTCCGACAACCAGGAGGAGTGGTCTACTTTCCTTCCTCTGGCCAAATTTGCGTTAAATAATCACCGCCAAGAGTCATCAGGAGAGTCTCCATTCTTTTGTGTGTACGGTCAACATTCTCAGTTTTGTACCTTACGTCAGGGTGACTCCGGGGGTGTCCCGGAGGAGGATCCGCTAGGAGCCCAATTGTCATCAGTCTGGAGGCGGGTGAAACAGCGTTTGTTGAGCATGAGTGCCAGGTACAAACGGGTGGCTGACAGTAGACGCGTGCCAGGTCCAGACCTGTGTGTGGGTGAATGGGTGTGGTTAGCTACGAAGAACATAAAACTCAAAATTCCATCTTTAAAACTGGGTCCAAGGTTTATTGGGCCTTTTAGGATTTCTGCCATCATTAACCCAGTGGCTTATCGGTTGGAACTTCCTGCGGTGTACAAAATACATAACGTTTTTCACAGGGCTTTATTGAAAAAGGTGGTAGGCTTGGTGGACACGACGCCGATGCCACCTCCAGTCATGGTGGATGGCGATTTAGAGTTCGAGGTCGCCAAGGTAGTGGACTCTCGAGTAGTACGCCGTACTCTTCAGTATTTGGTGCACTGGCGGGGGTATGGTCCGGAGGAGAGGTCTTGGGTTCCAGCCTCAGACATACATGCGGATCGGCTGGTCAGTTCTTTTCACCGTCGTCATCCGGACAAGCCGGGTCCTATGAGTCTTGAGGGCCCTGGGGTCCCTCGTAGAAGACGGGGTACTGTCATGTCGGACGCTGTTCACACCACAGCGTCTGGCAGGCAGAGGTAGTTCCACCTCCAGCCACTATAGCCTCAGTGGCGCCGGCTTGATCTTCAGGCTCTCGGGGGTTAATCCTGCTGGAGACCAGGTTGGAAGGTTAGTCACGCCCACGGTCTTTAAATAGTCATACTGGCATATGGGCGTCGCCGATTATAGCTTGTGTTTTCATACCAAGTGGTTCCGGTCTGGAGTGGAGGTGTTGCAGAGAGAGAGATTCGTATCTGGTGTCGTATGATCCGTCGTTATCCTTTCTCCTTCCCATATTTGTGTTTAGTTGTGCCCTGTTCACATTACTGTATATTCCTGTGTGTGTGCGGCGCAGTGCAGTTTAAGTTCTCCGTCTGTCTTATTTGTGTGGGAGCTTTGGTGGTGTGTCTCCTCACTGGGTGGAGGGTGGAGGGTTAAGTGCAGGGCTGAGCAGGAGATAAGGAAAGGGTGGAGGCTCAGGCATTTGCACCTTCAGCAAAAACCCTGGGTTGAGGGTCAGACAGGGTTTCCCCTAGTGAAAGGGACACCACAGGGGCCCCGGGTATTTCTGCCTTAGTTGTCCTAAGCCCCGCGTGACAGGAGTGGAGGACAGTAAACACACCTACAGTGCCCATTTCAATGCCAACAACATCAATTCTTATTACTTAAGCTTGTCAACCTTAATTTACTTTATAATAATAGTTACGCATTGAAAACTGGGGGTTATTTGGCTAAAGTTGTGGGGGGTAGGGCTGGCGGCAGGTTTTCGTGTGCCCTGGGCCAAAGAGTGTCAGTGCGCCCTTTTAACACATACCACAATTCATAATGCTCCAATACGGCACAGAAATATAAGTATAGTACAATGAAAAATACTTCACTGCTTACATGACATGACTGATATCTATTTTAAATTCTACAATAGCTCAAAAAATGGACAGTATATTACTCCATACAGTATTATGGCCACCACCTAGTGCGCCATACAGAATAATGAGCCCCATATATTTCTCCATAGAGAATAATTGGTCCCATATAATGTTCCATACAATATATGATGAGCTCCACATAATGCTACAGTATACAGTGGGGCAAAAAAGTATTTAGTCAGTCAGCAATAGTGCAAGTTCCACCACTTAAAAAGATGAGAGGCGTCTGTAATTTACATCATAGGTAGACCTCAACTATGGGAGACAAACTGAGAAAAAAAAAATCCAGAAAATCACATTGTCTGTTTTTTTTTCATTTTATTTGCATATTATGGTGGAAAATAAGTATTTGGTCAGAAACAAGCAATCAAGATTTCTGGCTCTCACAGACCTGTAACTTCTTCTTTAAGAGTCTCCTCTTTCCTCCACTCATTACCTGTAGTAATGGCACCTGTTTAAACTTGTTATCAGTATAAAAAGACACCTGTGCACACCCTCAAACAGTCTGACTCCAAACTCCACTATGGTGAAGACCAAAGAGCTGTCAAAGGACACCAGAAACAAAATTGTAGCCCTGCACCAGGCTGGGAAGACTGAATCTGCAATAGCCAACCAGCTTGGAGTGAAGAAATCAACTGTGGGAGCAATAATTAGAAAATGGAAGACATACAAGATCACTGATAATCTCCCTCGATCTGGTGCTCCACGCAAAATCCCACCCCGTGGGGTCAGAATGATCACAAGAACGGTGAGCAAAAATCCCAGAACCATGCGGGGGGACCTAGTGACTGAACTGCAGAGAGCTGGGACCAATGTAACAAGGCCTACCATAAGTAACACACTACGCCACCATGGACTCAGATCCTGCAGTGCCAGACGTGTCCCACTGCTTAAGCCTGTACATGTCCGGGCCCGTCTGAAGTTTGCTAGCGAGCATTTGGATGATCCAGAGGAGTTTTGGGAGAATGTCCTATGGTCTGATGAAACCAAACTGGAACTGTTTGGTAGAAACACAACTTGTCGTGTTTGGAGGAAAAAGAATACTGAGTTGCATCCATCAAACACCATACCTACTGTAAAGCATGGTGGTGGAAACATCATGCTTTGGGGCTGTTTCTCTGCAAAGGGGCCAGGACGACTGATCCGGGTACATGAAAGAATGAATGGGGCCATGTATCGTGAGATTTTGAGTGCAAACCTCCTTCCATCAGCAAGGGCATTGAAGATGAAACGTGGCTGGGTCTTTCAACATGACAATGATCCAAAGCACACCGCCAGGGCAACGAAGGAGTGGCTTCGTAAGAAGCATTTCAAGGTCCTGGAGTGGCCTAGCCAGTCTCCAGATCTCAACCCTATAGAAAACCTTTGGAGGGAGTTGAAAGTCCGTGTTGCCAAGCGAAAAGCCAAAAACATTGCTCTAGAGGAGATCTGCATGGAGAAATGGGCCAACATACCAACAATAGTGTGTGGCAACCTTGTGAAGACTTACAGAAAACGTTTGACCTCTGTCATTGCCAACAAAGGATATATCACAAAGTATTGAGATGAAATTTTGTTTCTGACCAAATACTTATTTTCCACCATAATATGCAAATAAAATGAAAAAAACCAGACAATGTGATTTTCTGGATTTTTTTTTTCTCAGTTTGTCTCCCATAGTTGAGGTCTACCTATGATGTAAATTACAGATGCCTCTCATCTTTTTAAGTGGTGGAACTTGCACTATTGCTGACTGACTAAATACTTTTTTGCCCCACTGTATGTTGGTCCCCATGGATGATGCTCCACTGTTTTATGGGCCCAAATAATGCTCCATAGAGTCCATATATAATGGGCCCCATTTCTAATGCTCCAGTGTATAATGGGCCACGTAAATGCTGCTCCAGTGTCTGATGTCCCCCATTTGGAATGCTCCAGTATATGTTGGTCCCCATGGACGATGCTCCAGTGTGTTATGGGCCCAAATTATGCTCCATATATAATGGGCCCCATTTCTAATGATCCAGTGTATAATGGGCCCCGTAAATGCTGCTCCAGTGTCTGATGTCCCCCATTTGGAATGCTCCAGTATATGTTGGTCCCCATGGACGATGCTCCAGTGTGTTATGGGCCCAAATTATGCTCCATATATAATGGGCCCCATTTCTAATGATCCAGTGTATAATGGGCCCCATAAATGCTGCTCCAGTGTCTGATGTCCCCCATTTGGAATTGTCCAGTATATGATGGGCCAAATGGATGATGCTCCAGTGTATGATGGGCCCCATATATCATTCTCCAGCGTATATTGCTCCCCAAAAAATTCTCCCAACATTTAAAAAAATTAAATACCTCTTCTCGCTGGGCACTGCTCTACTCTGGACTCCTCAGCATTGCCATTTTAAAGCTCTCTGCACTTGTACTTTTTCGGTAGAGGGCATACAGACGTGATGTCATCGCACTCTGCAACCTGAATGTCACTGTCAGGAAAGGCGGAAGACGTCACGGCGGTGGAGCAGGGAGAGGTAAGTATTGCAAGTGCTGCGGCCCTGAGCAAGCATGGGGGGCCCACTCGTGGGCGACGGCACTGGAACAGGGCCCCTCATAGTACGACGGTATGTCTGACGGCGAGTGGGCCCTCCCACCGGCAGAGACACTTTTTCATACTATGAGTGGCCCTGTGCCACTGCCATCGCTCACGAGTAGGACACCCCCACCTGCTCAGGGAACCGGCACTTTCATCTGCACCTTCCTCTGTGTCACCGTGTAAGGTGGTATAGTATGCGGGAAGGGGCACCTGAGTTTCATCAGTGTCACATTCTGGCTCTGCAGAGTGCGAGGGGAATGTAGTGTTGTGGGTGAATGTATCAGCAGAATCATCTAGCAGTGGCTGTGCATCAGTGCACTCCATCTCCGATTCATGTTGGACTGGGGAATTCAGAATTTCACTTGATAACACAGGCATGGCCTGTGAAAAGAGCTCCATGGAGTAATCTGACGTGTGGGTTGCAGCATCCTTCACTTTTAGTGGGGGTGAAGTAGACAAGGAAAGGGGTGGTTCCTGACTCAGTGCTTGCATTTTTTTAAACTTCAGAAGAGGAGGCGATAGAGCTGGAGGCTTTTTCGGCAATGTAAGGCAAAACCAGTTCCTGATGCTCTGGCTTTAAAAGCAGTTTACCTACTCCCAGAAAAGAGAGCCTTAAAGGCCTTCTTGTGCCAGCTGATGACGCAGGCTCAACACCTCCTGCCTTAGCTGCTATTGTGCTTTTGGCAATACCAGCAGATGCACCACCACCATCAGAACCAGCTGGCCCCCCACACCCACGTCCGCGGCCTCTTCCACCATGCGTAATAATTTTTGTGAAAATGGACTAAAAATACCAGCAGATATATGGTACTGTTTGAGAAGCGGACAGCTCTATACAGTCTAGGGATAATTGTAAATCTCCGTATATATTTCATGAGTCAGACACAGATGGTCACAGGCTCAGTATGGATTAGACAGTAATATAAAAATTTGCAAAAAGGTACAGTATCACTAGATACAAGGTATACAGTTGTGGCCAAAAGTATTGACACCCCTGCAATTCTGTCAGATAATACTCCATTTCTTCCTGAAAATGATTGCAAACACAAATTCTTTGGTATTATTATCTTCATTTAATTTGTCGTAAATGAAAAAACACAAAAGAGAATGAAGCAAAACATTGATCATTTCACACAAAACTCCAAAAATGGGCCAGACAAAAAGTCTAATACTTGGTTGCACAACCTTTAGCCAAAATAACTGTGACCAACCGCTTTCGGTAACCATCAATGAGTTTCTTACAATGCTCTGCTGGAATTTTAGACCATTCTTCCTTGGCAAACTGCTCCAGGTCCCTGATATTTGAAGGGTGCCTTCTCCAAACTGCAATTTTTAGATCTCTCCACAGGTGTTCTATGGGATTCAGATCTGGACTCATTGCTGGCCACCTTAGAAGTCTCCAGTGCTTTCTCTCAAACCATTTTCTAGTGCTTTTTGAAGTGTGTTTTGGGTCATTGTCCTGCTGGATGACCCATGACCTCTGAGGGAGACCCAGCTTTCTCACACTGGGCCCTACATTATGCTGCAAAATTTGTTGGTATTCTTCAGACTTCATAATGCCATGCACACGGTCAAGCAGTTCAGTGCCAGAGGCAGCAAAGCAACCCCAAAACATCAGGGAACCTCCGCCATGTTTGACTGTATGGACCGTGTTCTTTTCTTTGAATGCCTCTTTTTTTCTCCTGTAAACTCTATGTTGATGCCTTTGCCCAAAAAGCTCTACTTTTGTCTCATCTGACCAGAGAACATTCTTCCAAAACGTTTTAGGCTTTTTCAGGTAAGTTTTGGCAAACTCCAGCCTGGTTTTTTTATGTCTCGGGGTAAGAAGTGGGGTCTTCCTGGGTCTCCTACCATACAGTCCCTTTTCATTCAGACGCCGACGGATAGTACGGGTCGACACTGTTGTACCCTCGGACTGCAGGGCAGCTTGAACTTGTTTGGATGTTAGTCGAGGTTCTTTATCCAACATCCGCACAATCTTGCGTTGAAATCTCTTGTCAATTTTTCTTTTCCGTCCACATCTAGGGAGGTTAGCCACAGTGCCATGGGCTTTAAACTTCTTGATGACACTGTGCACGGTAGACACAGGAACATTCAGGTCTTTGGAGATGGACTTGTAGCCTTGAGATTGCTCATGCTTCCTCACAATTTGGTTTCTCAAGTCCTCAGACAGTTCTTTGGTCTTCTTTCTTTTCTCCATGCTCAATGTGGTACACACAAGGACACAGGACAGAGGTTGAGTCAACTTTAATCCATGTCAACTGGCTGCAAGTGTGATTTAGTTATTGCCAATACCTGTTAGGTGCCACAGGTAAGTTACAGGTACTGTTAATTACACAAATAAGAGAAGCATCACATGATTTTTCGAGCAGTGCCAATACTTTTGTCCACCCTCTTTTTTATGTTTGGTGTGGAATTATATCCAATTTGGCTTTAGGACAATTCTTTTTGTATTTTTTCATTTAAGACAAATTAAATGAAAATAATAATACCAAAGAATTTGTGTTTGCAATCATTTTCAGCAAGAAACTGAGTATTATCTGACAGAATTGCAGGGGTGTCAATACTTTTGGCCACAACTGTATATAGTATAGTTTAAACATACTGAATCTCCGTATACATTTCAGGAGGCAAACACAGACGCTCTCAGGCCTAGTATGGATCCGACAACAATATAGAAAGTTGAGAAAGGGTACTATGGTGCCCCTGAGGGTACGGTCGCCACAGAGATACTGCACCTCATCCAAAGGTGTGGTATCCCACCCTCAGGTAAGGAGGGATCACCACTCAGGACTCCTAACCCTGCACTCAACACACACACTAGTTAGTCAGTGCTTTCTGGATGTACACGGCGGGAGGATGGCCTCATCCCAGACTGACTAGGAAAGGGTGTTGGGGGTTAGTGTGGAAGGTAGGTACAGTGGGAGGAGCTTAGGTAGTGAAGTGATTGTGGGCATCCAATCAGAGAGAGCAAGCTGACAGTTGATGGGTGGAGCTAGTCTGAGGTAAATGGATCTTTCTAGAGAGTTGTCAGTCGGTGACAGGACAGATTAAGAGCAGGACTGCTGTGAGAGGGCTGAGGGTCAGAGAAGAGAGAAAAATCTTGTCCAAGCTCCTAAACTGGAAGGGGTCCTTGGGGCACGGGCAGTGCAATAAGCCACCTGTGAAGCCCGTTTCTGGAGAAGGAAGGACCAGGCCTCTTTGGGGAAGGTGGCTCCTGAAGGTAGTGGAGAAATACAGGGCTCAGCTAGAAAGACGTAGGCTGAGGTAACTTTAAGTGCCTCAGTCGCAGCCGCATTCAATACTCAAAAAGGCAGCAGTTGGAATAAAGGACCCCGGAGCCTGACCCACATCGCCCGGTGTGATCCATGGCTGCTGGCTTGGGACACTGTTTGCGAAGGCGCACAGCAGGAAGGAAGGGAGAGATCAGCGCAGAGACACGGCCTAGAAAGGATACACAAGGAGGAGTCTTGAACAGGTATTCCTGATCTACCTTGGAGTTTGCCGGACCCCTCCCTCAGATGACACAGTACCAATCGGGTCATCTTGTGCACAAAACTTTTGAGGAAAAACACAGAAGCTGCACCCAACTGTGTCCTTGGTGGCTTTTACAACTCGCCTGCTACACACACTACACTCACCATCACCATCAATGGCTCACAAACACCATCTCAACTACCCGGGGATACAGCTCTGCCTATGGAGAGCTTCATCATCTTGGCTGCTTTAACACTGGCCCAGAGGATCTGCATTGCAGCGTCGGCTACCCTAGCCGAGTACCACGGGTGGCGTCACGATCCTTTTCCAAATTAATTATCATACCATCTTCCCCCTCATCTGAACTGTCATTTTCTTTATTGGACACCCAGGGCCACGGACCGGGTCCCAATCACCACCGTGATATACTTTCCCCTTAAAATAGCCTGAAAGGCCCGGTACTGAGTAACCCCCGACCCTGCGTGGCATTTCATTTTAACACCAGATAACAGGGAGATATTGTATAGTTTCATGTTATGAATGGGAAACCGAGGAGGAAAAACAAGACAACAAGCTAAGTCTCAGAAAACCAGAGAAGTTGGTAACTATGCAGATTGCATATCCCTGATCTTAACCGCACAGCTAGCAGCAGTCGTGGAGCATTCCTACGTTGGTCCTTGATGCCTCGTCACAACCGGAGAACTACATAAGCCTAAAGCAGGAAAAGAGGAAAACTAACTGCCCCAGAGCAGACCCCAAAGGAAAGACAGCCCCCCACATGTATTGACGGTGAAAACAAGATGAAAATACAAACAAAGGCAGGAAAATAGGCTGAGGAAACGATGGGGCCCGGCTAACTAAAAAGGACAGAAAAGGAAAGACACTGTCTGCAATTTGCCAAAAACAACCTACAAAAATATTGTCCAACACTTCTGATAGCAAAATTAACCCTGAAGTCACTAGACTTCAAAACCTATATCAGCACTCTGAAATATTCTGAGACAGAGCAAAAAAGAGGCCAATCTAATAAGGGACAAAAAGCAGATTGGCAAATACTGATTAATAGGAGTGGAATTTCAGCATAGCCCCAGCAGCGGCAGGCTGATTACAACAAACTGAATTGACCAACAAGCGCAAGTGTGAAATTAGCAAAAAACAAACTTAACTTGAGAAGACTGAAAGAGAGCTGAAGTCCAGGACCTGAGAAGCAGACTGAATCACCAGCACCCGGATAGGGCGTCGGCTGTCTTATATCCAGTCTGATACTCCAGAGATCCAATCGTTATCTTCCTCATCAGGTGGCAGATCACTACCACTTAAACCAACCGCACTACCTCCTGTCACCACCAGAGGGAGAACGGAAAGGGAACTCTCAACTGGTGGAGCAGAAAATGAGGTAATGACAGTACCCCCCTTGAGGAGGGGTCACCGAACCCTCATCCATGCCACCAGGCTGATCAGGATGGGCCCGGTGAAAAGCACGAACCAATTTATTGGCATGAATATCAGAGGCAGAGACCCAAAAATTATCCTACTGGCCATAACCCTTCCATTTGACCAAATACTGGTACAAGGGCACCAACTCAGCGGAAGATGGCAACTTTGGGAGTGGTACAAGATGGACCATCTTCGAAAATCTATCACAAATCACCCAGATAACAGTCATTCTCTGAGAGACAGGAAGATCAGAAATAAAATCCATTGAGATATGGGTCCATGGCCTCTTAGGCACCGGGAGGGGCATCAGCAATCCACTAGAACGAGAACAGGGTTTAGACCAAGAACAAGTCCCACAGGACTGTACAAAATTCCTGACATCACGAGATAAGGCAGGCCACCAAAACGACTGACTCACCAAATCTCTGGTACCAAAAATACCTGGATGACCAGCCAATGCGGAGCAATGAACTTCAGACATCACTCTCTTTCTCCACTGTGTCAAATATAGCGTGGCACTACCGCAGGGTGAGCAAGTAGGTTACCCAGACCAAAGTGAATAATAAAGTAACTTGTCACTCAACTGAACTGAGCGGGGGAATACCGCGTCCCACCTGTGTATGCCACCTCCATATCTAAACAAGCTTCATATGGACCCATTTACCTCCTGGACTATACAGCACTAGTTTCAAACAGATTAAGCGTCCATGATACCTCCAAGGAGATTTATACATTTCTCTATGTATGGTTATATATTCCTTTTTGCAAAGCATTTAAATCAGTATATCCACTCTTATAATAATAGGAGATAACATTTAGATCAACAAGACATTCTGAAGTAGATCTCCATAGGAATCCTTACTTGGGTAGCGGATTAGTATTTCGCGATAACAGTCGGCAGACTGAGGAAGGCCGATAATAGGCCGAAACGTTTCCAGGACTGCAATAAATTATAAAATAAATCTAATCTGCAAAGGATTATTCAGTTGAGTGCCAAGTTACTTTATTATTCTCTTTCTCCACTGGTCAGGAACATACAATCTTCCCATAGGGCAACGCTCAGGTTTATCCTCCTGAAATTCCTCCAGGGCACGTCTCAAATCAGGCGAAATGGCAGAAAGAACCTCCCCCTCAGCTAGGATAGTAGTAGGCTCGGTCACATTAACAGAATCAGCAAAGAAACTGCTAGAAAGGGCGTTCGCCTTAACATTCTTAGTGCCTGGAAGAAAAGAGACCACAAAATTAAAACGCGTGAAAAACAAGGCCCATCTAGCCTGTCTAGGATTCAAGCGTTTAGCCGACTCCAGATACATCAGATTCTTGTGATCGGTGAGGACCACAAATTGATGTCTAGCTCCCTCCAACCAATGTCTCCACTCCTCAAATGCCCATTTCATGGCCAACAATTCCCGATTCCCCACCTCATAGTTGCGTTCAGATGGGGAGAACTTTCGAGAAAAGAAGGCACAGGGATTCATCTTAGAAGTCACAGGATCTTTTTGGGACAAAACAGCTCCTGCACCAATTTCAGAAGCGTCTACCTCCACTTGAAATGGAAGTGAGACATCAGGTTGCCGTAGAACTGGAGCTGAAGTAAATCTCCGCTTAAGCTCCTGAAATGCTGAGACAGCCTCAGGAGACCAATTCAGCACATCAGCTCCCTTCTTGGTCAGATCAGTCAGTGGTTTGACAATACTAGAAAAATTACCTATAAATTTACGATAGAAATTAGCAAAACCCAAAAACTTCTGGAGAGCCTTCAAAGAAGTAGGCTGAACCCAATCATAAATGGCCTGTACCTTGGCCGGGTCCATTTCAATAGTCGATGGAGACAAGATAAATCCCAAAAATGAAATCCTCTGTACACCAAAGAGGCATTTCGATCCCTTAACAAACAGGGAATTCTCCCTCAAAATCTGGAACACAGTCCGGACATGTTCCACATGGGAATCCCAATCACTAGAAAAGATCAAAATATCATCCAGATAGATGATCAAAAACTTATCTACAAAGTCTCGAAAAATATCATTCATAAAGGACTGGAAGACAGAAGGGACATTAGAGAGCCCAAAAGGCATCACCAGGTACTCAAAATGTCCCTCCGGAGTATTAAACGCCGTCTTCCATTCATCCCCGTGCTTGATGCGAATAAGATTTTACGCCCCCCTGAGGTCAAGCTTAGTAAACCAGCAGGCACTCTTAACTCTGGAGAATAAATCAGACATCAGAGGTAACGGGTACTGATATTTAACCGTCATCTTGTTAAGGGAACGATAATCAATACACGGTCTTAATGAACCATCTTTCTTGGCCACAAAAAAAACAGCGCCTAAAGGTGATGAGGATGGTCTAATATGACCCTTCTCCAACGACTCCTTAATATAGGATCGCATAGCATCATGTTCAGGTACAGATAAGTTGAAAAGCCGACCCTTGGGAAATTTACACCCAGGCATCAACTCAATTGCACAGTCATAACTCCTATGAGGAGGCAAAGACGCAGACTTATTCTCACTAAATACATCAGAGAAATCAGCCAGATAATCAGGAATATCATGAGACTGAGGAGAGGTGGAGAAAACAGGAGCATCCCTAAGAACACACTGACAACCCCAACTCACCACAGACACAGATTTCCAATCCAACACTGGGTTATGAGTTTGCAACCAGGGGAAACCCAGAACAATAGTATCATGCAAATTATGCAGCACCAAAAATTTACAATTTTCTTGGTGGTCTGGGGCAACTCGCATTATCATCTGGGTCCAAAACTGAGGTTTATTCTCTGCCAAAGGAGTGGCATCAATACCCCTCAAAGGAATAGGCGTCTGCAGAGGCGTCATGGACAAACCACAACGTTTAGCAAAGTCCAAATCCATCAGATTCAGAGCTGCTCCTGAATCCACAAAGGCCTCAGTGGAAAATGTGGACAAGGAGCAGATCAGAGTAATTGCCAAAAGGAACTTAGGTTGTATACTGCCCACAGCAAATGTGTGTGCAAAACATTTCTCTCGTTTAGGGCAGACAGAAATAGTATGAGAGGCATCTCCACAGAAAAAACACAGCTTATTACGCCTTCTAAACTCCCGACGTTGCGCCCTAGAAAAAACCCCATCACATTGCATAGGTTCAGACATTTGTTCAAAAGATGGCAGCGCCTCCCATGTAGTTTTACGTTCACGTAAACGCCGATCAACTTGAATGGCTAATGACATAGAGCCATCCAGACCAGAGGGAACAGGAAATCCCACCATAACATCTTTTACGGTCTCTGACAAACCTTTCCGAAAGAGAGCTGCCAATGCACTATCATTCCATGTAGTAAGGACCGCCCACTTTCGGAATTTCTGACAGTACAACTCTGCAGGATCCTGACCCTGGTTTAATGCCAACAGGGTTCTCTCAGCTTGATCAACGGCATTAGATTCATTAGATTTCAACCCCAAGGCATGAAAAAATGCATCCACATTAGTCAGAATAGGATTTTCAGGTGTTAGAGAAAAAGCCCAATCTTGGGGATCGCCGCGCAGCAAGGAGATGACAATTTTAACCTGCTGCACAGAGCTCCCCGATGAGTTAGGCTTCAAAGCAAGAAATAATTTACAATTATTCTTAAAATTCAGAAATTTAGACCGATCCCCAGAAAACACATCAGGAGTAGGAATCTTGGGTTCAGCAGCTTGTGACTGAATAAGGTAGGTGGAAATTCCCTGTACTTCAGCAGCCAGCTGCTCCACACAATCAGACAGTTGCTTAATCTCCATTAGGAAAAAAAAATCCTCCTACGGCCCCAGAAAAAAAGAGGAAAAAATACATAAAAAAAAAAAAAAATTCTGACACTTTTTTCTTTTCTCTTTCTCTAACAATTCTTTCCTGCTTTTGAGTACCCTAGAATCTGCGGTATGGCTGGTGATTCTGTTATGAATGGGAAACCGAGGAGGAAAAACAAGACAACAAGCTAAGTCTCAGAAAACCAGAGAAGTTGGTAACTATGCAGATTGCAGATCCCCGATCTTAACCGCACAACTAGCAGCAGTCGTGGAGCGTTCCTACATTGGTCCTAGACGCCTCGTCACAACCGGAGAACTACATAAGCCTAAAGCAGGAAAAGAGGAAAAATAACTGCCCCAAAGGAAAGACAGCCCCCCACATGTATTGACGGTGAAAACAAGATGAAAATACAAACAAAGGCAGGAAAATAGGCTGAGCAAACAATGGGGCCCGGCTAACTAAAAAGGACAGAAAAGGAAAGACACTGTCTGCAATCTGCCAAAACAACCTACAAAAATATTGTCCAACACTTCTGATAGCAAAATTAACCCTGAAGTCACTAGACTTCTAAACCTATATCAGCACTCTGAAATATTCTGAGACAGAGCAAAAAAGAGGCCAATCTAATAAGGGACAAAAAGCAGATTGGCAAATACTGATTAATAGGAGTGGAATTTCAGCATAGCCCCAGGAGGGGCAGGGTGATTACAACAAACTGAATTGACCAACAAGCGCAAGTGTGAAATTAGCAAAAAACAAACTTAACTTGAGAAGACTGAAAGAGAGCTGAAGTCCAGGACCTGAGAAGCAGACTGAATCACCAGCGCCCGGATAGGGCGTCGCCTGTCATATCCAGTCTGATACTCCAGAGATCCAATCGTTATCTTCTTCTCAGGTGGCAGATCACTACCACTTAAACAAACCGCACTACCTCCTGTCACCACCAGAGGAAGAACGGAAGGGGAACTCTCAACTGGTGGAGCAGAAAATGAGTTCATGACAGTTTCAACATTATAAATCTACGTATATATTTGAGGAGGCAGACACAGATGCTGTCATGGCCAGTATGGATTCGACAACAATCTAAAAAGTAGAAAAAGGGTACAGTATCACCAGATGCAAGTTATATATAGTATAGTTTCAACATTCAAAATCTCTATTTATTTCAGGAGGCAGACACAGACGCTCTGAGGCCCAGTATGGATTACACAACAATATAAAAAGCAGTAAAAGGGGAATGGATCCCAAGTGTACTGCTGTATACAGTGTTGGGGTCATTTGGCGATCTACGTATATATTTCAAGAGTAACACACAGCCTCTCACAGGCTCAGTATGGATAACACCATAATATAAAAAGAAGATCCGCAAGAAATAATCACACATGTGGGCCAATGTTCCAGGTGTCAATGATGAACTTTGAGTGGTGGGTGGAGGATGAATTTCGGGCACAAAGGGTACTGGATCAACAGATACAAGGTATGTGTAATATGCTTAAAATACAAAAAAATCTCCGTATGTACAGTGGGGCAAAAAAGTATTGTCAGTCAGCAATAGTGCAAGTTCCAACACTTAAAAAGATGAGAGGCGTCTGTAATTTACATCATAGGTAGACCTCAACTATGGGAGACAAACTGAGAAAAAAAAATCCAGAAAATCACATTGTCTGTTTTTTTTTCATTTTATTTGCATATCATGGTGGAAAATAAGTATTTGGTCAGAAACAAGCAATCAAGATTTCTGGCTCTCACAGACCTGTAACTTCTTCTTTAAGAGTCTCCTCTTTCCTCCACTCATTACCTGTAGTAATGGCACCTGTTTAAACTTGTTATCAGTATAAAAAGACACCTGTGCACACCCTCAAACAGTCTGACTCCAAACTCCACTATGGTGAAGACCAAAGAGCTGTCAAAGGACACCAGAAACAAAATTGTAGCCCTGCACCAGGCTGGGAAGACTGAATCTGCAATAGCCAACCAGCTTGGAGTGAAGAAATCAACTGTGGGAGCAATAATTAGAAAATGGAAGACATACAAGATCACTGATAATCTCCCTCGATCTGGTGCTCCACGCAAAATCCCACCCCGTGGGGTCAGAATGATCACAAGAACGGTGAGCAAAAATCCCAGAACCATGCGGGGGGACCTAGTGACTGAACTGCAGAGAGCTGGGACCAATGTAACAAGGCCTACCATAAGTAACACACTACGCCACCATGGATTCAGATCCTGCAGTGCCAGACGTGTCCCACTGCTTAAGCCTGTACATGTCCGGGCCCGTCTGAAGTTTGCTAGCGAGCATTTGGATGATCCAGAGGAGTTTTGGGAGAATGTCCTATGGTCTGATGAAACCAAACTGGAACTGTTTGGTAGAAACACAACTTGTCGTGTTTGGAGGAAAAAGAATACTGAGTTGCATCCATCAAACACCATACCTACTGTAAAGCATGGTGGTGGAAACATCATGCTTTGGGGCTGTTTCTCTGCAAAGGGGCCAGGACGACTGATCCGGGTACATGAAAGAATGAATGGGGCCATGTATCGTGAGATTTTGAGTGCAAACCTCCTTCCATCAGCAAGGGCATTGAAGATGAAACGTGGCTGGGTCTTTCAACATGACAATGATCCAAAGCACACCGCCAGGGCAACGAAGGAGTGGCTTCGTAAGAAGCATTTCAAGGTCCTGGAGTGGCCTAGCCAGTCTCCAGATCTCAACCCTATAGAAAACCTTTGGAGGGAGTTGAAAGTCCGTGTTGCCAAGCGAAAAGCCAAAAACATTGCTCTAGAGGAGATCTGCATGGAGAAATGGGCCAACATTCCAACAACAGTGTGTGGCAACCTTGTGAAGACTTACAGAAAACGTTTGACCTCTGTCATTGCCAACAAAGGATATATCACAAAGTATTGAGATGAAATTTTGTTTCTGACCAAATACTTATTTTCCACCATAATATGCAAATAAAATGAAAAAAAACAGACAATGTGATTTTCTGGATTTTTTTTTTCTCAGTTTGTCTCCCATAGTTGAGGTCTACCTATGATGTAAATTACAGACGCCTCTCATCTTTTTAAGTGGTGGAACTTGCACTATTGCTGACTGACTAAATACTTTTTTGCCCCACTGTATGTTGGTCCCCATGGATGATGCTCCACTGTTTTATGGGCCCAAATAATGCTCCATAGAGTCCATATATAATGGGCCCCATTTCTAATGCTCCAGTGTATAATGGGCCACGTAAATGCTGCTCCAGTGTCTGATGTCCCCCATTTGGAATGCTCCAGTATATGTTGGTCCCCATGGACGATGCTCCAGTGTGTTATGGGCCCAAATTATGCTCCATATATAATGGGCCCCATTTCTAATGATCCAGTGTATAATGGGCCCCGTAAATGCTGCTCCAGTGTCTGATGTCCCCCATTTGGAATGCTCCAGTATATGTTGGTCCCCATGGACGATGCTCCAGTGTGTTATGGGCCCAAATTATGCTCCATATATAATGGGCCCCATTTCTAATGATCCAGTGTATAATGGGCCCCATAAATGCTGCTCCAGTGTCTGATGTCCCCCATTTGGAATTGTCCAGTATATGATGGGCCAAATGGATGATGCTCCAGTGTATGATGGGCCCCATATATCATTCTCCAGCGTATATTGCTCCCCAAAAAATTCTCCCAACATTTAAAAAAATTAAATACCTCTTCTCGCTGGGCACTGCTCTACTCTGGACTCCTCAGCATTGCCATTTTAAAGCTCTCTGCACTTGTACTTTTTCGGTAGAGGGCATACAGACGTGATGTCATCGCACTCTGTAACCTGAATGTCACTGTCAGGAAAGGCGGAAGACGTCACGGCGGTGGAGCAGGGAGAGGTAAGTATTGCAAGTGCTGCGGCCCTGAGCAAGCATGGGGGGCCCACTCGTGGGCGACGGCACTGGAACAGGGCCCCTCATAGTACGACGGTATGTCTGACGGCGAGTGGGCCCTCCCACCGGCAGAGACACTTTTTCGTACTATGAGTGGCCCTGTGCCACTGCCATCGCTCACGAGTAGGACACCCCCACCTGCTCAGGGAACCGGCACTTTCATCTGCACCTTCCTCTGTGTCACCGTGTAAGGTGGTATAGTATGCGGGAAGGGGCACCTGAGTTTCATCAGTGTCACATTCTGGCTCTGCAGAGTGCGAGGGGAATGTAGTGTTGTGGGTGAATGTATCAGCAGAATCATCTAGCAGTGGCTGTGCATCAGTGCACTCCATCTCCGATTCATGTTGGACTGGGGAATTCAGAATTTCACTTGATAACACAGGCATGGCCTGTGAAAAGAGCTCCATGGAGTAATCTGACGTGTGGGTTGCAGCATCCTTCACTTTTAGTGGGGGTGAAGTAGACAAGGAAAGGGGTGGTTCCTGACCAGAAGCCTGCACTGACGACTCAGTGCTTGCATTTTTTTAAACTTCAGAAGAGGAGGCGATAGAGCTGGAGGCTTTTTCGGCAATGTAAGGCAAAACCAGTTCCTGATGCTCTGGCTTTAAAAGCAGTTTACCTACTCCCAGAAAAGAGAGCCTTAAAGGCCTTCTTGTGCCAGCTGATGACGCAGGCTCAACACCTCCTGCCTTAGCTGCTATTGTGCTTTTGGCAATACCAGCAGATGCACCACCACCATCAGAACCAGCTGGCCCCCCACACCCACGTCCGCGGCCTCTTCCACCATGCGTAATAATTTTTGTGAAAATGGACTAAAAATACCAGCAGATATATGGTACTGTTTGAGAAGCGGACAGCTCTATACAGTCTAGGGATAATTGTAAATCTCCGTATATATTTCATGAGTCAGACACAGATGGTCACAGGCTCAGTATGGATTAGACAGTAATATAAAAATTTGCAAAAAGGTACAGTATCACTAGATACAAGGTATACAGTTGTGGCCAAAAGTATTGACACCCCTGCAATTCTGTCAGATAATACTCCGTTTCTTCCTGAAAATGATTGCAAACACAAATTCTTTGGTATTATTATCTTCATTTAATTTGTCTTAAATGAAAAAACACAAAAGAGAATGAAGCAAAACATTGATCATTTCACACAAAACTCCAAAAATGGGCCAGACAAAAAGTCTAATACTTGGTTGCACAACCTTTAGCCAAAATAACTGCGACCAACCGCTTTCGGTAACCATCAATGAGTTTCTTACAATGCTCTGCTGGAATTTTAGACCATTCTTCCTTGGCAAACTGCTCCAGGTCCCTGATATTTGAAGGGTGCCTTCTCCAAACTGCAATTTTTAGATCTCTCCACAGGTGTTCTATGGGATTCAGATCTGGACTCATTGCTGGCCACCTTAGAAGTCTCCAGTGCTTTCTCTCAAACCATTTTCTAGTGCTTTTTGAAGTGTGTTTTGGGTCATTGTCCTGCTGGATGACCCATGACCTCTGAGGGAGACCCAGCTTTCTCACACTGGGCCCTACATTATGCTGCAAAATTTGTTGGTATTCTTCAGACTTCATAATGCCATACACACGGTCAAGCAGTTCAGTGCCAGAGGCAGCAAAGCAACCCCAAAACATCAGGGAACCTCCGCCATGTTTGACTGTATGGACCGTGTTCTTTTCTTTGAATGCCTCTTTTTTTTCTCCTGTAAACTCTATGTTGATACCTTTGCCCAAAAAGCTCTACTTTTGTCTCATCTGACCAGAGAACATTCTTCCAAAACGTTTTAGGCTTTTTCAGGTAAGTTTTGGCAAACTCCAGCCTGTTTTTTTATGTCTCGGGGTAAGAAGTGGGGTCTTCCTGGGTCTCCTACCATACAGTCCCTTTTCATTCAGACGCCGACGGATAGTACGGGTCGACACTGTTGTACCCTCGGACTGCAGGGCAGCTTGAACTTGTTTGGATGTTAGTCGAGGTTCTTTATCCAACATCCGCACAATCTTGCGTTGAAATCTCTTGTCAATTTTTCTTTTCCGTCCACATCTAGGGAGGTTAGCCACAGTGCCATGGGCTTTAAACTTCTTGATGACACTGTGCACGGTAGACACAGGAACATTCAGGTCTTTGGAGATGGACTTGTAGCCTTGAGATTGCTCATGCTTCCTCACAATTTGGTTTCTCAAGTCCTCAGACAGTTCTTTGGTCTTCTTTCTTTTCTCCATGCTCAATGTGGTACACACAAGGACACAGGACAGAGGTTGAGTCAACTTTAATCCATGTCAACTGGCTGCAAGTGTGATTTAGTTATTGCCAATACCTGTTAGGTGCCACAGGTAAGTTACAGGTACTGTTAATTACACAAATAAGAGAAGCATCACATGATTTTTCGAGCAGTGCCAATACTTTTGTCCACCCTCTTTTTTATGTTTGGTGTGGAATTATATCCAATTTGGCTTTAGGACAATTCTTTTTGTGTTTTTTCATTTAAGACAAATTAAATGAAAATAATAATACCAAAGAATTTGTGTTTGCAATCATTTTCAGGAAGAAACTGAGTATTATCTGACAGAATTGCAGGGGTGTCAATACTTTTGGCCACAACTGTATATAGTATAGTTTAAACATACTGAATCTCCGTATACATTTCAGGAGGCAAACACAGACGCTCTCAGGCCTAGTATGGATCCGACAACAATATAGAAAGTTGAGAAAGGGTACTATGGTGCCCCTGAGGGTACGGTCGCCACAGAGATACTGCACCTCATCCAAAGGTGTGGTATCCCACCCTCAGGTAAGGAGGGATCACCACTCAGGACTCCTAACCCTGCACTCAACACACACACTAGTTAGTCAGTGCTTTCTGGATGTACACGGCGGGAGGATGGCCTCATCCCAGACTGACTAGGAAAGGGTGTTGGGGGTTAGTGTGGAAGGTAGGTACAGTGGGAGGAGCTTAGGTAGTGAAGTGATTGTGGGCATCCAATCAGAGAGAGCAAGCTGACAGTTGATGGGTGGAGCTAGTCTGAGGTAAATGGATCTTTCTAGAGAGTTGTCAGTCGGTGACAGGACAGATTAAGAGCAGGACTGCTGTGAGAGGGCTGAGGGTCAGAGAAGAGAGAAAAATCTTGTCCAAGCTCCTAAACTGGAAGGGGTCCTTGGGGCACGGGCAGTGCAATAAGCCACCTGTGAAGCCCGTTTCTGGAGAAGGAAGGACCAGGCCTCTTTGGGGAAGGTGGCTCCTGAAGGTAGTGGAGAAATACAGGGCTCAGCTAGAAAGACGTAGGCTGAGGTAACTTTAAGTGCCTCAGTCGCAGCCGCATTCAATACTCAAAAAGGCAGCAGTTGGAATAAAGGACCCCGGAGCCTGACCCACATCGCCCGGTGTGATCCATGGCTGCTGGCTTGGGACACTGTTTGCGAAGGCGCACAGCAGGAAGGAAGGGAGAGATCAGCGCAGAGACACGGCCTAGAAAGGATACACAAGAAGGAGTCTTGAACAGGTATTCCTGATCTACCTTGGAGTTTGCCGGACCCCTCCCTCAGATGACACAGTACCAATCGGGTCATCTTGTGCACAAAACTTTTGAGGAAAAACACAGAAGCTGCACCCAACTGTGTCCTTGGTGGCTTTTACAACTCGCCTGCTACACACACTACACTCACCATCACCATCAATGGCTCACAAACACCATCTCAACTACCCGGGGATACAGCTCTGCCTGTGGAGAGCTTCATCATCTTGGCTGCTTTAACACTGGCCCAGAGGATCTGCATTGCAGCGTCGGCTACCCTAGCCGAGTACCACGGGTGGCGTCACGATCCTTTTCCAAATTAATTATCATACCATCTTCCCCCTCATCTGAACTGTCATTTTCTTTATTGGACACCCAGGGCCACGGACCGGGTCCCAATCACCACCGTGATATACTTTCCCCTTAAAATAGCCTGAAAGGCCCGGTACTGAGTAACCCCCGACCCTGCGTGGCATTTCATTTTAACACCAGATAACAGGGAGATATTGTATAGTTTCATGTTATGAATGGGAAACCGAGGAGGAAAAACAAGACAACAAGCTAAGTCTCAGAAAACCAGAGAAGTTGGTAACTATGCAGATTGCATATCCCTGATCTTAACCGCACAACTAGCAGCAGTCGTGGAGCGTTCCTACATTGGTCCTAGACGCCTCGTCACAACCGGAGAACTACATAAGCCTAAAGCAGGAAAAGAGGAAAAATAACTGCCCCAAAGGAAAGACAGCCCCCCACATGTATTGACGGTGAAAACAAGATGAAAATACAAACAAAGGCAAGAAAATAGGCTGAGCAAACGATGGGGCCCGGCTAACTAAAAAGGACAGAAAAGGAAAGACACTGTCTGCAATCTGCCAAAACAACCTACAAAAATATTGTCCAACACTTCTGATAGCAAAATTAACCCTGAAGTCACTAGACTTCTAAACCTATATCAGCACTCTGAAATATTCTGAGACAGAGCAAAAAAGAGGCCAATCTAATAAGGGACAAAAAGCAGATTGGCAAATACTGATTAATAGGAGTGGAATTTCAGCATAGCCCCAGGAGGGGCAGGGTGATTACAACAAACTGAATTGACCAACAAGCGCAAGTGTGAAATTAGCAAAAAACAAACTTAACTTGAGAAGACTGAAAGAGAGCTGAAGTCCAGGACCTGAGAAGCAGACTGAATCACCAGCGCCCGGATAGGGCGTCGCCTGTCATATCCAGTCTGATACTCCAGAGATCCAATCGTTATCTTCTTCTCAGGTGGCAGATCACTACCACTTAAACAAACCGCACTACCTCCTGTCACCACCAGAGGAAGAACGGAAGGGGAACTCTCAACTGGTGGAGCAGAAAATGAGTTCATGACAGTTTCAACATTATAAATCTACGTATATATTTGAGGAGGCAGACACAGATGCTGTCATGGCCAGTATGGATTCGACAACAATCTAAAAAGTAGAAAAAGGGTACAGTATCACCAGATGCAAGTTATATATAGTATAGTTTCAACATTCAAAATCTCTGTATTTATTTCAGGAGGCAGACACAGACGCTCTGAGGCCCAGTATGGATTACACAACAATATAAAAAGCAGTAAAAGGGGAATGGATCCCAAGTGTACTGCTGTATACAGTGTTGGGGTCATTTGGCGATCTACGTATATATTTCAAGAGTAACACACAGCCTCTCACAGGCTCAGTATGGATAACACCATAATATAAAAAGAAGATCCGCAAGAAATAATCA